>NC_056725.1:360328691-360513691 GCF_019279795.1 Protopterus annectens
TCTGTGTATTCTCACTGGCTCTTCCCATGATAAAGTCCATCTGTGAAGCCCCAGATGGACTACTCTTCTCTATTTACTGTTCATTTCTATCAAACTCAAAAAAGGAAATGAAAATAGATGTCTAACATCATACCATTTCACCATGCCCACAGAAAATTCATGTTTGCCTTATTTTTTTATTTCTTGCAATCACTGAATATGTTGGTATGAAATCCACACTTTGCTACTAGTGATCTATTTCATGTCATCTCATTTGGGAAAATAAACGGTACTCACATAAAACATATTTTAGTTCTAGTTGAAGCCAGGGTCCAGACATACTGTTTTGTATCACTGTGTCCTATGGGGTTTTGCAAGATGCTTTCATTCTCTATAGCATCTCAGACATGAATAGTCAAACCTCTTGTCTAAAGGTGAGCGCTTGTAGAATGAGAGAGCAAAACAGAGAGAGAGAGAGAGAGTGTGTGTGTGTGTGTGTGTGTGTGTGTGTGTGTGTGTGTGTGTGTGTGTGTGTGTGTGTGTGAGAGAGAGCATGATGTGCTGTCATCCCAATCAAGATGAGTTTATATACCCCTTCTCTTGAATGATGGGATAGGGTCTGTCTCCCTCTGCTATCCAGCACTTGATTGTGACCTGTTGTCCTGTAGACATGGGCACTTTGATCCAATGTGTCAGCGCAATGACATTACATATATAAAACCAGACTCGGTTATTGGTTCACAGTTTCATGAATTTAATAGGCTGTTGGTCTGTGAAGATCTTTAGAAGACTAGCCATACATTCCTGTGAAGCTTTTAGCTCTTATATTTTATGAATGAGTAACACAGAGAAAAGTGGAACATTTACATGTTGCAAGGGTGCTAAACCAGTGGTGAATTTGTGGTTATCCATCCATTCATACAGGTTATGCTTGGATAGAGTAAGAGAAGTACTTTGCTTTATGTGTTCAGGAAGATGATTCCAAAGAAGTGGTATTCTTGGTGATACATATCCATCCCTCCAACAAATTCTATTTATTTTTGTTACAAAAGAGATTTAGATGACTTGAGTGGGTATGCCCCCACTTGATATGCAAATTTGCAATACGTCTGACAAAATAGGGTCTATAGAGGCTCTGTATGCAAAGCAAAGTTTGCCCTTCAGTAGCATGTATGATAGTGAGAACAGAGACAAGGCTTTCAGATGGTCTAGATAGAAGTTATGATTTACGGCTTCATTTTTTGTTATAAAACATTGTAGGTGTTCTAATTGTGTCAAGTATTTGTACAGGTACATACCAAAGGGGCACTGTTCTCAGAGATCAGGTTGATAAGTACAGACTACAGTGGAATAATCACAACCCTTTACCTGGATGCCATACCCTTACTTGCAATGAAAAAGGACTTTTTTGCAAGAGTTTATATGTGGTGATCGAAGGACACTGTTGTTTACATAGGTTCCCAAGTCCCTAATTAATGTTATCAGTTTTCAGGGGTGTGTTCTCAATGTGATAGTTACCAGGGAACTTCTTGTTTGTTGAAGGATATCATTATACATTTTTTGGGATTTAGTTGTAGTGCCTGGTTTTGACAGCCATAATTGGTTTGGGGAAAAGCCCTCTTAGTGGATTTTGTTGTTCTTTGGGGAGTTTATGATGATACAAGTATAGAGTCATCTGTAAACGTAGTCAGCCATAAATCATTAAGAGTAGCTTTGACCTCTAAGTAGTAAATGCCAACTATGAGTGGCCCAAGGACTGAACCGTGGGGTACACCACTAGTGACAAATCTTTTGGAGGATGTAGAGCAGACCACCCTAATTTCTCTCTAAAGGTGCTTCCTGTTATATTGGAATTATTAATAATAAGCTTCATACAAAGTCAGCATTTCATGAGTCACATTCCTGTAGAGTTCATAATTTGCAGTTGTGTAGTGCTTGTTTCATACATTAGGAGTGACTAACACTATAGTATCCTACACAAAGGTGCACACACACACACACACACACACACACATACACACACACACACACACACACACACACACACACACATGTACTCTGGTATGCTTGCTCTCGTATCTCTCCCATACATTCACACCAACATGTGCTATTTTGTGTGAGAGCATGTGATTCTGTTTATGACTCATACTCCTGATGGTATCAAGTGCCTGAAAGGATCTACCATGCCTCATATGTTCATGTCAGTCTGTGCCTTTGAATTTCCTTTCCTGACTGTAAAAACAAGAGTAGACTAATGTGTTTTTATTAAAGAGTATTACCAACATTTCTGTGTATAAAAAAAATAAATTCCAGCAATGGAGGCTGGATGGATAGAGTCTGAGGGGCATTTGTGAAGTAGATGGAGAGATTAATGTAAGAGAGTGAGTGCATTGAGTGATGGAAGATCGCTTATTGAAATAACAGTTCTAGTGGAATTCTTCAAAGCTTATATGCCAATGATGGGCATTCTTAGAGCCTGCAAGAGAAAGAGAGAGAAAGAGAGAAAAAGACAGAGGTCATAATACTCAACTTCATTACATAGCAATTGGAGACAAGGCCAAAAACAACTGAGGACAAAATTACAAAATGGAAGATTAAGTTTTTAAGTATTACTCTAATCCCCTTAAAACAAAACAAGATTTGTATAAGTGAGGTTTGGAACAGATCATTTTATCCAGGGACATCTTCAAGGTGGGGGGTAAGTTACAGTTGCAGGATTTTGGAGGATAGAGATAGGATAGGGTTAAATAGCAATGGTTGAGGTTTGGGAGGAAGTGAGGTAGGGAGGGGCTTAAAGGATGTTAGGCAAGTGTTACTGGATTAGGAGTCACATTTTGGCATGAACTTGCTAGTGTGAGTTTATGTTCAGATGACCTTTAGGATCTGCTGGTTCAGGTAGGCCTCGGATTAACAATGGTTGGTAAGGGGTTTTAAGTTACAATATATAAGTAGCAGTAATTTATTTATTTATTTATTTATTTTTCTTCACCAACTGGTATGGCTGTTACACAGCTGATTGATTTGGCATAGTGGTGCATGACTATAGTAGCACAGGGACCTCTGTTCAAGACCTGCAGTGATGATTTTGGGGGTTCTCGTGGGCCCCGATTAATGGATAGCATTGTTGGTTAAGAGGATAGGGAGAGGTGAAGTAATGGTGGACATATGGCATTTTCACAGTTCAAATTCTGTAGATGGTCCAGATTTTGGCTGCATTATTTGGGTCATTTTTCATAGTTTGTGGTAGTTTTCACTTTATACCCCTGTTAAAGTTTCAGTGGGAGACCTTGTTTTCTGACTACCTACAGATTGGGAGCATTGCAAACTGTTGGTGCTCAGAGTTCTGAAGATTTTGCCGCAAAATATTCAACCAGTTTGTCTCAGTTGTGGCTTGTTGCAGTCTTTCCTACAGCTTTTGCCATTAAGTGGCACAGTATTTCAGGTATTTAAGTCTTTGCTTTGGGCTGGTGAGGAAGACCAGAGGGGAGTGGCTGCTTCTGCATGCACAGTTCTCGTTGAACTGCTGATGCTCGTACTGCTAATTCTGTCACACTTATTTAGATGTCTGGAGAGTTGATAACAGAACTAATAGTATAAGTTCCCCTCTTTATTTCATCAAGGTGTGATGTTATAGTATTTGGCAGCATCGGTAGAAGGAGTTCAGTAGTGCAGTGGTCAAAGCAGACACTTCGTTGGCTCTCCTACTTCTGGTATGTGTTGTTTTCACTCAGCACCATGGCTGGGTTGAAGTGCTACCCTCGGCTTAAGCTGTGAGACACTTTCGCAGGTTTCTGAGGAAGGGAAAGAAATGGTTGTCATTGTGCATGCTTGGTGCAGCACAAATTGTTAGTGGAGTGGGGCCGTGCCTCTTACTGTTATAGTTCTCTCAAGAAAGGAAGAGAGATTTGAAGGAGCAGGGATCTCGGCTGCATTGATTTTTGCTGTATGTTCACATTTATTCCTCATATTCCAGCCGTATATTTGTATTCATTGTAAGTGGTTTTTTTTTTTTTTGTAAGTTTTTCCTCCATTTATTGTTGGGTGGATAGCCAAAATCATGAAATTGTTGTGAAAGATGGATATTCAAGTTACAGACTTCAGATTCTTTAGAAACACTTGCTGATGCAACCGTTTTGTTGCCTTGCTAAGTGTGCATGAGCAGTGTTGCAGATTATCCCTAATTTGGCTGTTATCTTTGTTGAGTATGGCATTGTCCAGGGCTCTTGCTCTAAGAGGCTGGGAGGAGGACTATTGAAAAATGCATGGCTTTTATGCACTTATTAAGGTAGAGATAAGTGCGATGCTTTCTTTTTGTTTTGTTTTTTTCTCTTCTATCTTTCTAACTTTCAGAAATGCAGGGTAATACAAACCTGGTTCCCAGCAAAGTCTTAAGTTTATGAGTGCAGGACTTGGAATTTGCCCCTTTTCTGAGCTATTGGCCTCTCATGCAGCCATGTTTCTTGGCTGTGCATACTTTCATTGGGTTTTCCACATTTGTTTTGGATGATGAGGCAGTCTTCATGAAGTGGCAGTTTTATGGGTAGTTGCTGTGAGTGGTTGATGACAGCAATAGTTCAGTGGTGACAGGAAATTGTGTTGGGAGTTGGGCTTTTCAGAACGATGTGTGTCTGAGATGGATCCTGCTATAAAGTGACCTTGGTGTGAGCATAGCTGCATTGCTGGGAACAGTATTTAGGTCTGCCTCTATTCTTTTGGGTAATTAGTTTGGGAAGCTGTCCCATTTGAAATTTCATCGTCTGTTTGTGCTGCCCAGAAGTATTGCTTTGGTTAGTCGATTTTAAAAGAGCCCCAGTTCAAGTTGAAGCATTCCTTTTCAGATGACACTTTTGCGGCCTTCAAGTAAAATGGAGTAATGGCAGCTACAGTGCATGTGTGGTGTGGGGCTAAGCATCAGCTGAAGTGGAGTATGGGGAGTTTGTAATATCTCCGGAATTGACATCACATTTGGTCAGCTTCATTAAATGTAATATTATCTTAGATGATGCACCAGAGTGTGACTTTAGATACCTAAACACCGGATCTTGGTACCACTTTATTTTGGGATGGAATAAGGAATGTTTTCGGTGTAGTGCGAGGAGCTGTGTTGGTCGGTGGCAGGAGGGGTCTCTGTGTTGGTCGCCTTCTAGTGGTGTGAGGGATTTTGTGTTTGGCTTTTTGTTATTTACATGTGAGGTGAGGGTGTGTGCTTGTACAATTAATTACTAAAGCAGGCTTCTTGTGCAGTTACCCTTGGGAACCTTGTTTAGTAAGCATGGGGAAAATTTGCTTTATTAATGTTAAATGGTATAGAATAGTTTATTGTTGCCCTTATCTCATCAGGTAAGCACTAGGGTGAATTATAATATGTTTTGCCTGGGGGCAGCTATATTTGGAACTACTAGGCAAATCAGTTGGGTTATTTAGAAGGGTATTGACCATATTTCAATAGTACAGATTTCACAGAAGGCCAGATTTGGATCATATTTGGCCAGTTTTGTATACATTGTGTTTCTGGTAGATTAGTGGTAACCATAGCGGACTGAATTTTAGGAACTGACAGACATGTGAGTTTGAGACATCATACCCCACTGGAAGGTCGGTTAAGGCAAAAACTTGTCATGCTATTGACTTGAGTTTGTAAAAGCAATATAATTGGGACCTGGGTATGGGTAGATTCAGCTATCAGTTTTTCTACTCGTATCAACCATTTGGGTAATGATAGTTATAGAACTACAGGCATTATGGAAGACATATAAGGTTAGGTAATCAAATAAGGACATCATTGTTGTTAGCTACATTAGACCTAGACTTGAGTTTGGAATAACAATATGGAAACCCTGTAACAAAACAAACATGATTAGATGGGGTAGTTAAATTCATCTTGGGTATTTGCTAGGGTCATTGGAAACATAGCTTCAGTTATAGCTGCTTTGTCATAGATGTGAGTGGCGGTGGTACATTCCTTCCCGTGTTGACGGGATAGGTTGTCCTTGAAGATGTCTTGGAATGGGGGTTATGTATTTTGGATGATTTACATGCCTTTTCTTTCTTGCAGATGGGGTCTTGGAATGCTGCGGCTGTAATTTGGAATAGGTGGGTATAAGATGGAGCCTCTTCTTTACATTTTAGAGGGTTTACTCTTCTCCTTTTCTGTGTAGATGGTGGTGTGCCGAGTACCAGTGGTGGTGATACACTGTGAATTCATAGACGATGGAAGCAGTGGCGTGCAAGGAGATTACACATGGGGAGCACCAGTGGGCAACAGTTACTGATGGAAGTAAGTGGCTTTCAAAGTTATTAAGTTTTGTAAAGGATTTACACTGCTAGTCAGAAAAGGATAGGCATTTGAGTTTTTGTTCTCAGAGTTATTTGGTTGCACAGTTTGTTTTATTACCCGTTCAGTATGTCAAATTAACATTGGAAGCTGTCCCTGTTTTGGGCATTTGCATTCAATAGTAAAAGGGAGCAAAGGCCATAGGTAAGAGTTGAGTGGTGCACAGGAAGGCTGGAGATGGGCATGTGCTGAGTGATCAGTGGTCAGCACCCTGATTAAATGCCTTTGAAAGGTAATGGATGCTTTGTGTGGATTTTGATGGTTAGACTAGTGTATAATGGTATTGGGGAATTTGGTGTTTGAGTGGTGCATAGGGGGTTATGTAAGGAGGTATGTCTGGGTCAAGGTAATGCAGGACTAGGGGAGTGACCGTGTAGGTACCAGTGGTTGTTGTCATTGATGGAATGGTGCATAAATGTGCTTGATTTGGGAAGTGTAATATAAACAGTCACTGTCCTGCAGGGAATAGTTAAAGGTAGTTGATGTTGAGAGGCTGGACGTTCAGTTTGTTGGAGTTGTGTACAAAGGGGTCACATGAAATTTTATTTTATTCACTGTTTAGCAAGATATGTCGAACTTGGTGTGAATTGAGTAGTGTATCAACAAGTAAAGGAGTAGGTTGGGGCATGGGTAAGGCAGGTTTGCAGATCTGTTATGGGGGGGTTTGGGGGTTTTCTACAGGTGGGGTGGATGCGCAGTAATTAAAGGCATAAGAAGTTACTAGGTTACTGGTGCTAGGGTCCTTAAAGTCAGTTTATCTATATTTGTTCTATTTCTGGTTATTATGCACTTGTATTTGGAGGTAAGGTATTCTGCTGGGGGAGTATGGGTTGATGTCTGGTCGATGGTATGTTAATAAGTGTTTGTTTTGTACTCATTAAGGCATTTCAAGGTTGGTGCAGCTGGGTAGTGTAAGGCCAAGGGAGGATAAGGTATGTTGAGGGCAAGTTATAGCAGGGTTTGATATTTGCTTAGGGATAGTTTTGGGTTCTTAATGGTGTGAGGAGCGGCACCAATTTCAGGAGTTGGGGTAGTTACTAGGTTAATGGCTCTAAGGTTTTGATGAACTAGACAGCCTCAGGTAAGCAAGATTCCTTAATCCAGAGTGCATTCCATGTTGCTCTTAGTCAAGAGGAACATGGTGATTGTTGCCTGTGTCCAAAAGGAATATAGATAGACCTGTGGGTCGAATTTACACTTCAGGTTTGGTAATAGGATATAATAGCACGGCCATGGTTGTTTTTTTTTCTTTGCCTTAATTATGGTTAACAATGTTGTTGGGAACTCATTGGTTAGGAAAAGAGTGGTGTATTATTTATAGAATAAGCCCCTTTGTAATGCAATCATTTGTTTATTTCACATGGGTATTAGTTGTATTGTGAATCTGTCAGGTGTGGAGGAAATCTTATGGGTATTTTGTTACCGCATTTTATGTTTCATTGGTGTTTTGTATGAGATAGTAAATGCATTTTAAGCAGATGTTGAAGGAGATAAGCCAGTGGTGGTGCATACTGTCATTAAGGAGTTGTGATTATGTGTGGATGAAGTATTTACAGTTTTTTCTTTTACTGGTAGGTGGAAGGAAGGTGGCTTTGACAGGCGAGAGAGGGCATTGAGGTTGATGTCGGTTGATGGAGTGGTGTGAAAAGAGGTTACGGTCTTCCATCAAGGCAGTCACATATGGAATTGTTATATTTTCTTCCCAATAGTTACAACATAATGGTTTGTTTGCTTGTTTTGGGTGGGGAGCAGCAGGAGTGGAAGAAAAAAAAAAGTAGTTACAAGAGATCTCATTGGTATGATGGTATGCAATGGGTTTAATAACGAAACAGTATGGCTTGTTTTGTTGAGTTGCTAGAAGGCCATGATGGCTGTTGAGCTGTTTTATTGCTTATAAGGGATAGTTCGTGTGATGGCGGGATTGCTAGACAACAGGATTTTATGATACTATTTTGGTTATTTTAAGTAGTGAAATGGGGCTGGGATTAGGCATCATGGTTTGTTCCTGATTCTGTGTGGTTTCAGATGACGGACTTTGTGTTGTTTGTCCAGATGAAGGGTAAAGATGGGGGAATCATTAGAATTGTTATTGCTCTGGCATTAAGGAGAGCTCATTTGGTTATTACTGGATTGGGTGGTAAATGGGGTTGCAATTTAGTATAATGACATATAGTTGACTCTGTGTGTTTTTTATAATGTCCTTGAAGTCTTTGTGGAGCTGCCATTGGTTAGGAAGTAAGGAATATTTAGCACATGTGCAGTGGGTATGCTAGGTTATCTTAGCATAGGTGAAGGGTCAATGTTTTGTTTTCAGCGGTTTTGGTAACTGGTTATTTTTGTTATGTGATAGGGTTTTAGGAGTTGACTATATCCACTTTGGTTAGTGGGGACAAGGTACACCAAATGATGTTTGGCCAGATGTCTTAATGGATTTTAGATTGCTGGAAGTGTGCTGCAGACAGGGGGAACAGCCTGGCCAGGCTGGTGGGCAGAGAAGAGGGTCAGGCTTGCCCTCTTCTGTTTCCCCTCTGGTGCTGTATGGTCAATTCAATAAGTTGGAAAAGGAAAGTGAGCAGGTATGCTGCTTGACAAGTACATAAGTAAGCAGATGAAGCTGCTTATTTTGTTGATGGTATGATGCAATAAATACTGCCAAACTAAAAAACAACAAAGGCAAGGTTTTACTCCACAAAAACCTTTTATAACAAATAAGGTTAACACATTCGAACACTTCTAATATGTGAACTTCTTCAGACAAAAAGCTAGTTACAAATGATTACATATATAAGAAACTCCCACTATGACATCATCACTCCCATTAAAATTTAAAGATACCATGCTAGTAAAATATTAATAAACTAACATAAGTATATATATATATATATATATATATATATATATATATATATAATAAAACTAATAATGATATGTATCAAATCTGATAAAATATCATTCAAATACATATATGTGGGTGCACAACTCTATATGAATCAGTTATTACCTCTCTAAAGATTTCTCTTTCAATACACATTTAATACAGCAAAAATCATTTAGTCCTAGGTAAACAAAAGCATTAAGTCTGAGTTGCCAATAAAGTTCTCTCCCTTCCAATAATAACTGCCATGGCCCTCCTCAGGGCCCCTTCTTGACCTGGTCAATTACAAAATACAAAAAAATGATGGCCATCATTTTCCAATACATGTACTGCTAAAGCATTGTTCAGGTTCTGTTGTGTAATACTATATTGGTGTTCATAGATCCGTTGTTTAAAATGTCTCTCGGTTTTACCAATGTAAAAACCAGGGCACATCTGACATTTAGCAACCTAGACAACTCCAGAACTATCACAATTAAATTTCCCCTTAATTTTATAATTGCTGTTAGTGAAGGAAAATGAAGTAGTAACAGCTATAAATTTACAAAAATTACATCTCCCACATTTCCGCATGCCTGCATTAAAAGGAGGGGGACAATGTTTGTTCTCAAGGGTAGTTTTTAAATTCCTACCGCACCTAAAATTAATTCCCATTTTATTGTGTACTCTAGGGCGAATAAAGGGGTCCTCCATTAAAGTGGACCACTATTTCCCAATAATATCCTTCACTGAATAGGCATCCAAGGAAAAAGTGGTAGAAAATTTTAGGGGGAAGGACTCCAAATCACTAGTATTATTCATCACTACATCATTAGATGGGTGGTTACTGTCTAAATATTCATCAACAGTAACAGTAATAGTCCCTAAACCATTTAAGATTGGCCTGAATCATCCATTGTTCCTCTTATTAATGACCTCGGTCATAATTTCATCCACAAGAGCAACAGGGTAGTCCATCTTAATGAACATATTCTTCAAGGTCTCACATTCGGCAATAAAATCTGTATCAAGACTAACCATTCTTGTAGCCCTCACCATTTGTCCCTTTACTACACCTTTTTTCACATAAAAGGGATGCAAGCTGCTAAAATGTAAGAATGAATTAGAGTAGGTTGGCTTGCGATAAATCTGTGCCAAATACCTATTATGAATTGAATCGTTTTTACTAAAACATCTAAATAAGAAATCATTTCAGTATTAAATTCAAAAGAAAACTTCAAAAATGATGAAGAAATAGACATAAAATCCCCCAGAGTTACAGCTGTCTCATAACTACCATCTAAAATAATAAAAATATCATCCAAAAAATGGGTATACCAGACCACCTTCTCTTTGAACAAGTCAAATTCAAAAAGGGTCTCTTTCTCCCAGTATGCCATGACACAATTGGCAAAGCTCCCCCCACAGGGAGAGCCCATGGCAACACCAGTCTTTTGGAGATAGTATTCTCCATTAAAAATGAGAAAATTGTTAGATAAAGCTATATCCAAAAGGTACTCAATTAAATCAATTTCCTCACCCTGGGCACCTTTATGAAGTAAAAACTCCCTGACCCAACTAATGCCAAGGGCCTGGGGTATCACAGAGTACAAATCTTTAACATCAATAGTTAAAAAAATGAAAATTCTCATTAAAGACAACATTACCCAAGGATCCCAGAAAATCCCATGAATCACAGCAGATCTGTTTTTCAGTACTTAAATATTTTTTTCAATTTAAGGTCCACACATTTTGCACACCCATAAGTCATGCAATTTCTTCCATCCACAATTGGGCGGAAAGGGGGATTTTCTGTCCTTGTGGATTTTTGGTAATCCAAATATGACAGGAGTAACAGGGGATATTATATTAAGATAGTTAAGCATATCAACACCAATCCTTCCTTCATTGAACAGTTCATTAATAAGGAACTGCACCCTTCGAATGGCTACATTAAACTCATCGAGAGACACTTTATGATATGTATCTGTATTAAAATCTGCAAAAGTCTATTGTCATAGTCAATATTTCCCATAAAAATCAACCCACCACCTTTATCGGGTTTTAATACCCGTATACTTTGTGATTTTAACAAATTAATAGCATCATATTCAGATGCCAAAACATTTGGTTTCAGAAATGAAGCAAATTGCTTATTAACAACACTCCTAATATTTACTTCATATAACTTTTCAAAAACAGATAAAACATTATGCAGAGGTGGATTGATGGTTCTGGAGATCCTAAAATCATTATTAAAAGCAGAAATATTGCCAAAAAGAATATTTAAGTTCAACTTACGAATAAATAATTTTAGATCTAGTAAGGTATCAGCCAAATCTGCTCTCCTCAAGTGTACAAAAGACAACCCCTTTGAGAGCAATTCAATAAGTTCAATTGGTGGGCCGAAGGTGGTATAATTAAATATTTTAAAGTCCATCGTAGAGTTGGTCATAACCCGTAACTTCGGCTGAATCTGTTCCTCAGACTCCTGAGAAATCACATTAACCACATAAATCAACGGCGACGCTTGTTGTTGTTGTTCTTCTGGTAGTTCAATTGGTTCTTTTGGCGGCCTTTCTGAAAATTCTTCCGGTTCGCTTGAAGGCCATTCTGAAAATTCTGGTCCCTTATGCTTGTAGCATTCTTATTTAATCATTCACTACGTCTCACTGTGGTGTCAGTGTCTACTGCTCCACTTGCTTGGCCATTGTTTATGGACGGCTCATTAGAATCAATTGCATCGACTTCAAAGGACACACCTCCTTGTTCATGAGCAACCATGGTTTGTCCAACATTAATAGGCACATTACTAATGGGAGGGAGGGGATAGGCAGTGCCATTAGAATAATCCCTCCTGTTGAATTTTCAGTACTTATGAAAATACGATTAAAGTCGTATTTATAGCGAAGGAAATCTACATAATTTTTAATAAGTTCTTGCAAAGGTAAGAGTTCAATTTTTAAACATTCCATGTCCTCATTATAGTATTTCATGAGAATTTTCAAGTAGTCACAGCTCTGCTGATCAAATAGTTTTAAAAGTTCTCGATGTAAAGCTGAATTATGACTCAAACCGGAAGGGTATTTCCATTGACGTAGTCCTTTGGGTACCAGGTATTGTTTAATGCATTCATTTATGTACAATACCTCAAGCTGCAATTTTTTGAATTTAAAAAGTTTAAAATCAAGCAGTTTAAGATTTTCAACAATGGTGTTACCATCTTCCCTGGTATTAAAACCAACAACACCACTTGTTGAGTCGCCACAAAAATGAACCGACTCGTTCAAACAATTGACGAGGGAAGGGGTAGTGATGTTATTGTCTCTTATTTGCATTGAATCGCCATGTTCATTCCTATTAGATAAGGAATTAGAAACCACATTAAAATATTCATGTACTTCAAGCCTGGAACCAAGTCGAAATTGCAAAGAACCAGAAGAAATGTCATTAATCCCATTGGTACTAGCTTCAAGTCTTCCTTGTCCAGCTGGGAGGGAGTTAGTGCAGTCAATTTTAGTGGCCAAAGCATCAACTCTAGAAAAGAGTTGTTGGATTACCAAAGTTAAATTCCCTGTGGCATTCACCTCATTAGGGGAATTTATGATGTCCTGATAATATAAAGGTAAAGAATTAGAGGAGAAACCACTTGCCATATCTCAAATTGTTGAACACAAAAAACACTGACAAACTAAAAAATAACAAAGGCAAGGGTTTACTCCAAAAAAACCTTTTATAACAAATAAAATTTGTGCTTTCGAACACTTCTAATATGTGAACTTCTTCAGACAAAAAACTAGTTACAAATGATTACATATATAAGAAACTCCCTCTATGACATCATCACTCCAATTAAAATTTAAAGATACCATGCTAGTAAAACATTAATAAACTAACATAAGCATACATATACATATATAATAAATAAAACTAACAATGATATGCATCATATCTGATACAATATCATTCACAAATACATATATGTGGGTACACAACTCTATATGAATCAGTTATTACCTCTCTAAAGATTTCTTTTTCAATACACATTTAATACAGCAAAAATCATTTAGTCCTGGGTAAACAAAAGCATTAAGTCTGAGTTGCCAATAAAGTTCTCTCCCTTCCAATAATAACTGCCATGGCCCTCCTCGGGACCCCTTCTTGACCTGGTCAATTACAAAATACAAATGATGTAATGTAAAGAGATGTAATTTTTGTAAATTTATAGCTGCTACTAGTTCATTTTCCTTCACTAACAGCAATTATAAAATTAAGGGGAAATTTAATTGTGATAGTTCTGGAGTTGTCTAAGTTGCTAAATGTCAGATGTGACCTGGTTTTTACATTGGTAAAACCGAGAGACATTTTAAACAATGGATCTATGAACACCAATATAGTATTACAAAACAGAACCTGAACAATGCTTTAGCAAAACATGTATTGGAAAATGATGGCAATCATTTTTTGTATTTTGTAATTGACCAGGTCAAGAAAGTGCCCCGAGGAGGGCCATGGCAGGTATTATTGGAAGGGAGAGAACTTTATTGACAACTCAGACTTAATGTTTTTGTTTACCCAGGACTAAATGACTTTTGCTGTATTAAATGTGTATTGAAAAAGAAATCTTTAGAGAGGTAATAACTGATTCATATAGAGTTGTGTACCCACATATATGTATTTGTGAATGATATTGTATCAGATCTGATACATATCATTGTTAGTTTTATTTATTATATATGTCTATGTATGCTTATGTTAGTTTATTAATGTTTTACTAGCATGGTATCTTTAAATTGTAATGAGAGTGATGATGTCATAGAGACAGTTATATATGTAATCATTTATAACTCTTTTTTGTCTGAAGAAGTTCACATATTAGAAGTGTTTGAAAGTGCTAACTTTATGTGTTATAAAAGTTTTTTTAGGAGTAAACCCTTGCCTTTGTTGTTTTTTATAATGCAATAAATGGTAATGAAAGTGAGCGGTTACGCTGCTTGATAAGTACCGATAAATGGTAACGGAAGTGAGCGGGTACGCTGCTTCATAAGTAAGTGAGTGGAGGTATGGACGCTGCTTACTGATCAGGATGAGCAGGTTTCCAATGTCCTGTCCTAGGATAATGTTACATGGGTGTTATTTTGTCTGTATCATGTTTGGTTGAAATTAATGAATATTGAATAACATTTATGTTTTTGGAATTTTAATAAAAGTTGTCAAATGTCATTCAGTGTAATGTGTTTCTTGTAGGAGACTGGAACAAATGAGGTTTGGAACAGACCATTTTGCCCAGGGACATCTTCAAGGTGGGGGGTTAATTAGATTTGCAGGATTTGAGAGGATAGGGGTAGAATAGGGTCAAATAGGAATGTATGAGGTTTGTGACGAAGTGAGGTAGGGATAGGGAGGGGCTTAAAGGATGTTAGACAAGTGTAACTAGATTAGGAGTCACATTTTGGCATGAACTTGCTACCTGCCCTCTAGTTGGGATGTGGTTATGTTTAGTTTGGACAGGGCAGAGAAGAGGGACAGGCTTGCCCTCTTCTGTTCCGCCTCTAGTGCTGGATGGTCAATTCAATAAGTTGGAAAAGGAAAGTGAGCGGTTACACTGCTTGACAAGTACATAAGTAAGCGGAGGAAGCTGCTTATTTGGTTGATGGTATAATGCAATAAATGGTAATGAAAGTGAGTGGGTACGCTGCTTCATAAGTAGGTGAGTGGAGGTATGAATGCTGCTTGCTGACCAGGATGAGCAGGTTTATGCTGTCCTGTCCTAATATAATGTTACATGGATGTTATTTCATCTGTATCATGTTTGGTTGAAATGAATGACTATTGAGTAACATTTATGTTTATGGAAATTTAATAAAGGTCGTCAAATGTCATTCAGTGTAATGTGTTTCTTGAAGGGGACCAGGACAAAAAATGCTTTTTCTAAAGAATCCAAGGTATGAAACTGTAACATTCACATTATTCATTGTAATCCTTAGAGATTTATCAGAAAATTCAAAATTTTGTTGAGGTCCATGGCATAACTATGAGGCAAAATATTTGACACTTGAAAAGTGTGACAGAGGCAAGGTTTACCTTATCTGAAAAAAGAACAGCGGAGTATATCTGGAGTTTACCTGATCACACAAGGAACAATTAATTATATTGGACACATTTTCTGGGCAAGCACTTTTCATAAGGAGCACCATGTTTGAACAGAAGGCTGGTAAAAAGTATACTTTACCCCAAATCTCTCTCTAGGACAAAGGCTGCTGATCAGCTTTGTAACTTTGTTATCAGATTTGAGGCTATATGTTTTGGACATATGGATCACAGCATTCTTTCAGTGAATCAACAGTTGCTGGTGAACTAGGTTAAATTATTACAAAGCTGGTCAGACCCAGGAGACTCACATACACCATAAGTATGATTCACTCAGGGATGAATTCAAATCCCACTTCAGGAAGACTTTCTCTCATATGATAGATAAGTTAATGAGTAGAATGTCTAAGTGGAACATACTGAAGTCCTCAGTAGTTCAGACAGTGTCCAAATGATGGATGTTGCCACCACTGTTGAATAAAGAAACATTTATGTGCAGTGCTAGCAGGAATGTATCCACATTTGACTAATCGGTACCAACAGCCATGAAAAGCTGCAGCTGCACCATTTACCAAAGTGAAGATCTACATATAGTAGACATGACAAGAATGTTTTTCACATTGCGTCAAACAGGTTTCTACCCAACCTTTACACATATCAAAGGATGAGACACTGTATAACCCACTCTCAGAAAATGTGGAGCATTCCCAACATTGACTAGGAATATCATTGTGAGGTTTAAAGAATACTTTGAAGAAGTCCCGATCCTGATTATACTACAAATGAATAACAAAACAAATAAATATCACAGAATAAATAATACATACATAAACAAACAAGCAAGCAAATACATAGATGTTTGATAATAAAGATCATTAAGCAGTAATTTATGTGTTTTACCCCTTAAAGATCTTCTCAGGTATCAGTCAAACACACAAACCTGTTAAGCATGCTCTGATTTGATGTAAAAAGTGAATACTGGGACTGGGTCCATTTCTTAGATGAAGTCACTCTGGCAGTTTAACTGTTCTACTGTGGCAAGGTTTCAGCAGTGAATGAGTCCATTCTGGAAATCTTGAAAATGCTGAAAGCTGTTGAAGACACATGGTTAATGCTCTTTAAACTTTTGCATGGCAGGGATGCACACATTACCTCTCGACTGACCAAATAGGATGTAATTTCAGGTTTCAAAAACAGGGACAGCAGGAAATGTTTCACTTAGAGGGGATTGTGCTGCTCACCTAAAAGAAACTATACCAGGGTACTGGAAGAGGTCTCATGCCACTAGGTCAGCCTGTAATTCAACAGGATTAATGACATTTCTGTCCTAAATATGAAACAATAGAACTACTTTTTGCCACTGCACAGATGTGAAGAGGATCCTATGAAATTGCCTGTATGGTCTTTATGTTTGTGGACATAAAGAAGACATATGACAGCATACTCCCGAATGTCTTATGGGATGTGGTACAAAAGTATAGTGTTATGAGACCACTGCTTCATTTCATATGGCCACATTGTTTGCTGAGTAAGGACTCTGGATTCTTGGTCTTCAGCCGAATATATTCACAATAGTCTTAGCACTCCTGCTAGGGTATATTTGTCTTTCGCTCTGTTGAAGGATTAGAAAGTTAGGATATCAAACTGCATCCAAACACTGGTGACTGTTTTGTTTGTGGATGTAGGGACTGCATCTGTTTTACACAATGCTGTTCTATTGCTTGCAAATGACTTTCATCTCTGGATTGCAGTGGAAGGATTTATCATTCACAAGGTACTGGTTAGTATGAAAATCATCACACCAGAACATGAAGTCAAGTTCTCTCCTCTTGTCTCCAAGAAAAGATTGGATTGCTCTTTGATTGTGAAGGAGGAGGAGAGGGCAGCTAGTTAAGTAAAGGAGTTTAAATACTTTGGGATCTTATGCTGAGTGACTGTCTTCACTAAACTTCCTCTCAGTTTAATTCCTCTTAAGTCTTTTTGGTTTCTAATACCATAATGGGAATGGACTCCATTTCAAAGTTAGGGTTTGATTAGAGTTCATGAAATTAGTATTGTTTCAGTCTTTGATGTTAGCTAAGGATGTGCTTCTCAGCACCTGCAATGTGTCCAGAATATTACAGAATCTTTCTGTAAAAAATATAGGGTTACATGTATTGGTAGTATATTTAAATATGACTGTAAATTCTTTTTTATTAGACCCATTGCTCCTGCTACTATTGGAACTGCATGTATATCTTTCTTCCACATTGCTCTCATTTCTGTTTGCAAATCCTGATAATTTATGACTTTGTGTCTCTCTGTATGTAAGACACTGCAATCGCTAGGTGAAGCAATTTCAGTGATCAGTGCTACTTTTGTCTTTTTACAGACTCTAAATCTGTTTTTCTTGCATCTATTATTTGAACTGTTGGCAATGGGTAATCCCATGTGATATACACTTAACATTTTCTATAATGCTTTATGGTTAAATTTTCCACTGCTTTTCAGCTATTTCTATATTGTGATGTTTGCACAGTGCCCAATGCAACAGCTTTGATGCATTAGTGGGGACTATATTATAACGTCGAAGTCTTACAACTTCGAATGTTATAATATCGAACCATTTCCATCGAAACACCATAAGAGCGAACATTCAGAATAGCAAATTTTTTCCCAGGGAAAAATTTGCTGTTCCGACACACATACACACAACACAAGCACACCAAAATAAATAATCCACACACATACACTTCACAAAACCCTACACTAAACCATACATACACTACTAGCTATCCACCTACCTTCACCCAACTCTAACCCTAAGGTCAGTAACTACCGCACACTCACCTTACCCTCACCCTAACCCTAAAGTCCCTATCGCCCACTCACCTTTCCCGCTCCCTAACCCTAAAGTCCCTATCGCACACTCACCTTACCCGCTCCCTAACTCTAAGGTCCTTAATGCACACTCACCTTCATTCGAGGAAATAACCAAGCTGCAGAAACAGCCCACCAAATACTTTCCCTAGGAAAGTATTCAATATTCTGCAGCTTCGCTATTTTCAGCGTTCGGTGCACAGGGTTCGATATTATAACATTCGAAGTTTTAAGACTTCGATGTTATAATATAGACCCCATTAGTGTGCCTTTCAGTATATAGGCTGTCTGCCATGAGTGTATCATACCCAGCAACAAGATGTTTTGTCTCAGTTTCTTTGGCCATTATTCATGCTTCCAGATCTTTTTATACAGAACCTGTATTTGTCTGTTTCTCTCACATTTTCAATGGATTTTGTAAACCAACATTTATGTCATTCATGATTCCGGGCCAACATTATTAACCTTTCATCTTTTGATTTCATTTCACCTCTCCTTAACCATTCCTGAGTCAAATTTGGTCAACATGTGGTTGTTCCAGGAGATCTCTGTATTTCCCACTATATTTATGGATTTCCTGCATTCCTTTCCTTCCTATCTGATCATTCTCTTTATATTCTTTCTTTTTGGATTTTTTAGCACATTCAGTATGATGTTCAAACATTTGTCTACTTCTGGTTTGACTTTCATTCGCGCTTGATACTGAAATGCTTCTGCTAAACTAAGCAAAGATGTCATCATAGACTTCTTCTTCTCATGTTTTTAAACTTTCACCACATTTGGATCTGATGCAGGTATGTATGCAGTCCTACAATTGCGCATCTATACATGCAATCATTCTCAAGGGGGCCCATACCTCCTTCAGAGCGAGAATGTATAATCTTTGTTTTCTCAATACAGGAATGTATAATCTTGGTAGACATTGATTCTTATATATCATTTGATAAGCATGAGCTTGTTTTCATGTCCAATAGGTCTTAGAACAAGAAGAGCTAATTCATTTATATCTTGGACTTTATTCCTAGATGTAGGGTTTTAAATGTATCCCTTTGGCTGGATTTGATGTTTGTGACACTCTTATTGAGTTAAAATTATTCATTAGAAAAGTTAAATGTTGCTTTACTATTTGATCAGCAAAATAATAGGGGCGGCACTACTTTCAGACAAGCAAGTACCTACAACCTACCTTTGCACCCAGCATTACAAGTTTTTGAAGCAGTATGTAGATCTGACATCTACATATTAGGTACCAATAAGAATTTTAGGAAGAGATGTGGATATAAACCGAATTTAACTGTAAAGAAGAAGCAAGTACTGGATGAATTAATAAGTAATAAAGAAATCCGTATTATGAAACCAGACAAGGGGATGGTATGGTTCTGGTCAATGTAATAGACTATTCGAGTAAGCTATTCAAAATTTTGAATGACACCAGTGTCTATGTGCCAGTTTCCATCAATGAAATTAACATTTCCTATAAGAAGTTGGACCTGGCAATAGAGGAATTTGTATTGGAAAATAGACTTGACTAGATGATAGGTGGAATACTGCAGACTAAGAAGCCAAGATTTGCTTCTTTTTTCAGTATTCCCAAGATACATAAGAGTACTACAAACCCACCTTATAGACCCATTGTATCCAGGGAAGGGTCTAAAACTTACCCTATAGCTACATTTTTAGACCATTCACTCAAACATATTGTGGATGGGTACCCACACTTATTAAAAGACTCTTGGGATTTCCTGTTGAGCTTAGCCCCTGAAACTTGTGTAGGAGAAGTGTGTTTTTTGACCATCGATGTAGTTGACTTGTTTTCATGTATACCGACCGAAGAAGGTTTGGAGTTTTTCTATGCAATTCTTAATGAGGAAAGTTCCTTACTCAAGTTTGGAAGTATATGTATTAGTTGAAATCATGATGATGGTGTTAGAGAACAACTATATCTATTTTGAGGAGGAGACTTTCAAACAGATTAGAGGTGTAGCTATGGGGGCAGCTTGTGCCCCCATATACGCCAACCTAGTCCTTTTGAAATGGGAAATTATGTGTGTATTCAGTTGTGATTATTGGAAATACATTAAACTATATCGGCATTTTTTAGATGATATTTTTGTCATATGGGATGGACCTGAAGATACTTTAACCCATTTCATTGAGTATCTGAACACTACTACACATTTCTTAAGATTTACATATAAATACGATAGGACTGGGATTGAGTACTTAGATGTGAGAGTGGACAAGTTTGAAGGATGGTTAAAATCTAGGATACATAGAAAAAGTACATTTATTAATTCCTATCTTCTCTACACTAGTGTGCACACTTGGAAACAAAAGAGAAGTGTTGTGAAAGGTCAGATGGTCAGGGCAGCTAGGATGACCTCAAAGAGAAATGACTTCTTGGATGAAATAGAGTTGATTTCCAAACCATTTAATGACAGGGGGTACCCTGTAAGTTTAATTAAGGAGGTAGCCTTGAAAGTTATTGAGGGGTGGAGTGTCAAATGTGTGCCCTTATTTGGCAAAACCCAGCAATTCCTTTCCTGGCATAGGGGTGATGATGAGCAATATTTCACAAGGACATTGGTGATTCAATACAGCCATGCTTCACAGGAAATTAAGGATTTGATTAAGAATAATTGGAAGATGTTAAAACTTAATCGAGACATTGTGCAAAAAATAGGTGCAAGTCCTAAATTTGTTTTAAAGATGGGTACTAATTTAAAAAAAGTTTTTGAAAGAAACAGGAATGAGATAAAACATCATGGTGACTTTGGAACTATAAAATGTAGGAGATGTGGGTACTGCATTGTATGGTATTGGTAAGGAACAAATAATTTTGCACAATAATATGAAGAGTGTTAATAGATTTTAGGAGGGGCAACTGTATGACTAAGGGTATAGTTTACTTGGCCTTATGTAAAGACTGCCCTAATTTTTATGTGGGGAAATCTGAAAGAGCATTGGGAAAGCGTATTTACAAACACACATATAATATTAA
This sequence comes from Protopterus annectens, assembly GCF_019279795.1. Classification (NCBI taxonomy): domain Eukaryota; kingdom Metazoa; phylum Chordata; order Ceratodontiformes; family Protopteridae; genus Protopterus; species Protopterus annectens. Next base: position 360,349,809 of record NC_056725.1, read on the forward strand.
GAAAAAGAGTCTGAACAATGCTCTTTATAGACACCTCTCTACACAGCCTAGTCATACTGGATTTCTTTTCGGAATTTTGGAAAAGGTCTGTGTGGATCCTAGGGGAGGTGACTGGGAGAATTGGCTTAGTTGTAGGTTAACCTACTGGCAGATTAAGCTTAATGCAACTAACCCCCCAGGTTTGAATGACCTTATTTCTATTAAGCCATATTTAATAAAGAAGGCTGGAAAATTTTAACATTGGTGTATTTTGTGTACTTACACTAACATTTCATTAATGTTTTATGTTTTTAAGAGATTGTATAATTTTTATGTAGAAAAAAATGTGAATTGCTTTTTATTTATTTAAGTATGCAGTGATTGAATTTATATGCCTTTAAGATACCTTGGCACCTTTTTTGAGAAACAGAGTACTTAAATAGTTTTAATTGTATGTGTTTTATTCACTTGATAAAGCCCTGCATTGTATCAGGGTGAAAGTGCTTGTGTGGAATTTTACTGCAATAAATTAACTGTGAGCTGTTTTCTGGTGTGCCTAAACCACTTTTTCTTTCATTGGATACCATTTGCAGGTATTTTCTGCTGTTTTTGTGCTTTTAATTTATTCCTAGATGTCACAACTGTTTTCAATATCAGTTGTTGTCTACTGATATTTTTTACTGAGCTTTACTCACATTTGTCCATGTTTTATTGCTGATCCTGCATCTATTCTCAAATATGTATACACTCCCTTCCTCCTCAAGTTCTGTTATATTGCATTCCTGCCAAGGTTGATATTTACTTCATACTGTATCTTTTCTGTTTTAAATGCTAGTTTTGCACATTTATCAAGGCCAAATGTTATTCTTATATCATCTGAGAAATTTTTAACCATTTGTAGTTTTGCTTTTGACTCCTTACCTGATGAACCATACAGTTTTAACTCATCACAAAAAGTAGACAAGTAATCTTTAAACAAGTTTGTTTTCTGGGATACAAATCGTAACCACAGCTTAATCTGTTAAGTAAACAGCTTAAAGGGTTAAGGACAAGACAAAACTGGAGACAAAGAATCACCTTGGAATATCCTTGTTTGAAGTTTTACAACTAGGAAAATAATTTGTCCTTTGTCATATCCCAACTACAAAGTGGTTTGCCACTGTTTCATGGTCACTGTAATGTAATTGATCAATGTAGGGTGTACCTTACAAATCTGTAAGTACTCCGTTATCCATGAATGTGGGATGCTGTCAAGTGCTTTTTTATAATCTCTCCATGCCATAGTTAAATTCTTCCCATTTTTACATTTCTCCTTTGTTCCATATGACTTTCTTTAGTTACACTTTTGTTCTATTGCTATAAATGAGTTTTTTTTTGTTCTAAATGACTATAAACTCTGCCGGCATCAGTTCTGGTATATAGTATGTATATTGTTGGAAGGCAAGTTAGTCATCTATAGTTCTTAGGATGGCTTATGGGTTTACTCTTAAGTTGAAGTATCATTTCTGCAGTTGTTAACCAGTCTGATGTCTGTTTGGGATGCACATATAAGTAATCCTTACTTAGTGCTAAATCTTTGTATGGAGATGTTAATACTTTTAGTCAGAAGTTAGGTACTGCATCTGGGCTGAGTTTTCCATTTAGGAGCTTTTCTTAATTTTATCTTAATTTCTGTGCCCTCCCACTTCATGTCTTCTACATTACAACTCTTAATATTGCTTTTAATTCTTCTATCCATTCAGCATCTTTATTATATTCAATAAATTATTCACAAATGCTTCTCTAAAATGTGTCTCTTTTTTCCTTGTTGGTGGGGTTTCTATTCCTTTTGCTTTGTTCCCAATTCTGTATAAAATCTTTTTGGGTCATTGATAAATCATTTATTTTTGTACATGTCCTTTATATTTATCTGCATATATTCTAAGTTTTTTCTGCCTGAGCTGGTATTTTTAACTTATTATTGGAAATAGTATACTATAAATCTGTTTTATTACTGTGTATTCCTTTTACCACATCTGTCTTTCTAAGTGTTTTTGATGATCCATTCCCTTTTCTAAGAGTGATAGCTCTTGTATTAAACACTTTATCGTTTACTCTGTTCAACAATTCCATGGTGGCATTTTACTTGATTTCTTCCTTTCCTTTGTCACTTTACTTTTTTGTGGTAGCACTTTATCTATTATTAATTTAGCTGCACAGTAATGAATATGTTCAATTTATTTCTGTTATAGCACACAAAATTCTCTTAAAAGTCCTGATTATTGTGTTATTTTGTTTTACTAATATTATCATATCTGGGTCTTATTTACTTTCTGTAAATTTTTCTTTCATATATCTTAATATGTCTGTCCAACTCTGTTAAATCTAGCAGGTCTTAGCTTAAATAATTTTCTTCTGGATTCAGACCATCGTCTTTGCTGTCTGTTTCCTGCAAGTAATCTACAGAAGAATCTAGAAAATCTTGCTGTGCCATTTCCTTTTCAGATGTGCCCTGCTTCACCTGCTGCTCCTTCATATAGGAACCTTTTGGCCCATCACTCCACATTACCAGTGTCAGAGTTGCCATCATTTCCTGCTCCTTCCCTTGCTATGAAATTTCAGCAGGACTTTTGTACCAGTCTCCTGCAGAAGGGTCCAGATCTCATCATGTTGCAAATCTTCTTCAGAAGCCTCCTGCTCCATCTGGTGCACTTTAATTTGGGGACCCATAAATCCATCAAGCTGCGACATTGCCTGTGTTGGATTCTCTACACTAAATCTTTAAGTTTGCAGATAACCTAGAACTTAAATTTCTATTTGTTTAACTTTTACCTTACTAAATCTCTTTTTTTATATCCTCCTCTGTTTTCTTATTTATTGCATTGACAAATGTTCCATGCATTGTATTGATCAATTTAGCTTTCTCCTTTACGTAAATATCGCACCATACCAGATCTCTTTTTCTTTCCCATGTCCATGATTCTTTTTTATACCTTTCAAAACTTTCTGATTTTTATTCATTATATTTTCACAGTTCCTCTCTTGCTTCTTTTTCCTGGCAGCCCAAATCTCCTTACCCTATGTAAAGTTTTTCATAAATTTGTTGAGGTAATGAGTGTAATTTTTTTCTCTTCAGCATTTGACAGTTTTTCGTTTGTATTTTTCTTTCCTCTCATTTCTCTTTTAATCTTTCTGCATGTCCTTTGTCTAGAAATTATGTGATTCTTGCATTTTAACAACAACACATAATTTCTTCCTTATCCTCAATAGTCCACTTTGCCATCTTTGTGGTTATTTTTTAGCCTGCTATTTTTTGTGTTTTTATAGACTACTTTCCCTTTCTACAACAGGGGGACCATCTTCCACCTGAACCTGGTCTAACACTGTTATTGGAATGCTTCAGTGTCTTGAGGATTCCACTTGGCCTTGTTGCCAGTCCTGGCACTACTGTTTACACCAGGATCGGACACTTTGATATGCTGAGGTCCTGAATGCCCTGCTTTCTTTCTTATTTTTGAGCCTACCGATCTCTATGATATATGTTGCATAAAAGGCAGTCTACATATCAGTGTGGTTTTGGTGAGATCTTGTGAAAAAAGGGTATAGCACATGAAGGTACTCACCAAGACTTGAGAATGAATTTAGTTCCAGCAATACTACTCTCCTTTTGTTGCTAATTTAATTTCTACATTCGGATCTCTCTGTATGACTTTTACATTTGACCTTGAGGTACAGTTTGTGGAAAAAAGGGCAGATTGTCCAATTCACTTACTTGTTTAAAAGTAAATAATGAACATTTCTGATTAGTAGCATTGAAGAGTGAGAGACTGACCAGTGTAAAGATACTGTGACCAAAGTGCTATATAGCTTTGTACTGGATTGCACTGGTGGAAAGACAAATGAGTCATAAGACAAAATGATTATCTCTCCTGTAAATATGTCACATTTCTCACTTATGCTTACATGCCATGCCCTGGGTAATGATTTAAAAAAGTGACTTCAAATTCAAGCAGCAGAAAAAAAACAGTTCCTTTTTTGGGTAATTAGAGTCACTATCTAAGATAGAGTAAGAAGTTTGACAATCTCTATTCATCCTTAAGTCTTTGGTTTGAATAACATCTCTATGAGGTGGCATGGAGCCTTCTGAAACACATTTTTAAATTACATACATGTGAATATTTTACTTCACAAATTCTGCTTTTTTTTCTGAATTCAGTGATAAGAATAAAAAGGCAAACACTTGATTTTTTTCTGAAAAAGTGTTTGTCTTTTCTATAAGTAATTGCAGTCTTGATGGTGACTATTACATAGCAGGTGCGGGGTGTGTGTGGGGGGGGGGCAGCAGCTCCACCTCTGTGTGAGGAGGATACTTACCACCATATACTTTATCAAATATCCAGCCATAATCTGATAGCAAATTATGCATTCTTGGTTGAATGTTTTTTTTTCTGAGGAGGCTAACATACATCTGACTCTGCAGTGCATGTGTATGTATAAAACGACAAGTGTACAAATAAGTAAAAAACAAACAGAATGCTCTAAAAGTCGATCAGTAAGTTGGCCACTGATCTGTACAGGAGTAGAGGTGGGGGCTGACAAGCAAAATAATGTCTTAAACCAAGTGACATAAATCACAGATGTAGCAGCAAAGCAGCGTTATTGCATGCAACGAACAGACATAAGACCTGCAGATTGCTATTCTCTCTATCTTCAATGCACACAGGAAGTACCGTGAACCAGAAATCACCAGTTAAATACAGAATTGCTCCTTGCTTCTTTCCTTCCTTTAATTCCTTGAAATTATAAAAACATTGTATGTGACACAGAGCATACACCTTTTTATGAGGACTACCTGCAGAGCATACTGTAATCTGCTCCTGTCTTAATTGCAAATTTCTTATAGTGCTGAATAATTTATTTTGGTACACTCTACTATTTACATTTTACAAAGTCTGTTACTCATCATCCTTCAGCTGTCTCACCTCCAGAGGGTGAACAAATGTTTCCAAGGAAGTGGGCACAGAAATCTTCATAATGACTTTATTAGTATGCAAGTCTACCATTTTATAGCTATTGTCATACTAATGCCTGTACAGGATATGCAGGTTATAACCTTTACTACCTTAAGCCATATGGATAGCTATTGATATTATCTGAATAAAACAGTTTAACTGAATTGTAAGATAAAACTACGATTTGATGTAACTTATCTGGTATGCCATGTCACACCTTGTTATATAATGACCCATATACCTGCAGATGTGGGTGGAATTTATATTATATTTTACATCAATAATGTGAATATGTAATTCTCACACATAAGCAACCACTATCACTGAATCAATTAGCATCAGTAAGTGAAGCAATGGGTCTATAAACCAATATGAAAAGCTTCCCATGCAAATGAGAAGGGGAGTGGCACAGTTTATATGTCAATGTATGTGGTATTCACATGTGCTGTTCACAATCACTGTGTATCACACTGTATTAATAACACACTGAACAGATAGATTAGAAATGCCCCCCCCCCCACACACACACACACAGGCGTGCATGTACACACACCCACACATAGGCATGTAATTGCTTCATATAAGTCTATTTCTTTATACAATTTCCTCTTTTTCCTGACATATTTACAACCTTTATTATTGCCTCTCAAATTCTTCAGCCTTGAGTTTTATATTGCCTTGACCATTCTTGCTGCTTTGCTTAACTGTCTCGATAAAATTCGTAGACCACCTACAAGTGAAACAGATGCCTGTAAGCTCCTGCCTTTGAAATTCTGCAAATTCTTGTTGTTAGACGTGCTCTGTTAATGTGCACAGATGCATTCTGCTCACAACATGCTCTTAATATTGAATGTAATCAGCATGCACTGAGTGATGCCCTGAAACTTAGTAGGAGAAAAAACTTAAAGCAGATTGCACTTTTTCTACAAAGACTTGCCTGTTTTGTTTGAACATAGAATTCATGAGAATAGCAAAATTTGGTACCCTTTCATTTTATACACAGACACACAAACACACACACACACCTCTATATATATATATATATATATATATATATATATATATATATATATATATATATATATATATATATATATATATATATATATATATATATATATATGGATCCCTATCAGATGATAGAAACTTCATTTGACTGAATCCCATCTGACTGAGACCATTAGACTGAAATTTCAAAAAAACAGAATAGATGGGGGGCTAACTATATATACTAACTCCAGGATTGCAGTACAGGGTTCTGGTTTTATATCATCCACTTTACAATTCAGTATGTTGAAATTTAGCATTGCAAGATTTCGGTATTGTGAGTTTCAGTCAAGGGATTTTTCAGTATTTTGAAATTTCAGTCTTATGGTCTCAGTCAAATCAGTTTCAGTCATATAAAGTTTCTATCATCTGACAGGGATCCACACACACACACACACACACAAATATATATATATATATAATATATATATATATATATATATAATATATATATATATATATATATATATATATATATATATATATATATACACACACACACACACACATACACACACACACACACACACACACACACACACACACACACACACACACACACACACACACATGTACGTGTGGTACCATGCAATATGAGGGCAAACATTGTAAGTATGAATTCCACTCAAAATAAAAAAATAAAAACCAGAGCAGAATTTCGAGTTCAGTTTCTACATGGGACTAAAGCTCCCAACATTTTCATTTGGGGGCTTATCTCCCCTGTACTCCACTCATTCATATGATGAACTGCAGGATTGTTATACCCCTAGGAATAAGAGATGTCTCTCTTTTGTAAAGAATACATAATTTCTGTCAGTGTCATTCACCATTGTGATGCTCACAACCACTGTAGAATGCCATACTGTGTTATTAAACCTCATAACATATAGATTAAAAATAAATCTTTAATTCCCTTATTCTCTGTGTAAAGAGTATGGAATTAATCTGCTGATATTTCAGGAACAGCAAGCTGTAGCAATTTTCAGAAATGAAAGGGATTCTGTGCTATAGTGACTATAACACTTGCTGAGACACGTCTTACTTAAAATTGTGCATCAGATTATAATTTCTGAATGCATCTCAAATGGCATTTGTAGTTTGAATATAAATAATATTATTTTCTCAAAAAGAATACATAATTTTTTCTTGGATTGAAAGTAGCAGAGGCATGGATTACTTTACAATAGGTTGAGTGTGACAAACAACCATTTCACATTGCCAACTGTATTTTTAGAAGAATTCCTGGATGACATCATGAGCAAAATAGTGAAACTTCTTGTTTCTTGTTTATTTTGACTGTGACGCCTGTGCACTGGCCCATCAATCAAGGAGCCTCAATCCTCACAACTCACACTAGTGAAAGGCATCCACATTTTGAAGAATAACAAATATACACACAGTAAGGTACAATTTCCCTTAAGAGCACACAGAGATCACAGTCAGTCTGGGGCTGGTTTCACACTTTCTCTCCAAATCCCCAATAAAACTCTCCACTGGTACAGCTATAGGGTCCAGATCTCGGCCTAGTGGTCAAGGTAAAACTTCCAGCACCCTCTCTGTCCAACCTAATAAAGCCCTTATCAAAGGGTGTCCAATTATTGCTGTGCAATATTATTATCCAACTGGTAAGTGTGACTGAACAGCAAGACTATTGGAGTGGTTTTGTACATTATCAATATATACATGCAATGTACTCTAGAGCTTAAATTATCTCTACATAAAACAGCCACAGTTGAAATGCTTAAACAATAGTTAATAATAAATAATAAGAACACAAGACAATACTTCTTACTACACAGTGCTAGTCAAGAGTTCAGAGAACACAGAGAAATGCTTAAAATAATAAAGTAGAATAGTTCTGACATCAATACAGAAAAAACAACTACTCTAATCTTCCTACTTCCTAGCTATATCTAAGAGAAAACTCAGTTCTAAAATAAACTTACATATAAATAGAATAGGCAGAGTGCTGGTGATGTAGGATGCTCTCAAGACAAATGCAAAATGCTCTGAGTCTCTCTGTCCTTAAATTGATAACACAGCACCACCGACTCATTTCAGATTACATCATTATTTTCTGTTTCCCAGGCTAACAGAAGCTCCGAGTGTAACAATCCTTTTGATCTTGCACCTGGTCAGGAAGCTACAGCAATAAAATACATTATACATGCAAATACTAGCAATGAACTCTAGTCTCAAAATAAAAGCATAAATTCCTTTATCCAGACATCTTGGTTCCGGGTTTTGTGATCAAACAACTGCACAATGCTTGGCTTATCAGTTTTTCTACAGCAGAGTGCACTGTTGTTACGTTTTTGCAGTTCCACATTTAACACGATTTAATTTAAGATAACAAGCATGTGGCTTACATTAATATTTACAAATGACAGAGTTACCTACAAAATCCTATCTAGCTAGGCTGGCAGCCTTCACATATCTTCACAGCGACAGAAAAAAAATGTTATTATACAGTCGTTGGCACAGGCAAAGAAATGACTTTGTCAGCACCATTAATGCAGGCAGGAGCTCTTTTAAGACCAACAATTTCCCTTACTTTTGAAAACAAGCTTCTTAGAAGTCTGTTGTATAAATACCACCTTGGTCTCCCATGAAAAGAGTCTTCAATCCTAATAGGATTAACCTGGTCAACAAAGGATAGATAGACAGACAGATAGATAGATAGATAGATAGATAGATAGATAGATAGATAGATAGATAGATAGATAGATAGATAGATGAATAAATACATGAATTATAAATCTACATAGTCTCTGATGAATAAATTCCAAAATCATTTCAGTTATTGTTCTGGGGCAGAAATTTATGAAAAGGATGTTCATATGCTGGACTTCTTAATGCATTTCTTTATGGAGATTAATGTAATGTAAGGACTGAAATGGTAATTTTATGTATAGCATTCATAATGAACAGATGGCATTTTTAAATGGATTAATAGAGAAGAATCAGTTGATATCTTAGTCACCTGTATACATATGACAACAGGCTGTCTTCTCTGTCTGAATATGTTAAGTACATAGGCTCATATACTTTTATGCAGACTGTCGACCAAATGCATTCTTACACTAGCTGAGGTACTGAGTATAGAAATACCATACTGCAAGTGTGCATTTCACACATGAGACTGCAAAGGAATATTCAAGAGCAGCATTAATTCATAACAGCTAGAATTTTTCATATCTTTGTTTGCACATCTGTAGTAATATACCACACCATGGGCATTTGGACCTCATTTCTTAAGATATATTTTTCGTGAAACTTTTAGAGCCATTTCCTTACAATATACTGCCATTTCTTCACATATTGTTAGACAAGATAAGATATTTAGTATATAGTTTTAATTATATTGTGTCCTAAATGGATGATCTTACATTTTTTTCAGAACAAGTAAAGTATCACTGCTCATATTTTGACTTATTAAATGCTCTAAAATATTAACTATCCATCAACATGCACAAGTAGGCTAGGTAAACTGTTAATGTATTCTAGTTACAAACAACTGACATTAAGTATAGCATTAGTGACATGTTAAAAGACATTCTTCCAGTAACCACCCTTGTTCTAACTCTTCATCCAGGCTAGTAAACTATGGTTGACCAGAGCCCCAGGAATGTTTACTAGGATCTGTCGAGGCCATCTGATATTCCTCATCATATTTTAATGCATAAGGTAAAATGTCATAAATAACTGCATCAGTTTCATAAGTATCAATCCCTCTTTAATTGTCCCTGATTTTGCAGGCCATCTCCAAGCTTGTCTCATATTTTTACCCTATCCCTCATACAATCTTTGATTTACTGGTAAAAATCACTGAGGATAATAATCAGTTAGTGATGTCAGACATTATAGTCCTATACTTTTTATAATTCAGAAAATGCATGTTGAAAACCTGTTGTTCTATCATCTTCTCTAATTAAAATATTATTTTAAAATTTCAACTCATTTTGGGTTTTAGCCCCTCTATTATATTTGGCTTTGTCCAGAATTCCTTAACAAAGAACATGTGGGGTATGCCAGTATTCCATCTGTAAAAGTAATTATTTATGTCACACCAAAACCTGAGACAAAGATATCAAACTGAATATGCTGAATTAAAATGAAAAAAAAAAATAAATGTACTAACTCCTTAAATATCATTATCAGTAATCTGCCCGATAAGATCAGCTAGCTCAGGAGAGGTCAGAAGCTCTGGTGTTGTAAGAACATCTAATTCAACAATTTCAAGGGAGAGACATTTAACATCAACAATGGATGTCAGAGATTTATGTATGAATAGTGCACAAGTACTCAGCAAATTTGACTCCAAACAGTCTGAGATGCCTTAAGCAGTCCAAGTGTTTGTGTTTTTGCTTTTTTGGGATCCATGTGAGGTTCTTATAGTTAGGGAAATATTTCTGCATGCCGATATTATTTGAGAAGCTAGTACAGACACCAGCTAAAAAAATGTAGTCCTACTTAAAGGTAGACCTGTAATGTCTGTTTATAGCAGGTACCACATGATGGTTAGGGGAGGAGGGTAAGTTATTGTGACTAAACAAGCACTTTCATGTCTGAAAGAAGTTTCTTCATATCAGTAATTAGGTCTTTAGTACTTCAAGTTAGACACATGAGACTAGACCCATGAAAAGAGTCTTCAATCCTAATAGGATTAACCTGGTCAACAAAGGATAGATAGATAGATAGATAGATAGATAGATAGATAGATAGATAGATAGATAGATAGATAGTGCCAGCACTGTATAATTTCTTTGCCTGTGCCAACACTTGTGCCTTTTTGTTTTGTTCTTCCTACCACTGCATGTTTAGAGTATTTTTTTTTATTTTTTTTTCTGTGCATGTTTTCAAGCAACAGTCCAGATATACTTTTTTATTAACCTTGTAGGTCCGTGATATTGTGGATGGTGTCAGTTTTCTAAAGGAGATATTGCTTTTGATGGAGCAGGAACACCAACACATGGACTGCTAAAGATATATTCACATTGTTTTTTTTCTGCTATTTATTTACAAATACAGTGCTGTCAACTAGTTAAGTGAAGAACTATGTCTTACTGCTTAGCATTTACTCATTAAAACATTTTCAGTTTGATTTTTCATTTTTTCTAGGTACATGCAAATACAATACATCTTACCTCTTGTACATAGAATGGCTCATAGTGATGTTTTATTTTTATTTTTTATTTTCATTCTCACTTTTATTTTTACCTTCATGTTTATTTTTATTTTTGTTATTTTTTGCTGCTATTTTAATTTTAGATGTGATTCACAGAAAACATATAGCTTGCTGTTAGCATGAGAAACCAATTTTAATCTTCTGTCAACACTTGATATGTGATGATTACAAGAAGTATATTCTCATGTTTTCTAGTTAGTACCTGCATAAACCATAGGCACAGGACAATACTGAGTGCCCCTATAAAGGTATAGGAGCAGCACATTAGACATACCATAACAAAGCCAAGCTTTCACTGGCAAACCCTGAACAGTAAGTAAATATATTCTAATCAGCATGCGCTATATCCCATCAAGACTATAGCAAGTATGACATTTTAGTTGCTTAAATGAACCTTTTCAGGCTTACTGATTTGGGACTGATTATTTACATAATAATAAATCTGATGTTTATTTTTGTCTGATTCAACTGTAGTTGTCAGATTTGATTCAATCTGACCATAGCACCATTTCTGAAGCTTATGAATTCAGGGCTATGACTCTTCCCCTACCCATAATTTCATTCACGCCACCTTAGTACCTCAGATTGCTTTTGCTGGCTAAGCATCAGATGTGTTCTATGAGGGTTCCAGCATTCAGATAAGAGTTCTTATCAATTTAAAAAAAAAACAATTCATCTCCTGTCCTACCAAAACATTAGTTAATTTGTTTAGTCTCTCTAGTGATACCTGTTAGCGTTAGGTACTCAGTAAAATAATTGTTGAATAATACTTAAATATTAGTTAGGTTGTTAGGTTAAAATTTAGTTTTAGATCTATATCTCTATCCTCTTTACACTGTATTAGATATCAGTTTTTCTGCTGTGATAGTGTGTTTCCTTAATCTTAAGACTAAATTAGTTTTTTGATATAATGTTTAGCAACAGTCTAGATACCCTTAAGATATTCCATAAGTTTGTTATATGTGTTTCATTTTTTCTTTGAATTTAACTTTGTTTGAGAAGTTGGATAAAGTCCAGGGATTTAAAATTGTACAAAGTGTGGGCATAAAATTCTACCACAGGAACCGCACTCTTTGTGACTTTATTGTTTGGTCACAGCCGGTTTAGACGGTGAATGCATAGAATGTGCTTCTGTTGGCACTAGAGCTCTTCAAACAAGGTACAAGAAGATAAATCTGAAAGGTCTTCATCCTCCTCAGGCAGGGTCTACACTTTCTTCAGCTTCTGCTTTTTCTGTTGCTTCAACCTCTCTGGATAAGGAGCAAGACAAACCTAATACCAAAGACAAGGAATAAGAAAAAGAGGAAGAGGACAAAAAGAAAATGGGTAAGTCTGAGAACAGGTTCCCATACCCAACAGTTATTGTGGGGTTGGATCCATAGATCCAAAGACACCATGAAGGTTGGAGTCATCAGTTCCTTGGACTCAGCCTTTCTTATCTGGCTTCATTTCTCCAAGAATCAGTAAGTTCAAGATTGCACTCTCCAATTTTGCAGGACAAGTGGCACTCCAGAGCACCTTTGGTGGTTTCATCCTTGAGGTCAGTTCAGTCATCCAGGAGTCTCACAGAATTAGATGTCAGCAGTAAGATAAGGAAGTTTTTGAGAGTACAGATTCAGCTTGGGGTTTTCTCAGTGCTATCCTCTGAGAATGCACCAGGTATGGGTCCAACAATCCCACCCTCCTCCTTCTTTGTCCTGTACTGGTCTGCCCTTCAGATCCATTTCTCATGCTTCCCCAGTGCACCTTTGTCAGAGTTGGTGGTCTTTACTACTTTGACTCCCACAGCATACCCTACTCTTTTGACTCGGATCGGAAAGGGCCTCGAAGCCAATGCACTGGAGCTGAGGCTCAGGGGGGATGGGTTTACTCCAAAGTTATCCAAGCCATCTCTCTCTCTCTCTCTCTCTCTCTCTCTCTCTCTCTCTATCTATCTATCTATCTCTATCTCTCTCTCTCAGGGCCTCAGCTCTCAAAAGCTCAGGTCTGAGGTCCTTTTCTGAGCCAAAACCCAACGGGACTGAGAAGTCTTCTTTATCTTCAGGTCAGGGTCAACCTCTTTCAGTCCTGATTGCAGCCTTGGCCTTTAAGGCCTTTGAAAGGGTTTTGACTGTCCTAAATGAAAAGGCATTATCCCTCACCCAGTTTGGCTCCATCACAACCTCAAGGGGATACTGCTTCTCCTTCCTTTTATTCTGACATGGACAGTAGGTACCTAAAGCTTCCGAAAAGAATAGTATATTTGCTCCCAGTCTGATTCGGACCCTTCTGATCATACCCCAGCACAGGGTCATAGAAAACAGACATGCAAATAGAAGCACATAAATTCATCCCTGCAGTCATTCACTGAGGATACAAACTGGATGATGGTGAAGTTTCCCCAAGATTCCCCTCCAAAGATGCCCCATTTGGTGAGATCCTTGAATTGATGAAACAATGAGGGGGCTGGTCCTTTGACAATCCTTTAGCCGACAAGTCCATGTTTTTTGAAGCCTTTGGTTCTGGATCATCTGCATCCTGGGCAGTACTGTCCATTATTCCCCTTATAGACCTTATGACTCAACAGGCTTGGAAGTACCTTGACATGCTGGAACCAGTTCCAGAGAAAACATGATAGGATTTTGGTAGCCCCTAAAGACAGGAAACACTGAAGCAAAGGTCCACCAGTAGATGCCATGGGAATAGCAGCAGCCTCTAAGAAAGAATTGTCTTAAGAAAGTTCCCCTCTCCATACCCCTAGTATGGAATCTAGGGCATTTGACAGGTTCTGGAAACAGATGCATGTTTCAGCATCATTTAACCTCAGACTACTGAACTACTTGGCCCACATCATGTGCTTCCAGAGAGACTAGTCCAAAGAGCTTACCAAGTCACTCTCGGGTAACCTACCAGAGAATGTTCAAACAAATGTAGACTTCCAGCTCTCTACCCTTCACTCTATATTGAATGTGGCCATGCATCTGCTTTCTAATGGAGCTGATGGCACAGCCAGGGCAGTGGGCACCTACATCATGATACACCAGCATGCCTGGATGTATCTTTGTGATTTCACGGAAGGTTTCAAGATGCCCTCTGTCAATGCCCCATTTGATTATTCCACACTTTTGGATCAAAAGTTAAAGATATGCTAACCAAGGAGCACCAGGATGGTAAAACCCTGTCTGCTGTGAGAATCAGCTTTTCCTCCCCCAAATAATCTTCTCAAAGAATCAGAGGGTAGCAAGAAGATGTGATTGCATAAGTGACAGGGTTATTATCAGAAAAATCCTGGGGACAGGCCTTATCCTGGCGGAGAAGGAGGTAACTCACATGTATATCACCCCAAAGGTAGAGATGGACTGCATAACCAGGGATTTCATGGTCCCTTTACTGAAAATCCTACCAGCTGTCCTGAAAAGTTGCCAGAATGCTGCATTCTGGAAGCAGTTGTGGTGTACTTATCCCTGCACCCACAAGCCTAGAGAAATATAACAACAAATTCCTAGGTGCTGACAATAATATCAAGAGGCTTTTCATTTACGTTTTCTTATCCACCAATAAAAAGATAAAGTTTTCCAGCGTTCCACCTAGTCTATGGGAATCTGAAAAAGCAGAAGTTTCCAAGCTGATATAAAAATAAGAAGTCATCCAGTAGGTCTTGTGTGACCAGTTAGAATCCAAAGTTTAAGGTTCTTTTTAATACCCAAGAAGACAGGAGACCTCAGATCCCATTTGGGACCTGTGTCATTTGAATCAGTTAATAAAACAGACAAAATTCAGATGGTTACTGTAGAATAACAGGTGTGTTGTACCTTTAAGAAGCATTTTCAAAGTCTGTGTGTGCATATAAATATCAAATATGTGTTAGCTTCAGTGCCATTTTGAAGGTGCAGCCAGAATGTTAACATCCATGTGCATGATAGCTAGTTTGTTTATAAGTTAAAGTTACTTAACCTTATTTATGATGCGTTTACATACAATAAAGTTACTTGAACAAGAGCCCATGGTGCTCACTTATTTTATCCTGACCTGGCAAACAACATGGTGTCAGAACCGGGATGCCAGAGCCACAAGTACAGAGGTAATGGCGAATACAAACTAAAAGAACCAAGAGCAAAAAACGGGGGTCAGAAACAAGTTGAAGGTAAAGAGAGCACACAAATGATTTATTTATTAAAAGAGGTTAAACAGAGCATTAGAAGGGCAAAAATGTATTATTAAGCAAATTAGAAATATAAAAGAGCTCATTAATCAGATGAAATATTTGAAGCCAAATTAGTACGTAAGGGTTCAGAATTACCTCTGATATTGTAAAGCGAGCATGTTTAAAGTAAAATGAATATAATGTAAGGGCATAAAAGGCACATTAAGAGATTAAATGAGCAAAATGACTATAATAGAAAGGGCAGAAAATGTAACATTGAGTATAAATAAAGCAAAGGCGGCTGCATGGATTTTGTTAAATTACTATGTTTTGGCACAAATTACTACCTTGTATTGATTGAAACCTTAAATAGCATAACTAGAGTTGTTCAAAGTATCTTAAAGTGGGTAAAAGTGCTCGCTGTGTGTGTTTATTGCTGTGCATTTATTCAGGAGAGTCTGTTGTGTGCAAAGTGCAACTCTTTTGTGAAGTGCAGTCAAGTGCATCCATTTCAAAATGTTTCTTGCACCTCAGTGTGTCTGTTCACAGATTGCTGCTATTACAGAGTGTTTCTTGCACTATACAGAGTTATTTGGCAAAGTGCAGCCATTTTGGGGGAAATTTCAGTGTGCTGTGTGCTGTTTATTCACAAAGTACAGTTATTTTGAAGTGTTTCTTACTCTGAGCTTCTCCTGCCCAATACATTTGCAAATTGCAATTACTTTGAGGCAATATATTTGCAAGGTACCGTTACTTTGAAACAATTTATTTGTAAAGTGCCATTACTTTGAGATAGTTTATTTGCAAAGTAGAGTTACTTTGCAGTGTTTCTTGGCCTCGACTTCTATTGCTCAGTTTATTTGCACTGTGCAGTTGTTCAAAATGTTTCTTAAAATGAAGATAAATGACTTTGGCAGTAAAAATGTTGATAAATGGCTTTGGCATTAAAACAATTATAAGGCAAAGGCTAGTTATGTTGTTCCAAGTGCTGGCATACATTTCAAGTGCATGTATGTGTGTATGTATAAGGGTGTGGGTTCATACATATTTGGAAGAATTTTCACTGAGATATATCAATATGGCAGATGGATTTTGCAAGCCACAACCATTTGTGTTTGATCAGAATATTGCAGAGAATTGGAGAATATTTGAGCAAGAATACAATATATTTATACAAGCAACTTATTCTGATAGAGATGCACATACCAGGGCATTCATTGTGCTGAACCTAGCAGGGTCAGAGACCATTGAAAGGGAGCATTCATTTGTCTATGCACCAGCAGTGTATGAAGGTGAAGAAGAAACCCATAGTTTTGCTGTGCAGGCTGAATCAAGGGAAGACCCAGAGTGATTAAAGTGCAAATTCAGAGAAATGTGTAACCCCCCCCCAGACTAATGTTACATTGGAGAGGCATTTGTTTTACATGAGAGATCAAAAGCAAGATGAAATGTTTGCAGCCTATATTACTGACATGAGAGAGCTAAAATGTGCAGGTTTGGTGATTTAAAGGATAAGTTAATGAAGGACAGACTTGTCTGTGGTATTAATAATGCTGCTGTGAGAAAGATTTTTCTCCGTGACAGTGATTTAATGCTGAGTAAAGCCATTGAGATCTGTTATATTCATGAAGTTAGAGAAAGGCACACAAATATGAGCAGGGTTTCAGTTGGCTTCAGTGCTCCTGTAGACAGCATGCAACATGTGACAGGCAAAAGCAGGTCTAAGCACATGGCAGCAGCAGCCCCTGTGGTACTCCCAGGTAGAACCTGTGGTCTTCTAGCACATTCCAAGAATAATTCAGTTAAAGGAGCATGCTCAGTGCAGAACTAAGGGTATCTAGTGCAAAACAGAGATTGCTCAGTACAGCATAAGCATGAATCAGCAAAACCCAAATCAAGATTTATTGTTAACTGTCACAGTTGTGGTGCCAACCATGAGTCCAGAAGAGAAGATTGCATGACATTTGGTCAGCAATCTTATAAGTGTAAGAAATGGAACCATTTTCAAAGAAGGGTCACTTCAAAAAACAAGTTGATCAAATAGACCTGCAACAGTCCACTTTCTTCATAGATGGTGTGTCAGTAATTGGTGAAAAGATTGATGCAGTAGATTTATAGTCAAGAAATGAAGTGTTTTGTACTGTCCGGATCAATGGTAAATACACCGAGCTCAAAGCAGACACCGGTTCAAAGTATAATACCATGTTTGCAGATACTTTTGTAAGGCTCAGAGCTGGAGAACAACTAAATGTGACTAGTTGTGCAAAACATGTAGCTTATGGAGATGAATAAATTCAAACCGAATGCTCAGTAATGCTTTCATGTTATGTGGTCAAGAACTGCTATAGCCTATTATTCTATGTGGTTTGAAGACCTGTGCAGTCATTACTGGGTCTCAGAGACAGTTTGAAAATGAATCTACTTTCTTTTACCAAAAAAGTTCATCAGATAAGCACATGTCCTAGTTACAGCTTCACCAATACTAGTTTTTCAGAGTATGCCAATGTTTTCTATGACAGAGTGGGCAAACTTTCAGTTGTGTATTCCATGAAATTAGACCCAGAAATCAGTCCAGTGGTCAGACCAGCAAAAAGAGTTCAGATAGCTATGTATCATAAGGTCAAAATTCAGATGGACAAAATGGTACAACAAGGTGTAATTTGTCCAGTTACAGAAATACCGAATGTGTGTCACCCATAGTAGCAGCTCATAAAAAAAGGCTCAGATGAAATCAGAATTTGTATTGACCCAAGAGATATGAACAAAGTATTGAAGAGGCCACATCATCCCATGTGTACAGTCGAAGAGGTTGCAGCCCTGATACCGAATGGCACTGTGTTTTCTGTCTTAGATGCAAAGAGTTCATTTTGGCAAGTGATGCTTGATCGCAAATCTTCATTACTGACTACATTCAGTACCTCATTTGGAAAATATAGATTCCTTAGAATACCATTTGGAATAAATTCTGCAAGTGAAGTCTTTCAGTGTGCAATGGATCAAATTTTTTAGTGTTATCCCTGTTCCATAATAGTGGATGATATATTGGCTGGAGGCAATGCTGAGGCAGAGTATGACAGAAATCTTAAGAGAGTTCTAGACAGAACACATGAAGTGAACTTAAAGCTCAGTCCCCTGAAGTGTAAATTTAGACTACCAGAAGTAACATATGTAGGTCACTTGTTTACAAATATGGGCTTGAGACCAGACCCATCCAAACAAGCAGCCATTCTTGAAATGTCAGCAGCAGGTAATGTGCAAGCTCTACACCATTTTCTTGGCATGGTCAATTACTTAGGCAAGTTCATATCAGACTTCAGTGAGTTGACAGCACCTTTGAGAGAGCTCACACATAGAGGTGTTACTTGGTCATGGCTAGACCAGCACCAGAGGGCATTTGAAGTTCTTAAGCAGAAAATTGATATCCCACCAACATTAAGATACTATGATGTCAACAAACAAGTAACTCTTTCCTGCGATGCTTCAAAAATTGGTTTAGGTGCAGTTATTCTTCAAGAAGTTAAGTCGGTGGCCTTCACATCTAGAACACTTACCCAGACTGAGATGCAGTATGCTCAAATTGCGAAAGAACTTTTGGCAATAGTGTTTGCATGTTCCAAGTTTCAAGATTATATCTATGGTCGAGAAATTCAAATTGAGACTGATCATCAATCCTTGGTTACTATTTTAAAGAAGCATATGTATTCAGCTCCAGCGAGATTACAAAGAATGTTGTGTCTTTCGGCTTTTCCCAGTTAGGGGTTGCCACAGCAGAACTCTGGTCCGCTAATGATTGGCAGTAAATTTTTATGCGCCGAGTTGCCGAGCCTGATGCACAACCTTCAATGAAGGTACACCCATTCACGCATGTCTCCACACAGAAGACGCTCTAGCTGAGAATCAAACAGGACAATGTCTTACTGTGAGGTGACAACGCTACCACAGCACCACCACTGCATGATACTCAAATTGCAAAAGTATTACTTCAAAATGGTCTATAGGAAAGGCAAACTTGCCCAGAAATACATGGAATGGCTTGACGAAGAGAATTTTGACTTTGATGTCATGGAAGTGCATACTTTTTCTACCACAAGACTTGATGAACTATGAGATCATACAATGACTGATACAGTTTTGCAGATGCTCAATTACTATATCAGTGTTGGATGGCCATCAAAGCAATCCAGAGTACTACTAGAAGTGCAATCTTACTTTCCTTACAGAGATGAGTTGTTGATGGAAGATAGCATTGCATTCAGTGGTCCCAAAATTGTTTTGTTGCTTCTTTACAACAATAATACATCAAGATTTTGCATTTTGGTCACCTGAGTTCCAAATCTACTAAGAGAAGAGTGAGAGGACTAGTATTTTGGACTTCTCTAGTGAAAGACATTGATAGAGCCCTTTCTTCCTGTTTAGTATGTAATAGTACTAAAGAGCATTTGCAAACCACTGTATTGACATGTATGTGTTCACAAAACACCTACCTTTCATTTTTGCATTATTGACAAAATATGGGGAGATAGATCACACAAATTAGGGTGGCACAGTATACTAAATGACAAAGAGAAAAGCTAGATAGTTAAGCTAGGTGCATTATTTTCCCCAGGTCTTAATGACCGCTTGTAATTTTTGGTTGATATACATTTTTTGAATATATTTTTGAATATACTTTTGTTATATTTTTGATATAGTCCTTTGGATTGTATATAGTTATTTAAGTACTGTCCCTTTAAATGTCTGATTGACAATGAAGCTGGGTGTTATCTAAGGTCCCTCACTTGAGTCCCTTATTTGATGTTATGAATCAATGTAAGAAATCCTTCCCCATAAAATGTGTAAGGGTTTTCTTAAAATGCTTTCCACAGTTGCTTAGGATGGACATGCTTTTAAACAGAATTTCAGACCTCTTTCATTAGATTTGTACTCTGTCTACACTGTGGCATATTCAATCTCTATAACACAAAGCAAATTGTTCCACTATTAGTGAAACAAACATTATGTGTTTGTGGTCTATTAGTACCTTACTATTGTGCATCTTTTTGCCACTGATGGTCACTCACATAACTAGCTAGATATACTTGGCCACATAAAAGGATCCCCGGGTATTATAATCTGTTCAAGGTAAACATCTGTGAATCACCAACCACTGTGCATCATTCAACATAAATAGACACAGAATGGGAGTCAGCAGCTAATACTGCTTCATTTCTTGGTCTCTCTTGTAGCCTGCAAGCTCTCAACAACTATTAAGGCTCCATATAGAAGCTCTCTTTATATCATTTTCAGTGACACAGTTTGTAAACAGGCATCATATGGTGGCATCAGTTTCTATTTGATTATAAAGGTAATGAATATGTCATTGGAAAATGCAAGGTGTATTCAATAAACTAGAAATTATGAGTCGGCGTCTTATTTCAAAAGAGGAGTAGTTCTTAAGAGGGCTTCCATGATGAATGTTCTACATGACAGAAAACTTTGAATTCATGGAAAGATGGCTCCTACTAAAGGAATGTTAATAAGGGAAGAAGCATAACTACTTCTCCTGCAAAATGTGCTTCATGCAGAAAATATAAAGTACAAACCATTCTGGCAAACCTTTGCTATGGCACTATGAATCGGTGTAGTATACCTAACATACAGTAATAGTTGAAAGGTCCATATGAGAAGAAAGATTTACACAAAGTGAGGAAACAGTCTTGTGGATATCTGTAACATGTTAGGTTGTGACAGGATGAATAATAATATATCATATGTGTAGCAAGAAGTATGAGGTGCAGTAATTTGTTATGCTAATTGTTCTTACTGGTAATTTCCCAACTATCACACAATGAGCTGAGAATGATGGGTAGTCACGTGAAATACTATTATTTTACAATGCAGTATAAGGATAAAACTAAGACTGCAATGCCGGGGAGGCCTCGTGTGTTATACATTTCATAATAAATCTTAGCTGATTGCTCTCACTTTGGCCAAACATTAAGTTCAGCCATTATGAGACATTTATAAAAAAATCAAGTGAAGCAAATGTCATAGTAGAAGTAAAATATCTTCTTATCTGAAACAGTCTTGACCTTGTATAGCACACAAATGCATAAAATAATTCTTTGAATATAAATGACTCAGGTCTAAACAAATCATGACAGAAATTGCTCAAAAGATAAATGTATTGCTAGAAAGTAATGAATGACTGGAAGGGGAAACAGCACTGTTATTTATCAAAAGTACTTTGGCAGTTTTTAGAGTTTGACTTCTGAACATAAAGAATCATTAAGGTTATTACACACTTGAGACAGCTGGCTTACTTGGATACAGCTGGTTGTATAACAAGCTCTGGGTGATTTGCTGTTTTGGGAAAATAATCTGACACACAGGAAATCAGTAACATATTCATATAAAATTAAATATGTGTATTTTAATATTCATACATTCATTTTGTGTGCTCTTTGAATATTTAATGAGAAAATCTTAACTTCATTTATGAGACACTGATCTGAGTGCATTTGGAGTATGTTTATATATTTATTTACTTAGTTAACCATATAAGTGAACTGACTCCAGGAAAAGGACAATTATCAATCATCACTCAAACCCTTAGGCAAATGACAACCATATATAACAAATACAGAGCTCAGTATAGCATATGACTGAATATCTGACCAAGGCAGAATATAGTTACACAATGCAATAAATAAACAGGTTACAATACTGCTTATACAGAAGCATAATGCACAGTATTTTACAGTTAGTTGCAGATTTTTGTAAAAATAAAAGAATAATAATAAAAAGTTAGAAATATTTTTATAGTACAATAGTGCTTTCATTTACATATCTGTAGGTGTGATAAGTTTTTAAGATTGATATATAGTTTGAATGAGTAGCCAATACTTTGTAAATTACTAACCCTGGATCCCTTAAACAGTTACATTTTATAGTTAACAGCCAGGTGTAATTTCAAATGCTTATAAAAAAAATCAAGCAACATGTTAGCATTTTGAACTTTTTGCGATAAAGTATTCTTGGTAGTAAGGTATATTTTACTAATTGCCTTCACAACTGCTGACAGTGTATAACTGAGCTATACTGGCTTCTTAGATTGTAACTGCTGTGTCAGTAGATTCTTTCTAAGTGGCAGACAATGATTATAATTTAACAAGTTTGAACACTAACGTATCAGAGCTTCAAGATAGTTCTCACTGCAACAGGTGACTATTTATATGGTGACATAATGCTGCCTGTTATGCTATTTGGTAAATAAGCAGATACCATGAAATGGCCCAAAAAACTCTTGCTCTGCCTATTCAAATATGGTGATGACAAGTGCGTACCCACCAAGACTAAAAAAAAATAGAAATCCAAAGGGAAAGGCTACATGGAAAGTGTTACTCCAGAAGGAGAAGCTTATAGATCAGCGACCAGACAAAATAATTTAGTTTTGCAAAAAGGTACACTATAATTTCACTAAACATACTTTCAATGGCCACCCATGTGACAATTTATGTGAGCAAACATTTATTAGGATGAGCATTTTCATCATTACATTGACTTCTTCACTTCTAAAACTAAATATGTAAATGATCTTTTTAAGCTGTATCAGAAGGGGGCATAAGCAAAGCAGTTAGCAACATTGTGGACAGTTTTATGCTTGTTTTTCAAATGGCCCTTGAAGGAAGGAGTTTTACTTAATTTGCATGTGGTGTCAGCCCACACACTACAGGCTCAATCCTCTTTATATAGCCACTTAGTCTTTTTGCTAAATAAACATTTTAAATCTAGGAAACTCCCACCAACTTTTCATCCAAGAATGCCTAAGCATCCTTTAAAAAAACATATGTGTAGGATGAAGCAGTTTAAGCTCCAATTGGCACTGGGAATGCTTTTCAAAAGACCT
This sequence comes from Protopterus annectens, assembly GCF_019279795.1. Classification (NCBI taxonomy): domain Eukaryota; kingdom Metazoa; phylum Chordata; order Ceratodontiformes; family Protopteridae; genus Protopterus; species Protopterus annectens. Next base: position 360,373,025 of record NC_056725.1, read on the forward strand.
CGACTTGCTCAGTAAAAGCGAGCCACCAAAATCCTGAGGGTGTGATCTTTTTAAATTTAAACAGTTTTTACACATTTTCTATGTGACAGTTGTGACAGTTTCATGGTATTTCTCATCTTGACTGCTATACACATCGTTTTCTATTCATAAGGTCATGCCTGATTAAAAAAAGGCAAAACTGTATTAGCGCTGTTTATAAATATATAAATTGAAAAAGATGAAGAGAGGTAAATCACAGCAAATAAACCAATAACTTTCAAAAAGGAAATATAAAAATTGGATAAACAAAGGAGTAAAGATATAAGCAGTTGCAAACATTCAACTTAGGATTTAAATATATGTCCAGTATATGCACCTCCAAACCACCGCCTTTGCAACCTTGAGGAATTCAAATGTTGCTTTATTGGTTACTTTAGCAAAAATGGCATAATTATTGCCAGAACCCAGCTACCATTGTGAAGTCATATGCTTTTACTGAGGTCTGTTTAACACTCTTTAGGGTATACTGGCTCTAGAAGAATATTTTCTGTCATTTTAAATCCAGTAACACAGAAATGACTTCTGTGAACGTTTCACAATATTTTTGTTAAACCATTATATTACACATCTGTAAGTTAAACTTTTAACTTAGGCAAATTTTGACCTGAAGGTGGGAGGGTCAATATAGTAAAATGTATTGCTAAATATCTCCTCACTATTCTCTCCTATTTCACTCAATCAGCAACTTCCTTCACAGTGCAAGTATGTGTCATATGTTATTACATTTCTATTGTTCTAAGACTGTGTAGAACAATGCATAGACCATGGCAGTGTGCTGGATTTGTATCAATTTCATTCATATCAGATACACTTTATGCATGTTGAGCCTCTGCCCTCTAACAGGTATATAATATTAGTTTCTGGTGTCTTGAACTATGTATATATATATATATATATATATATATATATATATATATATATATATATATATATATATGTGTGTGTGTGTGTGTGTGTGTGTGAGCACACATATATATATATATATATATATATATATATATATATATATATATATGTATGTGTATGTGTGTGTGTGTGTGTGTGTGTGTTTGTGTGTGTGTGTGTGTGTCTGTCTGTGTGTTTGCTTGTGTATATATACATCACTCTTTTGATATACTGGTTAATCCCATGAATGCTTATTAAGTGATGGTTTTATACTGTGCTTATCAGTGTAGTGTTATGTTATGATAGCTTGCTGTATACAGCTCTCTAAATTGTCAGTATATCTCCTGCTAATTACTTTCAGCTTACATTCATAGACTTGAAGATGTTTCTGACAGTTTTAACCGATTCTTTACTGAGACAATTCAAGCCTTAGCTAGCCAACTGCCTCCTAGCTCCCCTGGTCCTGAAAGTAGCACCCCTAGAAACCTACTCGCATTCAGGTTCCAAGCAGTTGCCACTTCACTTATCCGTACCTTGATCAAAAAATTAAAACCCACTAGACTTTCTGCTGATCAACTCCCTGCCGAGTGACTACAAAAATCAGCTGATGCTATTGCTTAAGCCGTCTCAATACTAATCAATCAAACCATAGTAGAAGCTAAAATTCCTACCATCTGGAAAATATCCTATGCAATCCCACTTTACAAAGGAGGCGGCTCTACTGAATTCTCCAATTATAGGCCAATAGCTATACTCTCTCCACTTGCAAAGATAATGGAAAAATGTATTCATAGACAACTCATGCACCACCTAATCCAGAATCACCTTATGGCAGACACTCAGCATGGCTTCCATCCTCATGACAGCACTACTTCAGCCCTCCTAGCCTTTACCAACACCATAAACCATAATCGCAACAATAATTATATATCCTCAGCCTTCTTCTTGAATCTTTCCAAGGCATTCGATATGGTCAATTACCAACTTTTAATCCACACCCTGCAAACATTCTGTCTAGATACTAGAGCCCTTCAATGGTTTCAATCCTACCTGAATGTTTGACAGCAGGCTGTCCTCTGGCAGAACAAACGCTCTAACCTTCTACCTAACACCCTTGGAGTACCACAAGGCTCTATACTAGGGCCCTTGCTGTTCTCCATCTTCATTAACCTTTATACTGTCTTCTCAAAAGTCAGCTGTATCCAATATGCTGATTACTCTACTCTGATTTGCTCAGCCACATATCCAATTGAGTTATGGACAGCTACCCAGACCACCTTTAATACAATAGAAAACTGGATTTTTGAACGTCGTCTGATCCTAAATACCAAAAAAAACTAAAATGCTGTTATTTTCACCAACACGTAGGTCTACCGCTTTCACCTTTACCATAAATTCAAATGATGGCACAGTAATCTCCCCTGACCCCTCTACAAAACTATTAGGTGTCATCATAGACAATAATCTAAAATTCGACCTACATGTTAACCAAACTACCAAAACCATCAATAAAAAACTAGGGTCACTTTACAGAATAAAAGCCTTCATAACCCCTCCAGCTAAAATTGCCATAGTTCGCTCTCACCTTCTTTCAACCCTTCTGTATGCATCCCCTCTACTCTTCAATTTAAACAAGACTGCCCTTAACAAACTCTCAATTTGCTACAACCACATTGCCAGGTTTGCCACTGGGCTGCCTTTTAGGACACATCATTGCATCAATCTAAATCGGCTTGGGTGGCTTGAACTACCCAGCCTAATCCAGTATAACCAACTGATTATGGCCTATAAAATCCTCTATAATTCGGACAATACTTCTGCACTTAAAAATATTATCACCACCTATAGCAATCCTAGACCTCTTCAATCCACTAACAAACTACTAATTCAGACTAGCAAAATTAATAACACAGCCAGTGACTCTCTCTTTGATCCTGGAACTCTCTTCCAGCTGATATTACCTTACTTTCCACCTTAGGTCAATTTAAAACTAGACTCAAATAACATTTGTCACTTAACTGGCTATGTCAATGTATCAAGCCTGGCTAACTCTCTCTAGAATGTGTAAAAATCTGCTAACCAGTTTACTGTGTAATTTAATTTAATCCTGACTTGCACTCAGGATTAACTCTAACCTGTGGAACTTAATTAACTTGTTTACTTATGTAATCTCTGTAAATAGTCTGTTTGTAATATGTAATGCTGGTATTATGCAATGCTGCATCTGCTTTCCCTTGGAGCTTTTCTCCCCGGGCCTCCGCTGAAAATGGACATACATCCAGTTGGACTATCCCAGTCAACAAATGTAAAATAAATAAAATAAATAAATAAATAAAATAAACTGGTTACTCACTGTTACAATTTTACCTGAGAGTAGACACACACTATGCTCACCTTTGCTTCATTCCCCCTCCCATACCCCAATTTCCCACCCATACCCACTTACTTTACTATTACACTTCCTACATACACATTTAACTTCTGTGTCCTATTCCCTAGCCTGTCCAAACAACCTTACTACTATCATACAAACACTCCTGTTTTTCTTTTTTTCTTAATTCCTTCCTTTCATTTAATCTTTTAGCACCATACCCAACTACCTCTCTGCCTCCTATGCTGCTTTGCACTACATTCATTCATAGTCATACCCCTACCTAATAGCACCTATACATCCTACATTGTACATTCTACTTTTAACCCCCCAAAACCTTCTCATCTTCCTAACTTAACTAGATTTTCATACTGTAGCCTTTAAACCCCTCTATTCCTCACATTCCAGAAAAAAGATACTAAGACAACCTATCTTCCTTCACAGAAAATACTTCTTTCCTACCTACCCTCTATCAGTTTTCAGACTTTACCCCACAAAATATACTTCTGCCTTGCAATTTCTTTCTCCATCTTGACCACCACTTCCTCACTAACTACAAACTATAACACATAGATCCCTTTACTTAATCATGCCACTCCTCATTTTATTCTGTAATCTTCTCCTGCTACTGAGCCATCTGTTATCCTACCATGACTCTATAACAGCTCTTAACATAGGTCCATCTCTGTCCAAAGTACCTATTCATTTCCTCCCTATTCTGTCTACTTATTGCACCAAATATATTTAACACACCTAATTAATAACCTCACAAATTAATGGAAGGTGTCAAATTCCCTATTAGACTGGATCCTAGTATCAGTACCCCAGTAAATACAATACCTCAGGTACAATGTCAGACTCTCTCAGTGATCATCTCCAAATCTATACAACCAGACATCTCACACATCCACTTAAACAGCGCATTTATAAAACAACACGCAACTTTTCAAAGTTTAACCCAGAAATGTTCAGTACTGCCCTATCATTTATTAACTAGAACTTCCTAGAAATCCTCCCCTTGATGACTCTGTAAATGAATTCAGAACTACTTTCCTGAATATCCTAAATAGCATTTTCCCTCTTAGAAGGCAAAGACAAAAAACAAATAATGCAATTTGGCTATCCAAAAAATTCAACTGATAATTCGGGATAAAGAATAAGAATGTCAAAAAATATAAAACACCTCAATATCTTGAAAACTTCAGAATGCTTCACAATTATACTAAAAAGCAAATTAATGAAGACAAAACACTATGCTATAATAACCTTCTGAATAGTAGTAAACACAACCCTGAAAAATTCTGGACAGCCATTAAAGAAATCTTGCATCCTGGCCACAAATTCAACCCTAATGCCTGTCTCAATTACTCATCACTCACAACCACAATACAATTCAACTCCTATTTCATAGATAGTATAGCATCTCTAACTAAGGACTGCCCAGTAACTAAAGCTAACCCTGCCCAACAACCACATATCACCACATCTACTTTCACCTTCAAACCTGTGCCCCCTTCCTATATAAAACTACTTTTAAACAAACTTAAACCATGCTCTACTTCATTTGATGACCTTACAGGTGAGTTCCTTAAAATATCTGCAAATAGCATTGCCTACCCTGTATCAATCTTTATAAATAGGCCAGTCCAGGAATCTCGTGCTCCATCTCTCTGGAAGAAGTCACACATTATCTCTGTACACAAATGAAGAAATTCAACAGACCTTACTAACTTTAGACATATAGCAATCTTATACCCCCTCTCCAAAATATTGGAACAAGTATTCATAAATATTTGCTAAGCTATCTCCTGCAGGAAGAATTCCTACTAGTCTCCTCCTTATCTCTAGACTTGTCTAAAGCCTTCAACATAGTTTGCCACAGCAAGCTTCTACTGTCTTCATTAGATCTCTCTCATCCCACCCTTCTGTAGTTCACAATCTACATATCCAATAGTATCAATCAGTAAAATGCATCTCCACCCTCTCTCCATACCTCCCAATCACCACTGATGAATTAGAAGGCTCTATCCTTAGTCCCCTGCTCTTTAACATTTTCACCAACATTCTCCACACACCCACACAACTGCCTCCCCAATACAGTACGCAGATGACTCCACACTCATCTGCACATCTGACAACATAGTATACCTTCAACAAATTACTCAGGCCTTAACAGCATTAAGTGTTAATTAACAGCAACTGAAATCTGATTATGTAACTCACAATTCATGCTCAACCCTAAAAAATGAACATCTAGTTTTTCCCCAGATCTCTCTCCCACGAAAAAACAAAATTGAAAGTCCTCTCTCTTGATAATACAACCATACTTCTCAAACTCTTAGTGCAAGAAATCTAGACAAAGTCTAAAATAATGGAAGGGCAAAGGCCTAGAAATAGGGACAACTTTTAAATATTGTTCTTATAAATTGAGAAATTTGCTAGATTAATATGATTTGTGTTAGCACACATTTGCTAAAAGACATTAAGTCTGAAACTCAAATGTATGTCATTATTTAGTGACTTCCCACCATATTGATTTGCTAGCAAACCACAAATTGTATAAGGAACAGACCAGAAATATAAGGCAAAATCTGGATATTCTGCAAAAATCTGTAAAGATTAGCTATGAGAGCTATGATTAAAGTCACTTCTCACAGCAATTATTAGGGATGATGGTGGATGATCTTAAGTTTGATCTGCATGTACAAAATTGCATAAGAAAAACTAGTGTGCTTTATAGAGCCAAAAACTTTCTCAAAAAGACACAACTAAAGCTATATTTGCCTCTACTTATCTCCTCCCCACACTTATTTATGGTTATACCATCCTTACTATCCTTCAGGCATCACAAAAACTAAAACTTGGGGGTGGAGTCTGAATGGTTAACTGAAAGCAGCAGTATTTTAGAGCTCCATATAACTAGTTAAATAAGACAGGAAAAATATTCTTTTTTTTTCTTCAAAGTATAAAATCTTATACATAAAGGACTAATTTACATAATTAGAAACTTTGGTGAAGTTTTACAAATAATTTCCTGTCAAAAAGCTTGGAGATATATTCACTTGTTAAAATGAGCAACTCAAAGAATTCTCACCAGGATGCTGCCTTAATGAGGGAACTACAACAGATGGGATCTACCCTGTAGTTGTTGTCTTTGAAGATGGATGATTTTAAAGAGAACCTGGAAAATCTCAAAACAAGCAGTCAAAAACAGGCTGAAACCCTCAAGGAAATGCTACAACAAACACCAGACAAGGATAACAGGAATAGAGATTTCTCTAAATGACTTAGAAAGCAGACTTAAGGAAGAGGAAACACAGAAAGAACTGCTTCTTAAACAAAACACTTGGTTGGTTTATAAAGTAGATGACTTGGAAAATAGGGAGAGGAGAAATAACATCAGGATTTTCAGATTACCTGACAACACAGAAGGTGAGGGTATTATTTCCTTTTTATTGAGCTGGATCCCTGATTTTTAAATTTAAAAGAAACACTTTCCTTTGGCATTGAAAGGGCACGCAGAGCTCTTGGGAAACCTGCCACTAATTCAAACTCTCCTCCTAGGTCAATAATTATCAAATTTCTTTCATACTTGGACAAGGAATTGCTTTTAAGATCTGCTTGGAGGAAGGCACCTCTAAAATATAAACAGAGCCTGAAAAGATTTGATAACGACTATTCATCTAGAATAATGAAACAAAGGAAAAAAGTATGGCCAACGATGTTTCTGAAACAAAATAAAATCTAGGCACAACTTGCATATCCAGCTAAGATAAGAATACTGTATGCCACCGAGATGAGGACTTTTATTGACTTAGAGGAAGCCTCTTCATTTATTAAAACTAATAATGTGATTACTTTACCAGAAGATATGGATTGGATGTCACCTTCTCTCAAGAAAACAAAAGAAACAAATGTCTGGACAGATGTCAAAAAGAAGAAGCAAAGACTGATACTGTTACAGCCAAATCTTTCAAAGCATCTACTATGATATGAATTGTTTTAACATTACTTTAAAGGACCAATTTTGGTACTTACATATTATCGCAACCACATTTCAAACACAGTCCTGAAGCAGAATCGACATTTTGGATATAGTGCAGTGATGAACCCCAAAACATTTACTCGAGTAAAACACGGATCTCGATGGACCACTTTTACAATTATTCTTCAGAAAATGTATTTAATGTAAAGCCTGCTCTTCTACTAGCTTTTCCCACTGAATTACAGCATATTTACCCAATTATGTTTACCTTTAAGAGGTATGTTTGTAAGATGTAAAGTACGGTCAATTGTGTTTTGTAAAATGTTACAGATTTCACTCTCTATAACCTTTTGGTTTTAATTAAAGCAAGACACAGAGTTGATAATAAACTTGATACCTAATATGATTATATTGCTCAACTGTCTGCTGGAGAAAATAAATACAAAGTCAGATGTAACCAGAGGATAATCGCTGTGATCAATTACCCTTAACCTATGCAGTGTAATGCTCCCAGGATGCATAAAGAAACAATTTCCCTGCAGTGCAGAGGTAATACAGATGATTCTCCTGTAATTTAGTAATACAGAAGCAGGTGGGTCGCAAATCTCCCTATTTACTTAACGTCTGTAAGCCAGACTTGGGGGGGCATGAGTACTTATGTGTCGGGGTTCATCACTGCACTGTATACAAAATGCAGATTCTGCTTCAGGAACTGCAATTCCGAATGTGGTTGCGATAATGCATACGTGTGAAATAGTTCGCTGCCTTGCTTTCCATTCTTTCATTTCATTTCCTCATCTGCTTTCTTGGGAGTTACTGACACTTCAGTGACACACATACCAGTTCCCCTCAAAAACAAGGCTGACAACATTTTTTTTTCAGCTGCAGAATGGCTAGAAAGCAAGTTCTGCTTCTGCAGTTCCAAATGTGGTTGCGATAATACATAAGTACCCCAGTTTTACTGCTTGGAATTTTAAAACAAAGTTCACTAACTACTGGAATCTTTATTTATATTTTTTGAAAATAGATGACACATGAGAGTTTTCACATTACCTCAGATATGTAAAAAAGGGTATTTTTCTTTCAAAGAATGAGGGTTATATAGCACATAAAATATTTATACTATAAATCAACATACATAGTATATGTGTATTTTCTCTTAATTTTCTCTTCTCTTTCTCTCTTCTCTCTTTTCTCATTATTTATTTTAACTGCATCTTGTCTCCCTTTCTAAATTCTCTCCTATTTACTATATTGATATAGTCTGTATATATTTAATAACTCACTATCTATACATAGATAAATGATAGTCTAAAATCTAGTTTTAAGGTAGATTAATTGGAATAGTGAACTTAATTAATTGCTATTACAACATTTATTAGATTAATGATAAGTCACTGTTATGCTTATTGAGATTGGGGGCATGCTCCTGATTAACTCTGAAATGTTCCATTCATGTACATATGTCCTTTGAATTATTTCCTTTTAGTATTAACAAATACATAAAAAGGAGGGAAAAATGTACTGTTGGTTAAGAGAAGTGAAGCATTCTTCACATTCTATTTGCATTGCCATAGCAACAGTAAACAATTGATGCAGTTTCTAAGGACACAGTGAATCTGCGAAGTGCATTTAGCCTCACAGACAACAAGTAATAAGAAAAGGTAATGTTGCTTAGTTATTAAAATGAAAAACAACCTAAACAAGGTAAAATAAATGCATAATAGGATTATTTGTAAATATTTTATGAGTTGTCCTCATATAAATCCCTGGAAACACAACTGAAATGTTTCCAAACTACATGTGCACTGAAATGTAGCTGCTTGATTATAGCAATAACCCACGCCTGGGTGTGGGTAATGCTAAATTTACCCACGGTTGGCGTGGTTTGGTCCCGAGGGACCCACACCCAGAAGTGGGTTATTGCTATTATACCATGACATTATTTAAGAAAAGAAACTATTACTTTTCTTAAATAATGGCATAGTATAATGCCTGTTTACTGCCCTTCCGCAGATGTCTGGCATCCGCGGCAGTTCTGATGTACTGCTACGCAGTACATCAGAGTTGTAAAAACGGAGAAAGCAAGATCTCCTTTGCTTTTTTGTGTTAGCTATGTTAAATGAGTTTAACATAGCGAGACAGTCTTAAAATAAGCGACGGATATCTCCGTTGCTTATTTTAACTGTCTCGCTATGTTAAACTTATTTAACATAGCGAAAAAAAGCAACGGAGATCTTGCTTTCTCCGTTGCTTTTTTTTAAAACACTGTCTCGCTATGTTAAATGGGTTTAACATAGCGAGACAGCTTTAAAATAAGCAGCGAGACAGTGTTTTAAAAAATCGAGTTATACTAATGGAAAAAAGTCCGGGCGACCGGACCTTTTTCCATTAGTATAACTTGATTTACAACGGGCACGCTGGCCAATCAGCGTGCACGTTTTGGGGGGATCATGGTATAATAAAAAGTATTACACACTTTAACATGCTGATTTCACAAGCTGTCTGCACTGTAAAAGTTACATTTTATATGTTACTTGAAATTGTCAGTAAAAGATACATATTACTTTTTGCAACATGTTATCTTTGAAGTTACCTCACACTCTGTACAAACTCCCTTGGTAACTGATAGCTATTCATTTAAAATATCAGTTTAAATATTAAATGTGCCCTTGAAATGCTATTGACATTTTGACAAAATATAATCTGAACTGTAAAATGAATGACTTGAAAGAACTGAAGTAATGCGCAGATTTCAAAGACAGTTCTTGATACTACAGTAAAAGTAAAAATATATGTTCACAAGGAAGTACTGAAATGTTTTAGCCTTCCAGTTAAAATAGCTTACTGTCAACATTTTGCGATTTCAGAAAGTTTGAAGAGCTAGGAAATTACTGTTCTTTGTCTTTATAATGATTATTAGACAGATGTTAGACTCTGCTTAGTTTAATAAATTGTGACATATGTTTATGGGGAAAAGTGGACTCAGTTACTCACATTGGACTACACATTCCTGAAAACTCACTTGAAATGTCCCCAAATTACTTGCGAATTTAAATGAAACTGCCTGATTAAAAAGCATAATTTACTTTAACCTGAATCCATAAGCTCTCTGCTCTATATATGCTACATTATATATGTCACTTGCATATGACAGTCTCTAGAGCACACGAAAATTTCATATTATTTTTGCAACATGCTATATTTGCACTAATCATGCATTCTAAACTAACTCAACTGGCAACTGATAAGTTATTTATTTGAAACATCAGTCTAAATATTAATTGTGCCCTTGAAATATTGTTGGCATTTTGACAAAACAAAACCCAAACTGAAAAAGGAATGATTTGAAGAAGTGAAGTATTGTACAGATTTCAAAGACAGCTATTGACACTACAGTATAAGTAGAAATGTATACATGCAAGAAAATATTGAAATGCTTTATACTTTTAGTTAAAATAGCTTATTGTTAACTTTTTGCTTTATCAGAAAATTTAAAGAGTTAGGAAATTATTTCTAATTTGTGTTTATAATGTTTACTAAAGTAATTTTAGTCACTGACGTGTTTAATGGATTGAGAGTCATGTACAAGACGGACTACCGAATGTTATTTCTGTTTACCTATGTTTGCTGAATTTCTTTTATTAGTACTGATTTAAAACAAGGGAAAGAACGGGAAGGGAAATCTCTGATTTTGGTCAAGGGAGGAGAGGCTTAAGAGTGTTGTAACTGCCCCGAGAACTCTCTAAGATGATTTAAATACTATATGATTAATACTTACCTAAGGTAAGTCTTGATTACCATATAGGTACCTTCACATTCATTCTAGACCTGATGTGATTACCCATTCTGGAAGCAGAGGGTATCCTATGCAGGATGGGAATTGTCAGGGTGATCATAGTTCATTCTTAGACTCTGCTTTGTAAATCTATAAATACGTAAAAGCACTGCACACTAGAGTGTAGGGCACCTCTACTCTGAGTCAGGATACCACTGATAAGCCATGTCTTTTCATAAGTGTAAGTTGAAGTTGGTGAGCTGAAGATTGGGAAAGTAAAGGAAGACAGTACACTTACAGTGAATTGATATTTCATTGGTAATCACTCATTGTCTCCTGTAGCATCCTTTTAGTCAAATTTTTTTAGTAATAATCTATTTGTTTAGTGTATGCTCCTCTGTTGTATTTGATGTATCCAAAATGACATTTCTGACATGTTTGGGATCTCTTAAGGGTAACTAAATATTGGATATTTTCTAAGCCAATATAATTGTTTATACTACTAACATTCCATCCTGATATATAAAATACTATAGAACAATAACAGAATAATATAGAATTTCATATCTCTTTTAAGAAAATTCTCCATATAATAATTTAACATATGGAGCTCAGTTGATATTTTTGGTTAAAGGTATGAGTGATAATCCATTAGATCTATCTTTATCTACTGGGTTAGGAATGACTTTCATTCCGTGTTTAATGGGAAATTCGTATTTACTTGTATTTGCTACTTTAGAAGTAATGTTTTGTAGAAGTACTTTTCTAAAGTCTGACCAGAATTTTACCCTACTTATATTTAAAGAAGAAAGAAGATTAAATTACACTACAAAGTTTACACACATAAAAATAACATCCAAGGTTATCAGAGAATATGGTATACTACTATAATCAAAATAAAAAAGAAGCAAAAAGTATCTTCCAACAATACATTGAAATGGATTTAACATTCTTATCATTAAATACTAATGGCTTAAATAATGCAAATAAAAGATCAAACTTACTAAAATATTTAAATCTAATTAAGGCACAAGTAGTATTTCTCCAATAAATGAATTTAAAGCTAATGATACTTTATTTGGAACCCTAAGGACTATACAGTCTTAGTTCAATCCTCCTATATAACAAAGACAAAAGGAGTATCAATTCTCTGGAAGAAAAATGTAATCACTCTAAAAGTTATTTATAAATATGAAGAGAAAGAAGGTCTACTAGCATTTGTTATAATTAAATTTAATAACAGAATATGGACCTTAGCTAATCTATATTGGTTCCCAGGAACTGGAGCAGGAACGGTTAAAAAGCACCTAGATTTTATTTCCAACAATTATAAAGGAAATCTTGTACTGGTATGAGACTTCAATTGTACATTAGAAGCTTCTGAAACCACAAAGAAGTCTTTTCGCATAGCAACTGTTTCAAATTCCTTAAAAAATGGATTGATTCATTTCATTTAATTGACACCTTTAAAGTAAAAGATGATAAATCCTTATTATTTTCCCATAAAGACCATAGATTTAGAACATAAACCAGAATAGACAAATTATTCGTAGTTCAAGATTTACAAACAGAAATCCTCAACTTTTCAATAGTTCCATGTCCATTCTCAGATCATGACTCTCTGATAATAAAGCTCCAAATAGAGTTTAAACCTTTAATCCTCTCAACCAGAATTCCATCATATATCATGAAAATTAAAGAATTCAGACCCTGGATGTTTTCAAAACTACAATTATTTCTTGAAATTAATAATACAACAGAAATCAGTAGAGTCATGTTTTGGGACTCATTAAAAGCATATTTATTTGATAAGACCCTTAGCTGGTACAAAAACAAAGTTAGAGAGTGGGAATCTGAATCATTAGACTTGCAAATCAGATTCCTGACAGCAAAATCTAAAATAAATCAGAATTGTTAAGAAGTCAAAAAAGAAATAGAGGAATTAAATAAAAAATATAATGAAATTCTAACGCACAAAACTTGTTTAGCCTTGGAAAAATTAAAAATAAACTCATTAGCTACTACTATTTCTATCAGTAGTAAATTGAAGCTTAGAGTACTGCATAGATAAAAAATATTAAAAAAATTATGACAACAGTGTGTGTGTAGTGAGCATAAATATGCATTTAATATTACATTTTTATTTAGTCAGTATACAACATACTGATTCATTTTTATTTTTTATTTTTTTCATTATCATTTTCATTATTTCTTTATTATTATTTCTTACTTTTTAATTTTTCATTTCACGTTTTTGATCTGTATAGTTTGTATTATTGATTAACTTAATTCAATTGTACTGATTTCAATTGAGCAAGTAATTACTGGGGGTGGGAGTGTTATATAAGCTGAACTGTTATATTATTAAATTGTCTGAAGAAGCTTGGTCTATGTGACTGACGAAAGTGCTTACTTTTTGTATTTATGTACTGAGTGGTTTTTATATATTTATTTCAGTAAATTTGTTTCTGCTCAATGAATGGTTCCTTTTTAATTAATTTTTAATTATTTTTTACTTGTTATTCAGTTGGTGTTCTTTTATTAGCCACTCCCCCAGATATCTACATAACTTATCTACAAGAATTAAAATACAATCTAAAGCAAATAACATTAGTAGTATGTATGATGAAAAGAAAGGGAAAAAAGTATCAGATATAGGAGACATCCTTGAAGCATTTTGGTTCCATTATATGGAACACTTCAAAAAAAGAAGATTTAGATATCAACCAAATAAACTTAGATACAAACCTTATCAATATAAAAAAAATTCCCAAAAACTTAAAACTAGATCTACAAAAAACTATATCCTACAAAGAAATCATTGACAACATAAAATAAAGTAAATCTAACAAAGCTCCAGGGATAGATGGCATAATTACGGAAATTTACAAACTCTTCCCTTCAACAGTAATCTCCCTTTTTTATAAAACTTTTCTAGAAGTCCAGTCAGAAGCACAAATACCACCTTTATGGAAATATTCTCTCATAACACCAATTCTAAAAGATAATAAACCATCAGACCTTTGCACCTCATACAGACCTATATCATTACTGAATAATGATTACAAAATATTCATGTCAATACTAGCTAACAGAAAGAAAATCCCACTTTCAAAGACAATTAATAATAATCAAACTGGATTTTTATATAACAGGTACACACATGATAATATTAAAAGGTACTTACTCTTATAGATTATGTGAATAAAGAAGATAGAGAAACACATGTAATCGGATTAGACATAGAAAAAGGCTTTGATTCCCTCATCTGGGAATATCTATTTAAAACTTTAGCATTATTTGAATTTCCTCCTCCCTTCATCTTATTACTAAAAAGCATATATATTAATAACTTAGCCTACATTAAATTAGGTCATTTCACTTCAGAATATATCCATATAACAAAAGGTACTAAACAAGGATGCCCCCTTTCTCCTATTTTATTTTATTTTTTGGGGGGGGTTTCTAAATACTTGCATAAAATAATATGCAATAATCCAAGAATAAAAGGAATAGAAGTCTATGATCAGTGCATATCTAAAATAATGCTTTTTGCTGATGATATTTTATTACCCTATCAAACTCCAGAGAGTCATTAGGAGAGCTAGAAGAAGTAATGGAGAAATTTTACAAGATTTCAGGTCTGCACTTTAATAGATCAAAATCAAAATTTCTATTTTTAAATAAGAAAAAAGAACTACAGGTGACAGATAAATCCATCATAGGAAAACAAGAACTTACGCTAAATTATTTAGGAATAGTGTTATGCAAAAATATGAATGAAATAGTATTAATAAATTATAAAAACATTATTGAAACAATAAAAATATATATAGAAAAGTGGAACAAAATTATATTAACTTTTGAAGACAGATTGCAATTAATAAAAATGGTCTTATTGCCAAAAATACTATATGTAGCATTAGCAATACAGTTAATTCCTGAAAGATGCATTCTTAAAGAAATAAACTCATGTTTAATAAAATTTTTATGGTATTCCAAAAAGAACAGAGTTGCTCTAACTCGTCACATTAGAACGTGGAAACAAGGAGGATTGAACTTTCTAGAAATAGAAACATATATAAACGCATCTGTGCTTAAAACTATAATAGACTGGATAAACCCAAATTATTTTGCCAGCTGGAAAGAATTAACAATGGCTATATTACCAAATGAAATTAATCTGTTAAAAAAATGTGTAATAGTAGACAAATCAAACAAACCCTGGTACATGCTATGCATAAGTATACAATATAATATAACAAAACCTTCTAAAACAACACTGATTATTCATTATACCAATTCATTTAGGAAACTTATCAATGCAAACATAGATCGAAAACTTTGATTTGACCTTTTAACCCCATTTACCATCACTAAGAACTTTCCTCACAAAATATATAGGGAAACAATAACCTCCTGGGAACAAAATGGATTCTTATGCTGGTTTCAATGTGTAAATAAATTAAATGTTTTAGATATACATATGTTAAAAACTGCTTACAATATTCCAACACAGGACAGGTTAACCTTACAGAGCATTCTAATGTACACTCAAGATTTATGCAGATTAATTAATGATTCCTCATTTAAAGATATTGCAAATCTAATACGTTTTCTGTATAAATTTATATATAATAGTTGTGAAAAGAAAAATTCCATTTCAAATCTATATAAAGAGTTAATAACATATAAAACAATTCCCAAACCATCATACAGGCAGTTCTTAACAAAAGGTCAGTCATTGCAGTTAACAGAAGAAATTAAAACGAATATCTTACTATCAGTTAATTACCCCTTTAACACACAGTAGTGGAAAATATTTAACTGGAAATAGTTACATAGAGCATTTTTAACACCAGATAGAATTAAAAAGATCAGTACTACTACAAATGGTTTTTGCTGGAGGTGTGAAAAGTCAAATAAAGCAGACTGGATTCATATTTTTATGAATATAATAAAATTAAATCATATCGGAATGGAATCAATCATTTTTTACAAGCTTTATTTAATGAATTCTTTACCTTAACTAAAGTATTGATAATTCTAAATGTAAATGAAGGTCCCTACCTGAATAAGACAAATATGTATTTGTTATGGACAATACTTGCTATATCTAGGAAACGCGTAAACAGAAGGTGGAATTCAAATACACCCCCGACCTTGGAAGAATTCTACACTTTATTGAAGACAACTGCATTGATGGGAATAAAAATCAAAGAACTACAAATCTATCCCAGGCCATTGGTAAATAATCCTTGGAAGAAAGTTATATCTTTGTTGGACACACTGCAATAATCAATATTGTATCTCTGATAACTGATCTGTTAATTCTATATTTAATAACATACAGTGTATATAATTGAAAGTCAGGCTATTGTAAATATTGTATATAGTTGTTTAAAATGATATTTAAAAATATTATGTAAGTGTTATTTTAATTGAAAATAAAAAAAAAATATTTGAGAAAAAAAAAAAAAAAAACTAAAACTTGAACAATGCTATAACATAGTTATTAGAATATTTAAATTTGTTTCAGACAGAATTGAGTGTGAGTCTGAAGAAGCCATATAGGTAAAAGCGCTTACTCTTTTTACAATAAAGCTGTTTCGTTCGATCATCTGTGGACTGTTGGAAGAGTTTTTTGTACCAGTGTGAGGACTTTGAACTTTATTTCTGGTTCTATTACGTGGTGTCTGACATTCCTGCCATGTTCCCTTCTCCACACATTTTTATCCTTTTTATTTCATTTTTGGTGGTTTTGGAGAAGTTGTTTGCTCCGTTATTGACTTTATCCTTTACTTATGAGTTGTTTTACTACGGAGATATGGTAGAAGGAGTCCTTGAACAAGTTGAGCTACCGTACACCATTAAGAGACCAATCGACAGTTCTCTTGCAGCTAGACCTATAGCTGAACGCTTTGCTGATTGCTTACGTGAGAGAATGAATCCCTTAGCACTCTATGAGGACAGTGGTGAAGACGCTGAGTATCCGGAGTTGACATACAGCAAGGAAGAATTACGCACAGCATTAGAAGCAATGGAAGCTGACTTTTTAAAATTAAAACGCCTACAATCACAATGCTTACATTTCGATGTTTGCATACAGAGACGGATTATTCCAAGGGGACTGCGAGTTTTAAAGATGCCGACCACCGGAACAACTTACCCCGAACTGCTGTATCAATGGCAGCAGCTCAATATCGAGGTGAGTTTAAAATATATGCAGCTATTAAATGACTTCTTTTTACCTATAGAGGAAGCAGTGAGGTCTCAAATAAGTGAACAACAGAAGTTACTTTATGAGCGCTTTCCGCATTTACTGTTAGATGAAAGTCTTAACAGTGTTTTGGATAACATCAGTCAATATGAGAGAAAACTTTTTTCACAAAAGAAACACAAATTACAACGTGACATTTCAGATTTTAGATTGGGTCATATTTTCACTTGGCCCAGAACCAGCTTTTCCAGGACTTCAGTTGAATTTGGCAGCTCCAATATTGTTAGAGAAGCAGCATCTAATGTAAATCATGGATTGCCTTTAAAAATTTCTTGTTCAGAAGCTGACAATATTGAACGGCCTTTTACTGTTCAAGTGAAGGAACTCACTAAAGAAAATTGTTCCACCACAGTGACTGATCAATCTAAGACTATTATAGACCATACATCTAATTTAGAACAGAACATTTCTGTTAATAACAATGAAGGAGCTGTTTGCACATCTGATGTTATAATAGTATCTCATGATTTGGATGGTTCTCTAGACACAGCTTCTATTCCTGTACCTGTTGTACGTAGTAAAACAAGTGCTTTTTTGAAACGTACTCCCCATACTGTTATTGGCGCCAAGACCAATACTTTGAGTACCCCTGAAGTTCCAGCTTTTAATTTATCTCACCCTTTTCCAATCAGGGAAGATCAGAGGGTAGGGAGGGTGAGATCATTGAGCAGAGGGAGACAGAAATGGAAACTGTCATTAGAACGGTTCCCGAACAGGAACATAAAGAAAATGTGGGAAGGCAATGGGAAGGGGAAAACCTAGTGCTTAACCTGTCCTCCCACATATTAACATCTGATGAATTATCAGTCTTATCAAAGGGCTTGTCGTTCATACCTACCACACGCAGTGTCTTTGAAGAAACTATATGAGACTTTAAGCTATATGTACGTAATTTGTCTCTACGATTAACCTTTAATAGCAATGGAGATTCTTTCCCTAGCACTCGTTTTCAACGTCCTAGTGTATTTACACCACAATTACACCCACTCTTAGCAGCATTTAGTAAGCTTGTTGAGGATGATCTATATAAAATGAGAGATAGCAATCCTAAACGTTCTTTTACCAGATATAATCTGAGTTTTCCAGAGAATATTGCTTTAAAGAAATTGTGTAGAGATCCCACGATATCTATCAGACCAGCAGATAAGGGAGGTGGTATCGTGGTGATGGATACTAAAGACTATGTTAGTAGGATGTTAACTATGCTAGGAAATCAACAATTTTATCAGCCTTTGGCTTTTAATCTAGTACAGTTTTATTCGCACAAGGTACATTTATTTTTATTAGGTTTATTGAACAGCAATATGATAGATAATACTCTTTTTTGTTTTTAGATGTACCCACACCAATGATCCCTTTGATTAACAGCCTACCTAAGATACATAAAGATTTGTATGATCCCCCTCTGAGACCGATTGTGGCAGGCAGGGGGTGGATTACAGAACCATCATCTATCTATATTGAGAACAACTTGAGACCAGTAGTAGATGACAATGTTTATATTTTGAAAGATACAAGACAATTTTTAGTTGACCTTTATGAATATCTTAAAGATATACCAGATACAACAGAGTTCATTTTTGTGACGATGGACGTACAATCTTTATTTACCGTAATTCCGAATCAAGTTGGTATAGATATGGTTGGCCGTTATTTAACATGGGCATCTAATATGTCAGAGGTTAAAATTAATCTGTTGATGTCCTTGTTGCAGTTAGTGTTGTTTAACAACATCTTTTACTTCCAAGGGAGATGTTTTCTTCAAAAAGATGGCGTAGCTATGGGCACTTCTTGTGCCAACAGCTACACCAACTTGTTTATGGCTGAATGGGAGCATGAGTTTATGTATGTATCATCTGCTTTTGTGGAACATGTTTTGTTCTACAGACGTTTTGTGGACGACCTTTTCTTTTTATGGGGGGGCTCCATAGAAGATTTACACAGTTTTGTATTACATATCAATGCTTCAACCACTTACCTTAAGTTCACTTATGAAGTATCTGCCATCAAGATACCGTTTTTGGATGTTTTTGTCGAGAAATTACCTAGTGGATTGATTAACACAGGGGTCTTTAGGAAAACTTGCCACAAGAACACCTTATTACATCGCCATAGCATGCACCCTCAATATGTTTTTAACAACATTATTAAGGGACAGGCCATGAGAGTGTCTAGGTATAATCCTAGCACTATGGGCTTTGAGCGAGACCTTGATGATCTGAATCGAAGATTGATACAGTGAGGCTATGGGATGAATGATATTTCCAAAGGCACAGAAGGCCTTTGTGACTTGAGACTAGGTATAGCAGCTCCATATTTCTCTGATAATATGACTACGGTTGATCAGATTAATAAAGACACCAGATTAGGTAATTCAGCATCTAGTACAGCAGCTTTCTCTGTATTCTTTACTAATGATGTTGGAGATATTAAAGAAGTAGTTAAAAACCACTGGAACGTATTGATAGTTGATTCACACATTAGAGAGACCTTGGGTGATGTCCCGTGCTTTAGATACAGGAACAAGAAAAGTCTTAAAAGATTATTATGTGACAAGGGCCCCATCAACCCACGTTCCCATATACAATCCAGTGGTACACATAGTTGTGGTGGTTGTAATTTCTGCTTCTTTATTGATCCTAGTACTGTGTTTATACATCCTTTGAGTCTACATCAATACTTCTTTAAAGTAAATGGTAATTGTTTGACCAGCAATGTGATCTATCTCGCCACTTGTTCGATATGTGGGTCCTTCTACATAGGGAAGATCAATAGGTGTTTGAAGGACCACATACGTGAACACCTATATAGCATCAGGATGGCACATAAAAGTAATGCATTAGCCAAACATGTATTTGAGCTTGGTATTAGTCACACGTTCACCTTTAGGATTGTAGAACAAATCAATGTCAACATTAGAGGTGGGGACATTAGGACACATACTGAAAGCAGGGAGAACATGTGGATCATGAAGTTGAGATCTGATGTTCCACCAGGTCTTAACGCCAAACTTTCAGTTAGACCCTTCCTTAAAATGAGAAGATTGAAGGCCCATTGACCTGTTTTCAGCTCTGCCTTCAATTTCATCAGACTTCTTTCATACCCCGCTTTTTTCCACCTGTTCTTTTTTCCACATGCTTTTACATGCTTACTTATTCATTTTTAACATTTTTCATGTCTTTTGAAAGATTTTCTCATGTTTATTGGGTATTAAGCTCAGAATATATGAGATATATGCATTTTAACAATTGTTTAATAATGTTTTATATAGTATATTTGCTGCTATTAGATGCAAGATTGTTAATTTTTAAACTGAGCGCTGATTTAATTATTGTTTAATTGAGAGTTTTTCCCGCTTATTAGAATATTTAAATTTGTTTCAGACAGAATTGAGTGTGAGTCTGAAGAAGCCATATAGGTGAAAGCGCTTACTCTTTTTACAATAAAGCTGTTTCGTTCGATCATCTGTGGACTGTTGGAAGAGTTTTTTGTACCAGTGGGAGGACTTTGAACTTTATTTCTGGTTCTATTATGTGGTGTCTGACATTACTGCCGTGTTCCCCTTCTCCACACATTTTTATCCTTTCTATAACATAGTTGCTTAATTTGCTGCAAATACCTCTTTCAGAACCCACCACTGTAGAGCCCTTAAAAGCCTAAAGTGGTTAGAACTTAGCTCATCAACTAACATATACACAGCTTCTCGCTACCTATAAAATTATCCAGAAAACAACTGCTTGCCCAGCACTAGATTCCATTCTACACAACTATGTTTCCAGTCGGTCATTATGATCCACTCACAAATACTTCTGTCTGTCCTCAAACCTATTAAATCTGCCGGGCATTGTCTATACTTGTACCATGTTGCTAAGGCTTGGAACTCCTTATCTATATCCATCAGGTCAATAGCCTCCATCCTATCCTTCAATACCATTCTGAAAGACTTCCTAGCTAAAAAGCTGGATCTCTTCCTGCTCAACAACAGCATAAACTATATCCCTAAATGTGAACAAATGAGGGTTCATAACTTACATCTCCTTACTCTCCCTTCTTCACTCACTTCCTTACTTCTATCGATTTTTCTCCCTTGGCTTTCTCTCTAAATATACCACAACCCTGCTATTCTCTCACATTGTATTGAAATTCCTGTTTGTATTATACTAACTTACCTTTAATTTTTCTATCAACTGGCTAAAATTGTCATTGTCATATAAATTTTATCTATCCTTAACCAATGTTTTCATATTATGTCTAATGTGGTATAATTATTTAAACCATACTTGTTCTTGTATTATTATTACTGCAAGTTTATTGTTCTTAAAATATTTTGCAGTACTTTGGAGCATTTCTCGCAGGGCCTCTGCTAAAATTGGGGTCCTACCCAGTCAGACTTTCCTGGTAATCAAATGTCAATAAATAAGAAAGAAAGAAAATAATGGAATGTAGGTAAGTAGTCTGGCAAACTAACTGTAATTCCAAATTAAGTGAAACTCCTTAATCTGTTATTGATTGAAGTTCCTACCGGGACCATTTTGGAAAGTCAGCATAAAATTGTCAAATAATCTTGCCAACTGTTTTGACAAAATTATTTTGTCTGGTCACTGATCTACTATCTTCTCCTTCTGGAGTAACACTTCCCATGTGTCTTATCACTTTGGATTTCTGTTATGTATTATGTGGATAAACCTTATTGTCCTGGTTCCCTTCAGTAAACAGACATCACAAAGAATGATGTTTGATGACCTTTATTAAACTTCTATAAACATAAATTCATTAACCTTATTAATCACAACATGAACATAGTATAGTTGATATTAATCACAGTATAAACATCCATGTAACTATTAACTAGGGCAGCATGACGTCACTCACCCTGACCAAATAAGCAGCATCCTTAATGTCACTCACTTATTTTACTTAGGAAGTAGCATCCCATCACTCACTTCATTTACCACTTATTGAATTAGACAAACAACCAAATAAGCAGCGTCCTTACCTTCACTCACTTGTTTTACTTATCAAACAGCATCCAACTGCTCACTTTCCTTTCTCAACTCATTGAAATGAACATCCAACACCAGAGGGGGAACAGAAGAGGTCAGACATGCCCATCTTCTCCTCCCACCAGCCTGACCAGGCTGTTCCCCTCCTTTCTACTAAAAGTTCCAACAAGCCTTTGAAACAAACATAACTGTAAATAAAAAGGGGAGAGCCAAACATCATTTGGTGTATACCCTCCTTTCTGAAACAAAACTGCATTCCCTTCATCAACCTCCTAAAGCCATATTATATAGATACCCAAAACAGCCAGTTATCTATGCAGCGAAAATTAAATTGCTGATCTCTGTATCATGCCAAAGTAATTCCTAAACCCTTGTATAACCTCTGTAAATTAACAAATATCCATTTATCCTAATTACCAACAGTAACTTTGTAAGTAATCCCAGGTCATTGCCTACCAAATGTACCACTAGAACTCAAAGATGCCACCTGAACATGCCTAACTGCAACCCCCTTTTCCATTCAATGGATATAATAATGACCAAAATGAGATTTCCTTTTCTAATGGATCAATTGCATAGTAATCCTGCTATAATACCCACTGTTCATTACAATTCAAGAAAGCATTTGCCAACCAAACACCACCCTGTTAATGACTTCAATACATCCATAAAGCAACAACCACACACACTGTACTCCACTGACCTTCCATTTACCAATACCAATCCATGCAACCATTTTACTTTGACAACAGGCAATGTCTGCCAATCTTCACACCATCAAACCTACCCTAACTCTTGCAGTATATGAGCCACCACCCAAGATTTAATAAGTTAACATAACCCTGTCATCCATGCAACTGTAGTAATCACAGCTAAATCCTCCTTGACCAATGGAAATGCCTCACCTTGTTCGCAAGCATGAATCAAATAAGTCAACAATCTTTCCCACCAATCTTCTACCCCCCCCCCCCCGGCAGCTGCAACACAAATTGACAAAGCTTGCATCATCCCTACCAAATGCTTTACTTATAAAACCTTCCCAGACTCCTGCAACAAGTATCTAATCCTTCTAACCCAACCTGACATGCCTCGGTTATCAGCACCAGCAACACATACCACTACCATATCAACCAAGTGAAAATGGACTCTATTGCCCCAACTCCTCCTGCTAACTATGATGCCTGCTAGACTGAAACCAACTTCAAAGTCCCACATCCCTCCTCCAATTGTCCTACACTTCTAACAGACAACGTCACAAACAATCCCACAAAAGTATGTCCCAACCAAATCCTCCTGCCACATTTGTAAACCAATGCAAATCCCCATGAACAACCCAGTGTATCTACCAAAAACTTGAGCAACATCCTTAATCTACTGCTTGCCCTTGGATTTCCCCCTTAAAGCCTTTTTTTCAACATTTCACCTTCACAACCAACAATAAAACAAACAATAAGCATCTGCTAAGAGACCCAAAACCATGTCCTGCTTAATCCTTATAACCTCAGCCTAGCCACTGGAATGCCTAGTTCCTACCTATCCCCCAACACCCGCATAACTACAATGCTCCATCAAACCCTACCTATACGTAAAAGCTGCACATATAACAAATCACCACCTATCAGTTCAAGGAAAGCATATAAAAAAAAGAATAACCAACCTATCCCCCATTTATACTCCACCATAGCTCCATAATCACTTCCTTCCTTTGTGAAAGACAAATAGTCCTGCACTCCTTGACTCAATAGAAAATCCTTAAGAAACACCATCTACTATCCATGTAACAAAGATAGCCTACACAAATCAGGATGCTGCAAACTTAATTAACCAACATGCCTTCCCCATCTGTCACTAACTAATCAGTCATCGAGATCCCAAATTCCAACCCAGCCTCAGTTGTTATGACTCTACCTCATCTGTGGATGACCCCAAACTCCCTATAATTAAACCTAAACACCTCCTTCACTAAGCTTCTGACGTATCTCATCCTTACTAGTCCCTGCAGTACTCACATATCACACAAACTCTCACACACCAAAATGAGCAGATAAAATTGTATCACTACCTGTGACCTCACTCTGTGCAGCTCCAGCAGTCAAACCCCCTTTGCAGCAACATCCATCACCTGATGAGACCACTTCCTTCAGACCACCAGCTGATACAAACTGTGCTGACACCATCTGTGACATTGTGCAACACTCCAGCAGCTGAAATATCCATTGTACCAACGCCATCTGCAAAGAAAAGACAAATGTAAATCATCTGAACTATGTAAAACATATTTGAAAACAATCTGCCCACCCTCTGAATACCCTCAATAAATCCACCTTCCCTTGCCACATCTAAGGCCCTAGTACTACTTGTCTCAAAACATCTCACTCTTGTAGGACTGAATAATGCCACATACTCAGTTGCAAGGTCTTATGTGTACACACCAGCAGTGGTATAGTAATATACGTACAACGTATTCCAATATATGTCTTTATTAGTGTGTAATCATTTTGCATCTAACTTTCACTATATCTTTCATACCAATATGTGGCTCATAGGTAAAATTATGTACCTATGCAATATGCTATGGTGTATGTCAGCCGATGCAAATCCTACTGCACCATTAATAGTTAAACTGCTCTGCCAAAACTGCACATTTGCAGCCGCAAATGTTACCTGCAGTTATACATAAGCTCAAAAGTAGCTACTTCACATCTGTACTGTGAGGCAGGGCCATAACTGTGCTATTAAGTAACAAAATGTAAAACGGATGTAAGCACTAGATGAAAAAATAAAAATAAATCCAGGCCGCTAGCTGTTGAAATCAGAAAGATGTTGTTTCCGATGAATAAAAAACCCACGCTGTTGCTTCACACACAATGAACAGAAAAATCAATAGAATACAAGCGCTCACATAATACACACAAAAAATACTGTTTTTTCGTCCAAGACTTCATCAGACAATCTATTAACCTTTAACACACATTTAAATACTGAGTAATTTGATTAAAATCAATTCCATTGGTCATAGTACTTATCCTTCTCATTCAAACACACCAATCCTTCTATCCAATTCATTAAGAAAGGTATTAATATTAATGGAATTGATTTTAATCAAATTACTCAGTGTTTAAATGTGTGTTAAAGGTTAATAGATTGTCTGAATCACCTAGCAGCGCCTGGGCACTTTTATTGGATTTATTAAGTAACAAAATGTCAAGAAATAATGGCCAGCACTCTTCGACCTTCACAAATCTAGGTCAGATTCACCACAAATTACTCAACCCACTGTGCTCACTCTTCCAGGCAGTCAAACTCAGAACAAGCAGACACCAGTACCTCAACACAAACAATCCAACTCCACCAACAAACTGAACTATACCCCAAGCATACTATAATGGCCACTTCAGTTGTTGTATCTTTTGGCTTTTCCTGGTTAGGGGTCACCACAGTGGAACTCCGGTCCACTAATGATTGGCAGTAGATTTTTACGTACCGAGTTGCCATCCCTGATGCACAACCTTCAACGAAGGTACGCCCATTCATGCATGTCTCCACAGAGAAGACGCTTTAGCTGAGAATCGAACAGGACATTGTCTTACTGTGAGGTGACAACGCTACCACAGCACTTCAGTAAAGCCCCTAAATACCCAAACACCCCCAATGAGTAAACAGCAACTAAACAGAAGAAGTCACTTATTCAAAAAAACTTTGCCACAATACTGAACTTATTGAAACCGGATCCAACAATTGAATTACAACAGCTCTCATGCATACAAAGATCTTAGGCATAGGCAGTAATGAACTTTTAGCCTGTCAATAAACCCAAGCAGTTATTCCCAGAATAAGTATCCATGTTGCTCCTCAACATCTAAGCTAGTGATTATCTGGATAATGGAGAGCTATGCCTGCCATGACCCTCCCCCACAGCCATTAACTCCACACAATGCACACATACCTAACAGGCATTCTTTACGAGTGACTCATAGTCAGCAAAACACTTGCAGTCTCAACCCTCCCCTGATAAAACCACAGCCCTCAATCACAAATCTGCCCATGTGGAATCCCCCATCTTCACAGACAATGATGAGAGAGTCCTACCTCTCCCTTTCATTAGTCATTGTCAGCCTCAAACCAAGGGAAAAAATGTGCTGTTCCAAAACACATAAACACAACACAAGCACACCAAACAAACAGCAATCCACACACATACACCTAAACTCTTACACATAACCCTACATTAAACTATACATACACCACTAACTATCCACTTACTTTAACCCAAACCCTAACCCTAAGGTAACCTCACCCGCACCCTAACCCTAACTCACCTACCCCACCTTAACCCTCACGTCCACACAATCACACACTTAGCTAACTCATGCCAAAACTCACCTAACCCGTTCAACCCTCACGTCCACACAATCGCATACTTACCTGAACCCGACCCGTAACTTTCCACCACAGCGCTAAAATACCGAAACAACAGAAATGGACAACTGAATTCTTTCAGTAGGAAAAAATTTGTTTTTCTGTTCTTCGATATTTTCAAATGGGTCGACATTAGAACACTCGAAATTTTGAACATTCAGTGTTCTAATATAGACCCCATAAAACCCATTAAGCCCCTTCCTACCCTTACCTCATTTTCTCCCAATCATCCTTCATTACCATTTAACCCTTTCATTACCCCCTCCACCTTACTTCCCCTACCATCTTAATTCCCGCTACTATTTCTATCTAAACCCCACCGGATGATGTCCCTGGACAAATTGGTTTGCTACCAAACCTCATATATTGTGTTCTATACAGTGTGAAAGAGATCTGTATAATGTGATGGCTATAATGGTATAATTTGTTGGGCACACTTAACTGAACACCATGCCTCAATGGTCAATAAACGTAATCCTTTTTACAAAACTTTCAGTTATTTCAGTAGCTTGCTAATTTGTAGTTCTATGAGTTTGTTAGAGGAAAATAGCAAAAATAAATAAATCCTCTGTCCCTGACCTCCCCTCAGCTGACTATCAGCTACTACTACCTCTTATCTTCATTTAACAGGTTTACAAACCTGCCTTAGCCTTCCCCAGGCTCAATGCAACCCATGTTGCAAAAAAAAAAAAATCTGATTTTACTGTATTTGTGTTTCTTCCTACTTTATTTTGCTTTTGTGTCATCTTAAAAGTACTCAATTATATTTATTGCTGCTTGGTGTAACTCATTCTAAGCCTTTTAGTTTAAGCACATGGGCTTCAGACCAGTTGTTTTACATTAAGAAGGTTTGTGGTCTGCACTGTAGTGGCAGAACAGGTAGCTTACATCCTTCTAAGTTGGGAACTGCTGATTGTGGGCTCAGTGTCTGTTATTCTAAAAGTGTATTAATTCTGTTTTAAGCACTTGGGCTTCAGGCCAGTTATTTTACATTAAAAGGGTTCGTGGTCTGCACTCTTGTGGAAGGAGAGGCTGGACTCTGCCCTTCTAGCTGGGAATTTCTGGTTAAAGGCTTATAGTGCCTGTATATCTAAACTGCTTCTTACTGAAATTGGTACACCTTGTTTGCTGTAGCATAGACTAGATCCAGGCCTGCTGAATCTAGCTTTGTTTGTATAACCTGAGCACTAATCCGGGCATTCATTAAAGTATTCAATTGTATTTATTACTGCTTGGTAGTAACTTGATTGAAGTGTAGCTATCATTCTAAGTCTTTTGGATTAAGCACTTGGGCTTCAGACCAGTTGTTTTACATTAGGAAGGTTTGTGGCCTGCACTGTGGTGGCAGGACAGGTAGCTTACATCCTTCTAAGTTGGGAACTGCTGAATGAGGGCTCAGTGTCTGTTATTCTAAAAGTGTATTAATTCTGGTTTAAGCACTTGGGCTTCACGCCAGTTGTTTTACATTAAGAAGGTTTGTGGTCTGCACTGTAGTGGCAGAACAGGTAGCTTACATCCTTCTAAGTTGGGAACTGCTGATTGAGGGCTCAGTGCCTGTTATTCTAAAAGTGTATTAATTCTGTTTTAAGCACTTGGGCTTCAGGCCAGATATTTTACATTAAAAGGGTTTGTGGTCTGCACTCTTGTGGGAGGAGAGGCTAGACTCTGCCCTTCTGAGCTGGGAATTTCTGGTTAAAGGCTTATAGTGCCTGCATATTTGAAATGCTTCTTATTGAAATTAGTACACCTTGTTTGCTGTAGCATAGACTAGATCCAGGCTTGCTGAATCTAGCTTTATTTGTATGTTGCTTGTTTGTTTGCTTGTTATTTCCCTGAAATGCTAATTCCACCTAAAATGCAGCTTTTCAGCGCTTCTGTGGATCCCTAGTGATATCTGCATTGCTTACTGTACTTATTTCCCTGTTTCACTTGAAAGAAAGTTACTGTTTGTTGTTTTTGCATTTAAGTTACCTGTAACACATTGCATTTAAGTTACCTGGCACTTGCTCACTAAAGCAATTATATAAGTCAGCACTAAAATATTAAAAGCACTACACCCTCACAAACTCCCCTTGAATACCTCATTCCCCATTGGCCCTTTTTTTCAATTATAAAGGAATTCCCAATACTATTCTAGCATGTCCAAAGGTCAGTTGTCAATCTCCTCTCCGGTCCAGCTGGTGAATCTGGGAATTTTGAGGCAATTTTACAACTGCCTCATGTACACAGACAACCCTCTCCTCCTCCCAACAAATTCCAACACATGTGAGAGATGCAACCATATAGCCATACTGGAGGCTAAGCTCTCTCAACTCAGTACTGGTGAAACCAGTCAGGAGGAGAAGGAAACCACACTCACTACAATTCCAGTCTCACAAATACCTACCACGACAGCAAACCAAACACATAAACACACAAAAACATACTCGTAGGCTCTAAATAAAAATCTGCCTAAGCAGCAGAGACCTCCAAAGCAGACACCCAAGCAACCGCTACCCCAAAACAAAACACGTGCAACACATAGCTCACAAAGCCAGTGTGCCGAACAGTCACAGCCCTTAAGGCTAAACAACACACCTAATACACTTGTAATAGGTGACTCTATCATCAAGCACACTGACGTCCCGCTCACCAATCTGAACAAGGAGATGGTCAGGGTGAGCTGCCTGTCAGGTGCTAGGATCCACCACATAACACAAGCACTCAGGTCACTCCAAGGTAAGTACAAATATGACTCAGTCATTGTCCATGCTGGTGTGAATGACCTGAGACATACCTCCCTGGACTACATGAAAAGAGACATAGAGGAGCTCTCTGAGCATGTAGCCCAGGCCGGTATGACCCTGACATTGAGTAGCATCCTACCCTCACCAAGAATGATGCCACAATGTGAAGACAAGATGATCAATTTCAACAATTGGCTTAAGAATTGGTGTCATTCAAAGGGGATCCAATGCCTGTCAGCCTGGGATGACATGCTCGACAAGCCACGATGCTTCACTAGGGATGGCTTGCACCTGTCACCCCTGGGCTTTCGGATATTGGCAAAGGTTCTTGCTACCTCCATAGTGCCTTTTTTTAGGCAAGGCTCAAAAGACAAACCCACCTCCATAGGTATCACAAGGGATAAGAAACTAAGAGTAATGCTACTCAATGCCAGAAGTCTAAACCTCAAGATGCACACACTCAAAACTTTCCTTAGCATGGAGAACATCGATATCTGTGCAGTAACAGAAACCTGGTTCAAGGCTCCCGAGAGCACCCCAGCACTACCAGGTTATACCTCATACCATGCTTTTTGGCCCCAAAACTTGGACCGTACCACAAAAGGAGGGGGAGTATCAATATTCGTCAAAGATACCCACACCTCCAGGTTGGTGGCACAGCACAAAGCATCAGTGACTATCCATGTGCAACTAACAGTGGGTAAAATTGCCTTCCAGTTTATAGCCTGCTACAGACCAGCCACCCAAACCCTGGAACCCCACTCGGCCTTCCTGAGAACACTGGAAAATATGAAGGTCTCTCCAAACACCATTAAATTGGGCGACTTCAACTAACCAAACATAGACTGGGAGCATTACTCTAGCTCCAACACCCTAGCCCAAAGGTTCCTAGAATTTATAAACTCAAATGCTATGGAACAATTTGTTACCACTCCTACAAGAGTGGAAAACATACTGGACCTGATCGTCACCAACATGGGGACTCTATGCTCCAGACCAGAAGTGTATCTCTCACTGGTAAGATCAGACCATAAACTAATCTCACTGGATATTCACATCCCGACTCCAGCCCTTGCCCTGAAAACCACAGTGAAAAACTTCTCTAAAGCAAATTTCACACTCCTCAAAACCGAGGTGGAATCCTTCAAAGCCCCCGGGCCTGTGGAAAATACGGCCCAGACTGCAGAATCCTTTATAAATGCATTTTATGAATACCTTCAGGAATGCATGGATCATGCAATCCCAAATAAAACCAATACCCAATCCTCCAAAGGCAGACGTCCTGTCTGGTGGACCCCAGCCATAAACAAACTATACAATAGAAGGAGGAAGCTACTACATGATAGAGCAAAATCCTAAAAAGGGAAGGCATCTCTGATCAGTATTAGCAAAAAACTGCGGGCACTCATAAAATCATCTAAGGCCAGCTTCGAGAGAAAAATTGCACAGGACACTAAGGATAATCACAAGGCTTTCTTTAGTTATGTTAGGAACCTGGGTGGGAATTCCCAGATATGCTCAGAATTAGTCCAAAATGACAAAAAATACACCGAACCCACAGACATTGCCAACATCCTAGCTGACAGGTTCAGCACAAACTTCTCCCACCCCTCCCCACCAAAAGGGCAAATATTTATCCCAGCAGAGTGCTGCCCCCCTGACATATCAGATGCTCAGGTAAGAGCTGCCCTCTCCAAAGCAAAAAACACAGCATCAATGGGACCAGACGGTGTCCCGGGCTGCATCCTACATGAACTCCAAGAAGAGCTAAACACAAACATAAAACTACTGTTCAATCTCAGCCTTACTACAGGATATGTACCCAAAGAGTGGCGTACAGCAACAGTGGTCCCTCTCCACAAAGGTGGTGCCTCAACAGATCCTGGAAACTATTGCCCCATAAGCCTGACTAGCTTGGTCTGCAAAGCTATGGAAAGGATCCTCATGAACCTCATAAATAAAGATATTGGGGACCTACAGACACTGGATCCTACCCAGTTTGGCTTTGTTAAGGGCAGATCCTGCCTCTTAAACCTGGTTGATTTCTTTGAAACAGTCACCAAGGCTATTGATGAGGGGAAGGTGGTCCACACAGCCTACCTGGACCTCGCAAAAGCCTTCGATACAATACCCCACTCGGGCATTATAGATAAGCTCACCAGCTTAAATATAAACCCCTATGTCACTAGGTGGGTTTCAAAATGGCTCAAGGACAGAACCCACATGGTTAGAATTACTGGAGCCATGTCATACTCCAAACCAGTTACAAGTGGCATCCGACAAGGCTCAGTCCTGGGACCTCTCTTGTTCAGTATATATTTCTTGGAGGTACAGGCCAACACGGTAGGACTGTGGCTGTCTAAGTTCGCAGATTACTGCAAACTGGGCGCCATAATCGACTCTCCAGCCGACCCAACCATCCTCCAAAAGGGCCTCATAGAAACAGACAACTGGTGCCAGAGCCATGGCCTCAAGCTAAATGCCAAAAAGTGTATAGTCATCCCCTTTGGCAAAAACAAAGTGCCCACAAATTACCACATAGGTGGTAATCCATTAAGTACAGAAGAAGTAATTAGGGACCTGGGGACCCATTGATAGCAATCTCTCATTTGACAACCACGTGGCCAAAGTGGTTAGAAAAACATTTTATATAGCCCACCTAATCATGAAGGGATTCCCATCTAGATCAGGGGAGGTCATCGTGCCTCTTTACTCATCCCTCATCAGGCCCATAATTGAGTACAATACCCCTTTTGGGATGTACCTTACCTGACACCTGCAGCAACTGGAAAGACCCCAAAAGTACCTCACCAAGAGGATCATAGGGCACAAACAGATGCCATATGCTGCCTGGTTAAAGAAAGTCCAGCTCTACTCAGTGGCATACTGCCTGCTCACAGGAGATCTGTGCCTGACGTATAAAGCCATGTCCAACCCGGAATTAATGGACATGCTGCACCTCAGAAAATCCAAATCCCATTGAGCTACGCACTCGAGAGACTTGAACCTCAGCACTGAAATAAATAGGACATGCTGGAGGGACAGATTCATAACCCAGATGCTGCCTTCACTCTGGAATAAAATCCCAGTCCAGGTTAGGCAGAGTCCCTCACTGACTCTCTTCAAGAAGAATCTTGATGAGTGGATGGGAGATCGTAGGTTTACCCCGAGTATCACTTCTGTGTCACTGTTAGACAGAGGCACAGTATACTAACCTCGAAAATGGGCATAGCAAAATAAATTTAAAATTGGTGGCGAAAGCCAAACACACTCTGGCTAGGCTTATAAATGCCCTAGGGCAGATAGCCTAGTACGAACCTATGAACCTATGTGTGGGGTGACTGGTGGTGAAATCAAGGACTTTGGTGCAGTGTCATTCCACTGCCAGAGAGTGTTCCCTAACTGACTCATGCCCTTTCTGCCTTACATGGGGAGAATGTGACAGATCTACAGGGATATTTTAGAGGAAGATGAGGCATTATGAAGTAAAAACTTCCCTGCTCAGTCATGCAGTTAAAATCTCTTTTGATGATCTGTAATAAAGGTGATACCCTCTACTTCCCTGCTGCAATGGCTTCCTGTTCCCTTGTTTCTGTAGGAATATCAGCAGCTACTTGTCCTGCTTATTGTTTTAAGGCTGAAGAGAAATATCCTCCCTGTGCTGTGAAAGTCCTTTTAGAGTTTTCATCATTTTACTATATGTCTAGTAAACTGATGAACCTAATATATATCAAGCAGTGAACTGGTTAAAAAAGAAGCATGTAGTAAGCATGAATCAAGTAGCTGAACACATCACTATGCAAGCTTCAGTTTCTGGAACCAACAGACAAAACCAGATCATGGTCAAATGGGGCCCTAGGCAGGGTAATAGAGTGGGGTCCTTCTAGTGCAGCCCCTAGTGCAGCAACTCCTCCTCACAGCAACCCCCTCCCCAGCCATTCCAGTGTTCTGTTACTTGGCTATTTCTCCCCATTTACAATAAACACTGTTCAAACCCATCAGTGTACATACTGTTTTCTTATTTACTTCTACAATGATTGCAGATATTGAAATAAAATAGTACAAACATTGATACCCATTTGCTAAACAAATAATACAGTCTCACAATGAAAACAGACTTATCATGAGCAGTAAACATCTCTGCCATTGAAACTCACAGTCACTGAAATGGCAATAATATCGACATTCAAATAAAATGAATCTGACCAGTGTAGAATTAAGTTTACCTTTGGACTGTTTTTAAACCTTAGGATCCTTGCACACATTTTTAGGGCCATGCATACAATCATGTTTTCTTTGATTCACCTTCCTGATTTTATAAATCATAATCCTTGTATAATACAGCACCACTTGTTAGAGTATGTTTTAAATTTGTATGTTTGAACATTTTTCCAGGAAGCAATGAAACAAAATGTATGACCCAATAATGACAAAACTGCCCATTTCAGAATATTTTAACATAAAAGGCCACTCAAACTTTTGTCATTACAATCCACTAGTATCAGTCAATAAGTACAATCTCCGCATAAGTAAAAGTCATCTGAATAATTCCACATTAAAGAGAGCTGTAACTAAAGAAGAGATTCCTACTGGAAAACACCTTTACATTTCAGTGTTTCATGTACAAATTTAGTACCTGCTGCCCTTGAAGAATTAGTTGCCTATGTTACATTAAAAAATAAATTAGTAATCTGGAAATATTGCAATAGGGAATGACTGACAAAATGACAAGTTTATGGTTACTAGGCATCTCATACAAAGGAGGACCCACTCAGGATTGCAGAACCCCTATCCCTCCTTAAAATGCACTTTAAAATGTACCATATAATCTGCAATCAAAAGGGCATTGCAATATCAGTATTCAATATACATGGTGTGGGAGTAAAATCTACAGCCTTCTGTACCAAAGGCAATTATGCTACTAACACTGTTTTCAAATTCTACAGCACAAACAGTGACTGCCATTTGCTAAGCAAATCTGTTTGCTTCACATTGAAAACAGCATGAGCAACAGTAAACCTCTCTTTGCTTGAAACTCATAATCCCTTTAAAGTGCACTGAAATTCATAATTCACTGAAAATGTACTGAAACTCAAACTCACTGGCAGTGAATTTGCACTGAAGCTCACAATTCCTTCAGCAGTCTGGTAGTTGGTGCAGAGAATTCAGGCTCTTGTCTCCTGTAACCAAGTTACTGGGTCAAACCTGATCAAGTTAATAGACTAACAAAGTTCTTTTTTTTTTTTTGAAGTTCAACAATATTTTTATTTATCCACAAAGCAACACAGGGTTATATACAATGCAGCCAGCATGCATGGTACACATTATCACATATGGGAACCAATGCCATACTCATATAGTGGCTTTCTGCACCACCTGACAGGGTTTCTCTCCCCATATCCCTGCACTTTGAAATATAGTGCTTCTGATGTCTCACCAATGCAGAGAAAGTATATTTAGAGACATAGTGTGTGTATTTGAGTGTCTCACACTTGAATGCACTGGCAAGTATTCAGTTGCCATCAGATGAGGAGCTGTGTACTATATAATTTAAAGAAAATCTGCAGCAATATCATTTTAAATAGGCAATGTATAAGATTCTTTTTTTATAGTTATGAATCAGAATATCACTTTCTAGATTTTGCATGACAGTTTATCATCATCTTAAACTGAAAATAGCATGCATCTGCAAAGGGAAAATAAAATAAACTACTTACCACCAGAAGTCTAAAATCTTTCCTTTCTTTCTTTCCTTCACTCATTTACTAATTCATGTTTTCATTCATTTTTATCCCTCTCCACAGATATTTCATAATACTGTGATTTGGTATTCATCATGATTTTATATATATATATATATATATATATATATATATATATATATATACGGTAAAAATGGGAGAACTCCACTATTAGATGACAGTCATGAATTATTTTGATTCTGTTTCTCATCCCATCGGTGCTTTGTGTTTGTTGTACAAAATAGTGCTATTATCAGTGTAGGATTTAAACATCCTGCCAGGCATAAACATGGCAAATTGCATTTATCATTAGTGAGCAAACCTGTGCTACTCTCAATGTGCAATGAACAGCTGGAAATTACACTTTGTTAGTTTAATATATGCATATATTGCACAGTGATAGGAGGAAGTGAGTAGTTATGGGTAACCTGAATTCGTTGCTGGCATGCTAGTGGGCTTAGATCAGTATGGAAGACAGATGCGGCCAGTATAGGTAGCAGTACTGTTAAGCTTCTCTGCCAGGAACAGTTTCTTTTTTATTATGGTTGGGAAGTGCTTTGTCAGTGCATCATCCCATTTCCCTTTTCTCCACCCTTCCACCTGGCTTGCACATCTTGCATCAGTTTGTTTAGAGTGGCAATGAGATCTGGGATTATTTAGCAGCCTTATGGAGATGTTAAGGTATCTGACCATCTGGTGTGAGGTGCAGGCAGTTTGCAATGTGCATTTGTGCTGCTAGGGATGTTGGTATTAAGGTCTGGGGGTTAGAGATTTGTAATGGATTGTTTTCTTTCCATTTTGCTGCTAGTTTTAACAGGGGAGAGCATAGCGCATCCTGATGCATCGTCAGTCAAACATGCTGATGTTGTGCTTTCCACACGCAGGAATGGTAGGCAACAGCGACCCTTTCCTTTTATTGTTTGGCAGCTCCTGTTAGGCTACAAGAGGTCTAGCATGATCCATTTGCACGGGAGAGTGGAATTATATGCTTATACAGCTGAGCAGTATATTAAAAAAAAATGAAAATATAATCGAACACGTGAATTATTTGTCATGGGCTGGAAAGGTGGAAAGTAAGAGAGGAAAAGGCTGGGATAAAGGAACTGTCCATGTTTGTATAAATAGATAAATAGATAGATAGACAGATAGATAGATAGATAGATAGATAGATAGATAGATAGATAGATAGATTATTATTTATTTATTATTTATTTTATTTTACACTTGTTGACCGGGTTTGTCCGACTGAGCTAAGTAGCCCTTTTTCAGCGGAGGCCCGGGAAGAAAAGCTCCACATGTTCTACAGATTATCATTACAAAAATAAGTAAACAATCAACAGCTGGTTTACAGAAAATATTCAAAGCAAAATATACATGAAAAACAAGGATTTACTACAGTAAACTAATCATTATGTCTGTCAGATTTAGAAACCTACATCATTCTGAAGGACTAACAATAGTTTTGTCACCAGATGTAAAATCTTACATTATGCAGATAAGAATTATGTAATGTGCTTAGGATAGAAAAGTTAATGTGAGACAAGGTCTAGAGAGTTAGAGAAAGTTACATAGGTTGGGAGCAGATAGAGGTGTGCAGTTAGGGGTGATAAGCTGTTTAAGGGGGGTGGGTACAGAGGCAGGTCCATTGGCTTAACAGGTATTCTTTAGTGGATTAGATAGTCAGATAGATAGTTAAATAGATAGATAGATATTAAAAACATACATACATAAATAAATAAATAAATAAATAAATAAATAAATAACCATGGACAAATCCAAAAATAATCAGGTACATTCAGGGCACTTTTTACAAATTATCAGTCTTCCTGGACTTGACAAAGTGATTTGAGCTCCTTCCTTTAAAGGGAATTAGGAAAGTCAATAACAAGTTTTTTTTTTTTGAAAAAATATACAATAGACATAGGGGAGGAGGGGGATGGCCTAATGGTTAGATTCTATTACATCATTGAAACAAGGTACAGGGTCATTTGGTCACCTCTGATGGTTGGCTAAGCAGGTACTAAAGTAGGTTGCAGACTGCTAGCTATGATGTTAAGGAGGATTGTCTGACAGGTAGCACAGGGGAATTAAGGCAGTTAGCTGTAGTTCATGTGGTACAGTTTTAGGGTCCCTCAGCCCTTAAGTGTACAGCTGGTGCAGAGGTTAAGGTTGAAATCTGAAGTCCTAGAGTTCAGGGTTTCATATCTAAGCACTAGATGGCTTTGGTATTAGGTCTGATTATTCAGGCCAAGGAAGACAAAAAAGAGATATGGAGGGGGTACATAACATTAGTTGCTTGTGGGGTTTTAAAACAAAAATGTGTTTATATTTTTATGAAGTCTGCCAGCTTACAGAGCTGTTGTCTTCTCCTGTCTCCCATCCATGATATATTGCTAAAATATATGCATATATATATATATATATATATATATATATATATATATATATATATATATATATATATATATATATATATAAAATTGTTTGGGCTATATGTACATCAAATTTGAGATTGTTATCGATTAGGAGTTTAGTATGTGCTGTTGGGGTGATTGAGGAATTGTCCTTGGAGTTAATGGTGAAATCATTGCTGAGTGTAGGGGGATCTAGCTGGACTGAAGATAATTAGTTTTTTTGGGATTGAGTAAAATCTTTATGCTAGAAAACCATGCTTCAGCCAGAGTAAAGTTTTGTTGTGTTATTGGTTGTAGCTTGCTTAAGATAGGGGCAGCACAAATGATAGTAGTATCATCAGCATATTGCAGTGCAGAGGCAGACGGAGAGGAAGCAGCTATCTGATTTGTAAATATGGAGAATAGTAAGGGAACAAGAATGGAGCCTTGAGGGACTCTAATGGATACAGGTAGAATGGAGGATGGTTGGTCCTGCCAAAGAACTGCTTGTTCTCGGCCTGATAAATAGCTGCTGAACCATGATATAGTGAGGGAGTTTAGGTTGAGGGTAGATGGAGTTTTGAGAAGCATGCTGTGGTTGACCATGTCAAAGGCCTTGTTTAAGTATAAGAATACAGAGGATACAAAAAGTCAGTTGTTTCTGTGGGTGTTGATTATGTTGGTATTTGCTAATAGGGCTGTTGTGGTACTATGGGAGAGTCGAAATCCATGTTGCGATGATGATATAAGGTTATTTCTTAGAAGGTATTGCATTAGTTGTGTATGTACTACTCTTTCTAGTATTTTGATAGGGGTGATAAAATTGCAATCTGGCGGTAGTTGGTGAGCTCAAGAGAGTTTCCACCTTTGTGGAGTGGAATAATATGAAATATCTTCCAGAGATTAGGTACTTTAGATTCAGATATGGATCTGTTAATGAAGATAGACATGGGGTAAGATATGGTATCAGCTGATAGTTTAATAAAATCAGCGGGAAGTTTGTCAGCAGCCAGTGTAGTAGGTTTAAATTTTTTGAGGAGTTTAGTAATGAGTTGTGTGGGTGATGGAGAAAAGGAGAAGCTGGGGGGAGGTTGTTGTGTAATAGGGGTAGCAGGGGTTGAGGAATGAGTGGGAATGGTGGGGCTATTTAGGGTGTTGGATAGGGCTAGGACTGTTTCGGTGAAGAATTTGTTGAATTGGGTGGGGATGCCCTCCTTGTCGGTTGGTACTATGGGTGTGGGAGTGCTGGTTTTATCTGGGTGCAGTAATCTATTTATTGAGGCCCAGAATTTCTGAGGGATGTGTGTGTGTTTGTCTTGTAAGGTTTTAAAGTGATTGGTTTTATTGAGTTTTATAAGTTTTTTGATCTTGTGCTAAGAAAATTTGTTTTGTGGTGGTGGTTTTAAGTTTATGAAATTGAGCCCAGGCTCTATCTCTGGCCTTCATTATAGTTTTAGTTTCTTTTGTTAACCAAGTGGCTTACTTAGTTTTAACTCTGATGGTACGGGCTGGTGCGTGATGGTTTAGGATTTTGAGAAAGGTTGAGATAAAGTAGTCTACTGCCTCATCTAGGGGTAGGTGTTTAAGGGGAGACCAGTAACAGTGTTTTAGTTCATTGTTTAGATCCTTGGCTTTGATGTTTATTTTGTTGTGAACTATTCTAAGGATGGGTTGGTTACAGTGTAATAAGGTAGGTTGGTTGGTGATCACTTAAATTGTCAGGTATGCAGCCTGACTGGTGTGCTAAGGTGTGGTCAGACAGAAGTATCTAATCTAAGATGGATTGTCGTTTGTTTTTCTTATCAACTCTTGTGGGGGTATCTATGATTTGCATAAACTCATGTAGGTTAATGTTTGTAGAGGGATTGTATTTGGTACAGTCAGACCAGTCAATATTAAAATCCCGTAAGTGTATGGTCTCTTGAGGATGGGAGATGGTCATCCAGTGTAGCAGGTTTTCCATAGTGTCAATTCTGTTTCCTGGTGGGATATAGGCACCTGCTATGACTATGTGTTTGCTAGAGTTTACTTTTAATTTAGCAAGAATGACTTCTATATCAGTGACGTCTTGGGAGTTGTAGTTAAGCTGTTGTAATGTGAGATTATTTTGAAACAAAATGGCTATGCCTCCTCCTTTTTTCCCTTGCCTATCTTTCCATATAATATTGTAGCCGGGGGGGGTGTGATTATCATTATCATGGTGTTCTGGCCTAAGCCAAGTTTCTGTTAGTATGGCTAAATCTAGTTTGTATAAAGCCAATAGTACATGGAGGTCCTGAACTTTGTTAAGTATACTTCTTACATTAATGTTTAAGAGCAGAAGAGTGGAGGCTGGCCTGCTATAAAGAGGGTTTGGTTGGTTTAAGTTTGGGTGGAGTGAACTAATGGGCCCTGGGTTGGGGTGTATGTCTCCACAGCAGGAGCGTCTTAGAGTTAGGTATAGGTAGAGCTTAAGTAGTTTTTGTAGTATTTTATTTTGTTTCTGGGATAAGTAGGGGTTAATTTTATTTGTTGGTTTATTGTTAACATAGGGTAGTGTTGAGTTAGGGTTAGGTCACATGGAGATATAGGGAACTGTTTTAGCTTTAGTGTATTGACTGTGATTTCTGTTTGCCAATGAGTTGGATAGGTGAGATGAAGTTGAGTGTGGTAGAATGTAAGGATGGATAATAAGAGAAGAACCAAAGTAGTTAATGTGTAGAATGCTACCTTTAAGTGTAGGAAAGCCATTTTATTATTTTGTTTCCTCTCCTTTTATGTTACCTTTTGTAGTGGGGGAGGAGTTGTGAGTGAGAGTAGGAGTTATTGAGTGTGTGGTAGAGGAGCAGTTAATGGAGTTATTGACAAGGGTGTGGTGTGCTATGTGTGAGTGAGGACTGAGGGTGTGGTTAGATTGATTGATTAGGTGAGTTAGCTGCGGAGGGAGTGGCTAGTGGCTATAAGTGTAATTGCAATGGGATGGGTAAGAATAGGAGTAGTGTAGGGGAGCGAAGTGAGCGTAGCAAATGGAGCTGGGCAGCACTATCCTAGAGGAGCAGCAGCAGCAGTTATGGAAAACAATTATCTAGGACAGGGCTATGGATTGGAGTTTACTGAATAGCAATTTACTTTCCTGGAAAAGCTATTTTACACCTAACTTTCTGATATTTACCTTCCTCAGAAAGAGATACTATGCCTAAATCTTTGAGGAGGGAATGAGCACAGGATATCTGGGGCTAGACTATGGTGTTAGATGGGAAAACCCGGGCAGGGCAGGGAGGCACAAGGTCTGAGGAAGGAAAGCTAGAGTCCAAAAGAGCGAGGTGGAAGGTGAGAGGACAGGCAAGAGCAGGCAGATACACACACACACATATATATATATATATATATATATATATATATATATATATATATATATATATATATATATGTATCTATAATATCCACAGAAACATATCTGCTGCAGGATGTTAGGATGAAATGTTTCAAATGCCCTTACTTCTTTAAGATGAGCAAATATTATATCCATAGCTTCACTAGAGCATTCTGTAGGTCTGATGGCATCCTGTCTCAGACGTTTTAACGTCCAGAGAACCTGTCAAGATGGCATACCAATTTGTTCCAATGTCTTCTTGACGAAACAATGTTTATATATATCTTCTTCTTCTTATATATATATATATATATATACATACATATATATATATATATATATATATATATATATATATATATATATATATTCATCATCATCATCATCAATCCCCTTTTTCCCATTTACATGGGGTCGGGGTATCGTATTAACTGTCGCCAACTCTCTCGATTCAGTGCCACTCTCCTGCCTTCTTCAACACTCATGCCTGACTGTCGCAGATCTTTTTTCACACAATCGTTCCACCTCTTTGCTGGATGCCCTTGCTTCCTCTTACCTTCTTCCTGTCTGTCCCAAATCTCCTTCACCAGATTGTCTTCTGCTTTTCTACACATGTGCCCATACCATCGTAATCTGTTTTCTTTGATCTTTTCTGAAATTGGAGCTACTTTGGCTTCTCGTCTTATGTCCTCATTTCTTTGCCTGTCCCGCAGTGTGCATCCTACCACCTTTCTCAGGCACTTCATTTCCATCACCTCTAGCTTCTTCAACTGTTCTGCCTTTACTGCCCAGGTTTCTGTACCATACAGTAGTATATATATTTGCGTGTGTGTATGTGTGTATGTGTGTGTGTGTGTGTGTGTGTGTGTGTGTGTGTGTGTGTGTGTGTGTGTGTGTGTGTGTGTGTGTGTGTGTGTGTGTGTGTGTGTGTGTGTGTGTGTGTGTGTGTATATGTATATATACACATGTATATAACATATACACAGATAATACACACACACACACACACACATATATATATATATATATATATATATATATATATATATATATAAATATGAGTAAGGGAGGTAAATAAGGGAGGAAGAGGACGATATTACTTTTGTTAGTGTAGGCCCTTTTGATGCAATGTTGTATATGTTTTCATGCAGCATGGCACAAGTGGATTATCACACAAGGAAGCAAGGAAGTGGCAGAGTTGGTATCACAGACAAATGTATTATTTCTAGGGGGTATAGGTGCAGAGGCAAGCATTGCAGGAGGCTTTCCAGGTGGAACTCACTACAGATGGATGGAAGTGACAAGGTTGGGAGGAGCAGACAGTTAAGCAGACCTCTAAATCGAATGTCAAGTGATCCAGAAGATCTTGAAGTTCTGCAACATAGATGCTCCCATAAGAGCTACAGAAGCCATCAGGAAAGGTGCATAGGAGATTGACCAAGAGTTCCTCAATATCTCAGTAGCTGCCGACAGGTTGTTATATTAATATGTTTTCTGGACAAGGTGACTTGGGAGATATTATGTCAGATGCTGACTTATGAAATCCATGTGAGATTTGAGTTCAGGGACAGGTGCAGATTGCAGACTTTTCTTGGGGCTGAAAGCATTGGGGTGCACATAGCTGAGTCACTGCAAAGGGGCTTGGAGTTACAGGGTATTGGTAGTGTGTCACAAGAGAAAGGGGTTTTTTCTGTTACCAGGTACCAGGGTGCTAGGCACAGTGAGTCATGTAGTGGAAGCCAGTTTAAAGATGGGCCTACATTCAGTTCCACTAAGTAGGTCAGTTTGTAAAGCAGTCTTTATTGCAGTGAAAATCCTGTTGGTTGTAAAGATAAAGATTTGGTGTGGAAATTTTGAAGAGTTTTTAATGAGAGATGCAGAGGGTGCTCAAAAGGTGGTAGAAGCAGACTCACCTGGGTTCAAGGATCTCAAAACAGCCCGAGCTGCATTACGGAGGAGAGAGCAGGGAGGTAGTGGCTGAGGCCATGGGACAATTGGGTTTGTGGTTTTGTGGGATTGTTTATCTTATGGCCATTATACTTGAAAAAGATTCTCAACAGGCATTACCACTGCTGTCTTACATTTTAATGGCTAGGGAGGCACAAAGGCTCAGTGTGTAATGCCTGACTATCATATGGTCAAAGTTTTCATAAGCTCAACACAGTGCATAAGTCCTTGGTATGGGAGCATAGGCATTCTGCCATTTGGATGGGGACCATGCTGGATAAGGTGGGCAGTGCAGTCAGCAAACAATTGGAGAAATGAGGAGCAAGGTGAAAACACATTGGGCTTTCAATGCGGGAAAGTACTGTTTTAGCACATGTAGAGTCCTGCATGTGAGTTTTTCTTGTTCAGACCAACATCCTGCAGTCAAGTGCTAGAGGAAGGAGGAGTTGGCCGGGGTGACAGTTGATGTTACTGGGGCATGCCAAGGTGTACAAACTGGGTTAAGAGGAAAGGAGGACAGTGGGGTTTTAGGAGGGTCATATTTTCAAGTTGAAATCATTCCTTGGGCCAGTGCATTCACTTATTAATGTGAGTTGGTTAGGATACCTGGTTCAGGACTACACTAATAAAGAGATGGCTTAGGAGCTGGGGGATGCTCAAGGTGATTTTATGGTAAAATATAAAGTTGGGTGGTTCTATTCATATTTGTAAGAATTTGAGGTTGGAAATTGTACAGAAACTGTTGGACAAGAAGTTAATTTTGCATGCAGAACAGTAGGGCCGGGTTGAACATTTATGAGAGCAGTGGCCAGTTTGTTGCTGGGTGTGAATCAAAAGTATCACTGGGAAGAGTAGGTAGACAGGTCTATTTTGCTGGAGTTTCTCCAGCACTTTAACAAAGTGTCTTTTTGTCAAGATGACTAGGTTGCTTCCCTGGTTATTGATCTGTTTATTTCCAGGGATGGTTTGAAGGTGCGAATGCAATTTTTGTTCTTGAGGACTGGGACTTTACAGATAGGGATCTGGCCTCATTCCATACGACATATCATGATCATGCAAGAGGTATTGTGCTGCCTGGTGGTGTTAAGTTGTGATAAGTGAGTACTGAGAAACTACTAATAAGTGTGTGGTGAGCAGTCAGACATGCTGTCTAGTTTGCATAAGATGTGTAGTTGAAGTTATTAAAGTGTTTAAGGGCAAAGTAAACATTCTAT
This sequence comes from Protopterus annectens, assembly GCF_019279795.1. Classification (NCBI taxonomy): domain Eukaryota; kingdom Metazoa; phylum Chordata; order Ceratodontiformes; family Protopteridae; genus Protopterus; species Protopterus annectens. Next base: position 360,417,158 of record NC_056725.1, read on the forward strand.
CACACTGTCCAATTTTGTGACATGGTAATGTTTAATGTGTTTTATATGTTAATAAAGCTGGTTGCAAAGTCATGAAAGTTGTAAAGTTGTTTTATCAGTGGGTTGGTGATAGCCCAGTTACAAATGGAGTTTGCCTGGCAGACTAGTTTGCTGCTGGACTGTGCCTTTTAGCTAAGTAAGTCTGGGATGGGAGGTTGGGGGCAGGGAATTTGAGTGAGGTCACAAAATAGGTGGAGAGGTGGAGGGAGGTTATATAAGATCAGGCTAAGGTGAGGGAGTTATCTTTTGAACTACAGATTGTGTTGTCCACCACCCTGTTCTAACAGTTGGCATGATGTGGGGCTGGAAAAGATGACTTAGCTGGTGTTCAAGGGTTAGAGCTCTTCACTCCACTTTTGTTTTTCAGTTGTCACCCTCATTGGATCATGCAAGAGGCACTACGCTATCTGGTGAAGTAAAGTTGTGGTTACTGAGTAGTAGGGCACTGTTAATAAGTGTGTGGTGAGTGGTCTAACATGCTGCTTACTTACTGTACAGATGTGTTGTTTAAGTTATAAATGTTTAAGAGGAAGGTGAGCAATCTGTCACACTGCCTAGTTGTTTTATGCTACAGTTATGTTTGATGTGTTTTGCATGTTAATAAAGCTGGTTGCAAAGTCATGAGAGTTGTTGATTTGTTTTATAGGTGGAGTGGGGATAGTTCAGTTGTTGTGTCTTTCGGCTTATCCCGGTTAGAGGTCGCCACAGCGGAACTCCGGTCTGCTAATGTTTGGTAGTGGATTTTACGTGCTGAGTTACCAGCCCTGATGCACAACCTTCAACGAAGGTACACCCATTCACGCATGCCTCCACACAGAAGCCGCTCTAGCTGAGAATCGAACACAACAACATCTTGCTGTGAGATGACAACGCTACCACAGCACCACTACCGCGGGTCAGTGGGGATAGCTCAGTGACATACATTATTCTGTATTAACTCTTACATGTAAAAATTAGTTCCACGTATCTCTGATGAGAACTTGAATGTCATTTGTTTGTTTTCCACATGTGTGTGTGTGTGTGTGTGTGTGTGTGTGTGTGTGTGTGTGTGTGTGTGTGTGTGTGTGTGTGTGTGTGTGTGTGTGTGTGTGTGTGTGTGTGTGTGTGTGTGGTCTGCTACCATACCTAATCTCTAAAATTACTGCCTCTGAGGTAGCACCAAAGAGAGAAAGTATATTTAGAGATCTTGCTTACTTATTTCATTCTACTGAATGAGACTACAGGAAAGCATTCAGCTATGAGCAAGTGAACTGCGAGCAACTGAGTCACAAGTAAGTGAAAGCAAACCTAGCTCCACTGTACCACAAAGGTGCACTACAAGTGCAAAGTCTTAGTATTACATCTTCCTCAAATTGACTTTAGTATTTGATTGTGCCACTTTTGCATTAGGTAATAAGCAATGCTGTTTTGCACTTACACGTACACAAATAAAATGGCCTACACATAATACCGCATAAAAAGGATAGAGCAATGTATTACAACTGGATGGCATAGTGGTTTGCATTGTCACCTCCCAGCAAGAGGTGTTCTGGTTTGATTCTTAGCTGGGTGCCTTCTGTTTGAGGTGCTCCAGTTTCCTCCCATGTTACAAAGGCATGCATCTGGAGTGTTTCTCCCCAGGCATCTGCTGAAATGTGCCTTGTTCCAAGTTAGACTTTCCCAGTAAACAAATGTTAATAAATAAATAACTCAGCTGCACTTTCACTTCAAGCAGATTAGCCACCAATAATTCATTAACATTATATTATAATAAAATGTTTCAAAAACAGAACCCTACTTATCCTCTTCAGAATCTTACAAAGGTATTACTTTTTATAAAAAAAGTAAAAACATGCAACATACATTATATTTTAATTGTTACAGTACACATATTACAACAAAATATTACAATAAAATGTAGCAGGGCAACCTTACTATTCATTCCCATTAGATTTATTATTCATCGTTTCTGTTTTCATATTGATATATAATTCAAACCTTTAAAAAGTGAAACTTTACAAGCATCTGTCTTTGGAAGCCTTTTAAAAATATATTACCATGTATTTATTTATTTTTTTAACATTTTAAAGTGTGGTAGAGAACTGGTCCACTGGTCCAGCAGAGCATTCAATTTAAAATGAAATGAAAAAAAAATCCTCCTAAAGTTAAACTTTTTAATGTCTTCCCTATTCTACAATATAATTAAGTCATGCCTTCTAAGAGTGCCACTAATAACCTTTGAATATAATCACACAGACTGTAAACATTCTGATTAACACTGCTTCAGGGCTGTTTGACCTTCATTGTTTAGACAGAAGCAATGCCAACAAGGATCCCAGAGATAGATATAAATGAAAAATAAACAATGCTACTTTTTTTATTTTATCATATAAAATAAATACATTTACAAAGGACAATACAGCTACAGCAGCACAGACTGTTAATAAGCTGTCAATGACCCTGCTACAGGTGATCATTTACTAGTATCTTGGGGCACACTTGCTCACTGGAACTTGCTCTGAATTGTAAGTTCCATAACTCCCACAAGCCTGATCCTACTTACCCAGCCCTCCTATTACCTGGCACTAGTGACTCTAACCCCCAAATCCCACCTGTTCCTAAACAATATCCTGAATACTCACATCCTAACCCTAGCTGCAAAACTACTTTTCTACCCACAAAACATAAAGTCATTGATTGCTGCTCAACTCTTAAACTCTGCTCTATCTTTCTAAACCTAAATGTCCCAATTGCTAATCTAACCAATAAATCAGTAAAATGAACCAAAAATAAAATACAGAAAAACACACACACACAACTCAAACGTATTGTAAATCCACATCGCTAATACCATTACCTCTACTAAGAGTAATAATGATAACAATAACAAAACAAAAATCAGGAATGTGACACAACTGCTATTGGTGGCAGCGTATGTGAATCATTCAGTGATTGGCACACTTGTTGATTTCTGTTGCTCTCAGATAATACACACATATACATTTACCACATAAGTCAAGTTTATATAAAAACAACAAGCAAACCATCAGCCAAACCAACTTTAAGATAGGGGCAGTATTGCTATATATATATATATATATATATATATATATATATATATATATATATATATATATATATATATATATATGAGTTTTTTAGTTCATGAGAGTTGCCATCAATTGATTGCCTTCTAAATATTGTTGAGGGTGCAGTAACCATACCATCAACCAAATCTACCTAAGAAAAATGATTTGGGAGAAGAATCACTGCTTAGATAGATGTGTCTTTCAGTTTTTGGTGTTACCATCAAAATAAAAAACAAACAAACAAATGAAAAAAACCTCCTGTCACCATTTCAGGCTATGTAACTTGGAAAACACTACAAATGTTATGTTTGTGAAGCACTGTGCTACTGATATTCAAATGTCTTCTGAACTCATTCATATGCCAGTGCTTGGTTATACAGGCTGGAAAGCAACTGATTGAAATGCTAAGTCACACTAAATCTCATGTGAGAAAAATCTTTAGTAAGTAAAGCAGCTTTCTGCCTTATTTGTTCCATTTAAATTAATTGTTCATACTTAATGTCAAAGGAAAAAATAACTTCAAAATGATCAACACATGGCAGGTTCAGGTTAAGGCACTTTAATCTTGCAGCAAGGAGACAAAAACGTGCTAATACACAGTTTGTCTTACTAGAATCAGGAAGTAAAGCCATTCTTATACATTTCTTACAAGAAATTGCCTACTAAGCTGACGTAACAAATCACAAGTTCTTTCAATATTATTTCATAGCAGCTGTTTGTCCATGATTTTCTGCTGGCATATCAAGTTTACAAAAAAACTTCCTAAGAAAAACAATGTGGCCTTGATGACCACCGGTCAGATATGACTTCTCATTATGGAATGTTACCATTCAAGGTACTATGGCTAATTTGAGCACAAAGCAAGTACAGATTATAGTTCATTTCTTTAAGCAGTCTTTGTTTGGTGTATCTTTTCTTTTCCGCAGCTGTGCATGTTCTCATAACATGAACAGAGCTGATTGTTCATATTCAATCATGTTATAGAAAACAGTATTGTTCTATTCATTCACTATTCATTCATTTTCCTGACCTAGCAGATAATCATCTGCTTCTCAGTAAATTTCCAAAAGGCATAAACATGAATTTTGCTGTGCTAGCAAATACTAGGTCAGAGAGCATCTTGCAATTTCAGAAGGCATACTGCACTTTGAAAAAGCATTGTATAATTTCATACAGAGTTAAGCTGTACATAAAATAGAATGAAATGTGTTAACCCTTTTAGCTTCTAATAAGCACTAAACATATACATTAGTACATATTTTTATAATATTTCCCCCCTGTTAATACTTTTTATTCTATTTTCAAAAGCATAACAGTTGCTTCTTCTCCTAACCTCTTTCTGTTCAGAATTTGCAGTTTAGAGAGTCCTTCAGTTTAAACTTATGAAAGTGTTTCACTCTTCAACAGTTCTTCAATTTCAGTACTTTGATATAAAGTCTCATAAACTGACATGTCTATAAAATCTTTGATCAGTCTTTTCATGCAGGGAATACCACAACAAACACACACTCCTAATAGGAGTAATCCCACACAAATGGCAATCAGGATGTTCATTAGGATGCCATCCCACCCCCCAAACAAATTCTGGAAAAAGTCCGTCAGTGGGTTTGGGCCTGGTTTGGTCATGGCCGACACTTACTGAATCACCTCAAGATGGTCGTTTATCTCATGCTGGTTGTCAGGAATATACAAACAGCACTCCTCTTTTATTAAAGCGCATGTACCACCTTTTGCCGCTAGGGTGAAGTCAAGAGCCATGCAGTTTTGAAGCACCACAGTTCTCATAGTGTTAAGTTCATCAGTCATTAATTCAAGAGCATAAAAAGTTGCATTACTCATTACTTTGAGAAGTTTGGACAGTTTTCTCAGCTCCCAAATCAATTTCACTGCGCCATATGCAGGGGCTATACCTGCCCACGATATAATAGTGACACTCAAGTCCATGTGTGTCAGTTTATCTTTGTTTTTCACAGAATTATGGTTTCTCCAGCCTGCTTCGATTCATCCCACTGGATTTTCAGGCCTTTTGATTGGATTTTCGGTTTTCTTGGTGACCTCTCTGACATTTCGAATTCTTCCCTGAGGCAAGACTGCAGTGTGTCATATGGCTGGAACCAGGTAACCCAAAAAACAACTGCCGGACCATTTCTCAGGTAACCATTTGTATGCCTTTTTCCCACAAACAAAATAACAATTTTCTACTTTAGTATTAATATACACTTGCCCTGCATGAAACATTTTCTTATCAATAATAGATAGTTGTTTAAAAAGAACAGGATTACGTTGTATCTCATCAATAGTTTTATGTATCGACTCAAGATATGAGTCATAGTTTGCATCACAGATATAATCTGCATTATTGGCTTTGGTATAACATTTGTAAGGAACAGTCATATTACAATTACTCCATCCTACCTGAATAGTATCATTTTTGTAAAAACATGCAATTCCCTTTTGTGTAACAGCAGGTACAATGCTATTTTGTCTTGTGACTTCACAGTTGTAGTATCAAAAATCAAATTTTCCCAGGTCTCATTGACCCCTAGGGGGACAGCAGTCATTAATAATCCCCCGTATGCTGCAATTCGAAACATTAAAAGTTTCTGCATACACATATTTAATTTCTTGGTAAGTGTTAAAGTTCGGGTGCCAGTCTATAAGTGATTCACGTTTATTCATTTCAGCTTGTGTGGCTGGAAAAAGGAAAGGCCACAACAAAAAGATTAATGTTATCGGTATGGCTACCAGAATGATCATGCAATACTTCTGTGGTTGTTCCGCATTTCTATTTGTTCTGTATCTGGTCATTTTGTTCTTGTGTAACAGTAACAAGTTTTTTGTCCAGTTCAAAGTTTTTAACCAATTTACAGTGTGTCAGATGAATCCAGGACACTCGCTCTGCGATCTTGACTGCAGTGGGTGTTGACAGTAGCACTTGGTATGGCCCTTCCCACTTCGGTGTGGTCCAATTCTTCTTCTTGATAACTTTCACCCAGACCCACGTGCCTGGGACTACTGCTGCTTCCGATGGTCTGGTTTGTTCTTTATCTGAAACAGAATTTAACTGCAAAAGTTGTTTATTACTTAAAAGTTGTCTCATATATTCTGCAAGTGAACTGTTGGCCTCCTGGTCTGCAGGCATGAGAGGTTTCCACTGAGGTATATAATATGCCCTCCCAAGCAGTATTTCAAAAGGAGTTAACCCCTTTGCATTTGGAACAGTTCTCATGCTCAACAGAGTCAGAGGCAGGCAGTGCACCCAGTTCTTTTGCATCTCATTAATCAATTTCCTAAGTTTGTTTTTCAAGACCCCATTATGCCTCTCTACTAATCCTGCGGATTGGGGGTGGTATGCACAGTGGTCCTTTAAGGAAATTCCAAAATATCGGCTCAACTGTTGTATAGTTTGATTTACAAAGTGTGTGCCATTGTCACTGTAGATCTTTTCCAGTATGCCAAATCTAGGAATAATTTCTTTAACAAGGACTTTTGCAACAGTAGCTGCAACTGGATTTTTGGTCGGAAAAGCTTCCACCCATTTGGAAAACATATCTATAATGACAAGACAATATTTCTTATTTTCACATTTGTTTAGTTCTATGAAATCCATACAAATAGTATGGAACGGGTATGGTGGTGTTGGGAAACTCCCTTGCTTAGGCTTCAGTGCCCCTTGCGCATGATGCTTGTTACAAACATGGCATGCTGCACAAAAATTTTTTGTGTAGTTTGTAAATCCATATGCAGTGAACACTCAGTTCACTAACTGTACCATCCCCCCTGTTGAGACATGGCACTGCCCATGGCTCAACAAAGCTGCATATCTAAACAAGTTAGACAGCAAAATTGGTTTTCCTTCTTTGGAGATGTACAGCCCTTTCTCAAGAATTGCTCCTCTTTTTATCCATTTCTGTTTTTCTACATTTGTAGTAAGTGTCTGCATTGTTTTCAACATTTCTAAATTTAAAATCTCAGAAGGTTGTAATTCCTCACTCAAAAGAAATACTTCTGAAGCTGAAGCTGCCTGTTTTGCAACTGTATCAGCTCTCGCATTACCTTTTGAAATCCTATCCTGTTGCTTGGTATGAGCTACACATTTACAAATAGCTACTTTCTGAGGTAACTGAATAGACTCTAACAAATCTAAAATAAATTGTGCATGATTAATCGGTTTACCAGTAGATGTTATCATTCTTCTATTTTTCCACTGTTGTGCAAAAACATGTACAGTAGAAAAAACATACTGGCTGTCAGTAAAAATGTTCACACATTTTGCTAAGGTACAAGCCCTTGTCAAGGCAATCAATTCTGCTGCTTGTGCAGATAAGTTGTGTAGTAAAGACTTTGCTTCTAAAATCTCAGTATCAGAAACTACTGCATATCCTACTAGATTCTGTCCTGTAGGACCCCATCTGCATGAGCCGTCCACATAATATGTCACCTCGGCATCATCCAAGGGAACATCCGTTAGATCTTTTCTAGGCAGTGTCTTTTGCTCAATCTCCTGCAGACAGCTATGTGGTGTGCCATCCACAGGGGTCGGGAGCAAGGTAGATGGATTTAAAGTTGTACATCGTTCAATTGTCATATGAGGTTGGCTCAAGAGTATTGTCATACAGGAAAGATGTCTAGCAGGAGAAAGATATGCTACTTTTTCTTGCAGTAAAATAATTGCAACTGCATGAGGCACTCTCAATGTGAGAGGGTGGAACAACACTACTGAGGCCGAAGCCTGTACTGCCATTGCAGCTGCAACTACTACTTGTACACAGTGGGGCAGGGATCACACCACTGGGTCCAGCTGTGATGAATAATAAGCTATGGGGCATTGCTTATCCCCATGTTGCTGTGTTAACGCTGATGTCATGTAACCTTGCTTACAATCTACAGTTTGGAAGAAACGTTTATGATAGTTTGGTAATCCTAAAACTAATGAGGATGCTATTAGTTGTTTCAGTTTGCAGAAAGCTGATTCTGCTTCTGGTGTCCATTGTAATAAATCTTGTGCTGCCATAGGCTTCTTGTATATTATGTTGGTCAGTGGAGCAGACTCCAAGGCATAAGTTGGAATCCAACTCTGACAGAAATTAGTCGTGCCCAGGAAGGACATCATTTCCTTCTTGGTAGTTGGTTTGGGTGCTTGTAAAATTGCTATTTTCCTATCTTCATCTAATGTTCTGCCTTCTTTGGATATTACATATCCCAGGTATTTAACCTGCTTTCTCCAAAGCTGCAATTTGTTTTTGTTTACTTTATGTCCTTGAGTGGCTAGAAATTGTAGTAATGCTATGGTATCTTCCCTGCATTTTTGCTGGGTGGTGGCTGCCAGCAGGATGTCGTCTACATAAAGTAGAATTTGGCTGCCTCTTGGTGGGCTAAATCCCGCCAAGTTGCTTGTCATCTCTTGTGCAAATATTGTTGGGCTTATACAATACCCCTGTGGTAGTCGCATGTATGTATACCTTTTCCACTGAAATGTGAATACAAACCAATGTTGGCTGTCAGGGTGTATCGGTATTGAAAAGAACGCAGTGCTAATATCTACCACAGAAAAATACTTTTGTTGAGGCTTTAAATCATTCAACAGGGTGTGTGGATCTGGCACCGTAGGTGCTCTAGGTATTACTGCATCGTTTACAGCTTGTAAATCTTGGACCATATGCCATTCTACATTTGCTTTCCTGACAGGAAATAAGGGTGTGTCACATGGTGAATCGGGTGATTCTATCAGTACTCCTTCCTTAAGCAAAGCTGCTATTATAGGTTTGATTCCTACTTCTGCATCCTTTCTTAAGGGATACTGTCTCTTTTGAGGTCTGAATGCTGATTTTGGTGTAATAGTAACTGGTCCTGCTGTACGAATTAGTCCTACATCTGATTTCCCTGTTGACCAGAGAGTTTCTGGTATGCTTTGTAAAGCTTTTTCTTCCTCTTCTAGTAAGAGTGCTAATCAGCTGTCCTCCCTAGACTGCAAGTGTACAGCTGGGTGAGTCTGTGTTATCCAATTTAACTTCTGCTTCTGTACTCCCTGTTCTGACAATTCTAACTCAGTTTGTTTTTCCCACTTTGTGACTTTTTCTCCAAGATCTGCCCATTTCACATTCTTGTCCTTAATTACACTAACATGTGGTAATCGATTAGATTTATAGAGTGCAAAGAATTCCTGAGGCAATGAACAGCTAACTACACTGTTCCCTTCTGTGTCCCAGTACAGATTACGTAATACTAATCTGTTTGCATGTTTTTTAAACAGTTCTTGCTCATATTCCTTATCAGGTTCTGGTGTGTTTCAATAATACAGAGAACAGTGCAACAAATGCTGTTTATCAGTGTCAAGGGAGGGGGACTTACTGATGGCTACGTTCATCAGTTGTTTGGTTACTGCCCCTGGACCAGTCGTGACTAAGTCCTGGCTGTACCAATAAAATGTTTCACCCTCCGGTTGCACCACAAAAGTATCCATTTGTCGCTGTGCTTCTATACCCTGCATAGTCGGTACTACTGCTATGCCAAATATCTGCATAAAATCTCTGCCCGAAAGATTTACTGGGCATTTTGCAGAAACAACAATTTTGCTTTTCTGGGTCATCCCTGAAACAGGGTCAGTTATTGCTATGTTATGGGAGAGTGGCTCTCGATACAGCTGTCCATTAGCTGCTTTCACTAATATGTAATCAAGTGATTCTGAATTTTCTGGTAGTTTGGAAGGATGTATCAGGGTTCGTGAAGCCCCTGATTCACACAGGAATTTAACTTCCCTCCGCTCTACCAGAAGTGTAACTTCCGGTTTGGTGTCTACTAAATAGAGCTCTAGGCTTAATAATGCTAAGTCCAAAATTTCACTTTCTTCACCATCGGTGATTTCTTGTACTTCCTCTATTTCTTCTATCACATCCTCTATTCCCTCTATCACATTTGCATTTGTCTTTCCTTGGTTACTCCCTTCTAGTGATTCTTGACTATCATATAGTCAGTCCTCACCCTCCTTATCTTCCATGACTACCTTCTTGTTTTGCTTGCAATCCCTTGCTAAATGTCTCTTCTTTCTGCACTTAAAACATTCACCCCTTCTCTTTCTCTCTTCAAACTCCTCTGATCGTTTATCAGATTGTTTGTTTCCCTGGGCATTTTTCTTGCCCTTTTTCCCTGATGGTACTACAAAAACTTCTGCTCCATCTTCTACAGCAAATACTTGGGTTTTTTTTTTTGTTATTAAAATGCCTTTCAGCATGTCTTGCATATTCAAGTAATGACTGCAATCTACTTGTACGGTGATCTACCATGTGCTTTGTAATAAAGCTGCTAATGGGTGCAATACTGCCTTTCAAAAATGCATTCTTTATCTGCTGCTCATATGGGGAATCATGTGTCTGGTCTTCAGGTACCTGTATTCCACAATGGTTATTAAAACACTCTAATAATCTAACATAATATCTGTCGACAGTTTCACCTTCCTGTCGAATGCATTGATTAATGCAAGTCCAGTCTGCCCTAGGCTTCCACTTCTCAGAGATTCGGTCTGTTAGACCTTTCACTCTGTTATCCATTTCTGCATTGCTATGTGGGAGTGGCTTGTGTTCTGCGTCACGGGGATTCCAGTTGCCACTGATCATGTGCCAATCTGGACCTATGATTTGTCTAACTACTTTTTCTACTTCTTCTCCATTTAAATGATAACTTAACCTCATGCCCTGTAAATCTTCTAAGAATTTTCTAAAATTAATTTTTGGATGGGGAATTCCCTCTGGCTTTCTGGATGTCTTCCGGTGTCCATGGTCTATACACTAGGAGAGTCGGGGCCTGTCCTGCCTGTCCTGCCTGAGGATTTGGTACTTCTATGAGTGGACATATCTCTTCTTCACTCATAGCTCGTGAATTTTTGTTTATTTGATATAACTCAGTATCCCCTCTTAAGTTACATGTTCAAGACCTAGTCTCGATGAGATCTCTGACGTATGGTTTTTGGCTTTGCGGTGACAGCAGGGTATAGCAGAGGTGGATCAGCTTGTCCACTCATTTCATATTTTGGTGCGGGAAGTGGAGGGGGTGGAGGGGCTGTTGCTATTACTAAATTATTGTCTTCTTTATCTATAAACATAGCTTTTGAATTATTACTTTTTTGTTCCCTACGGTTTGCTTCCTCAATCCACCTGTGTGCCTGAGGAATGCCCAATTGACGTTGCTTTTTTACCTGACCTTTTGCATCAGTTTTAAGCTGTATGACAAGTTTAATAAGCAAGGATTTTTCTAATTTGCCATTAAATTCATATTTATTATCCCATTTTGTATAGTATCTAACATTGTCGGCACGCTGTAATTGCATATACTTTGCATCTTCGGTTAGCAGTGGGTCTTGGGAACTTTTTGTGCACTTATTACCATATTGTTCTGACTATTAAAAATGGTACGTAACCCTTGTTATTTTCACGTGGTACCACGATTTTCTATTTCACAGTTTATCTAGAATAACTGTCTTACCTATTCTGTTTCCCTGATCTATGACAAGACTGCAATCTTTCTGTCCCTGACTTGTACAAAACAAATCTCTTGACAGATGATTCAAATCAAGTCCCTGATCTAAAGCAGAAAAAAGGTAAATCTCACCTTATCTAAGCCTCCGTGATTGACCATCTCTGGTTCATTCGCTAACTCGTCCTCCAATTGCAGATCAGAAACGTGGCTGGCCTCTTTTGAATGACAATTCAGTCGGAGGTCTTTCAAAGCAGAAGAACCAATGTGGTCTCTTCCCCGTACGGTTTCATGCCACCTGGCCCATCTGACCTGAGGCGAAGTGAGAGTTTCCAATCAGAAGGACCAATCTGTCAAAGGAAAAAATAACTTCAAAATGATCAACACACAGCAGGTTCAGGTTAAGGTACTTTAATCTTGCAGCAAGGAGACAAAAACATGCGAATACAGAGTTTGTCTAATTAGAATCAGGAAGTGGAGCCATTCTTATACATTTCTTACAAGACATTGCCTATTAAGCTGACGTAACAAATCACAAGTTCTTTCAATATTATTTCATAGCAGTTGTTTGTCCATGATTTTCTGCTGGCATATCAAGTTTACAAAAAAACTTCCTAAGAAAAACAATGTGGCCTTGATGACCACCGGTCAGATATGACTTCTCACTATGCAATGTTACCATTCAAGGTACTATGGCTAATTTGAGCACAAAGCAAGTACAGCTTATAGTTCATTTCTTTAAGCAGTCTTTGTTTGGTGTATCTTTTCTTTTCCGCAGCTGTGTATGTTCTCATAACACGAACAGAGCTGATTGTTATAGAAAACAGTATTGTTCTATTCATTCACTATTCATTCATTTTCCTGACCTAGCAGATAATCACCTGCTTCTCAGTAAATGTCCAAAAGGCATAAACATGAATTTTGCTGTGCTAGCAAATACTAGGTCAGAGAGCATCTTGCAATTTCAGAAAGCATACTGCAGTTTGAAAAAGCATATTTCATACAGAGTTAAGCTGTACATAAAATAGAATGAAATGCGTTAACCCTTTTAGCTTCTAATAAGCACTAAACATATACATTAGTACATATTTTTCTAACACTTAAATATTAAACAAATAACATGTTTTAAAAGGCAATCCTATAAAATCAAGCAATCGATAATTAAATCAATTAATAAATACTATAACTATAATTATAGCAAAAAAATGCTTAAATCTGTCTTTATTTTTTCTATTTCCATACATTATCAGAAAGGGAAGAACAATAAATCAAGTAATAAAGTGATGATGTTAAGCAGTACATGTTCTTTCTTTCTTTCTTCTTCTTTCCTTCTTTTTTCATCTTTAGCCTGCAAGAGGAACACTGCATGGTGGAGTTTCTCTGCCTTTTTCAGAGCACTGTAACAGAGAAATCCATCCATCCATCCATCCATCCATCCATCCATCCATCCACAACCCCTTTTTTTGCACATGGGGTCAGGATGTCAGTTTACTAGTGACAATCATCTAGAGCCAAGGCTTATACCACTGGGTGGCTAGCCCTGAGGTGGGGAGAAAGAAATGTGCACGAGTCATTCTGTTTTGTAGCCAGGCTATACACTAACTGTCATGGTACACATCTGCAACCACATATTACCATGAATTCCCAATTACTAAAATATCTGTCAAGGAGCCTTGACGTTCTGCTGCTGCTTTCTTCTAAATCATGTACAATTTTAACAGCAATGATCCTATGCAATTATTAGTATAAATACTTCATGTTATAAAATGGGTGATTTTATGAATATTTTAGGCAGGCTCAAAAATGTTCATTGTCTCCAAAGTCAACGGTACATGAAGTAGTGCAGGTGAAGTAGTATGCAGTTCTGGCACCTGCTCACAAATGGAACTGCACAGTAGCATACAATAGTTTGACAAGCAGGTCCATTAAATGGTGACCCAGAAAATGTTGTGCCTGAATTCTTCACAAACCAAAATTCCACACTGTTAAAGTCTTAACCCTGCACTTAACTTAAGTTAAAATGAGAGAATGCACTATTTTACATACAATTAATAGGTTCATGGGTTCATAGGTAAGTACTAGATTAGTTGCCCTTGACGACCATTTTAAGTTTAGCTATTTTCCCTTTTGGCACTTGAGTTAACCTATCCCATTTAGTATATATTAGCCTTACCCATCCCATGGTCAGTAATTATATACTACCCCTAATGAGAATAACTGAGATCATATCATAGACAATAGGAAGGCCCCGTGCATAGGATAAAGTATTTAGGACCTGCCTCTGTCCATTAGTAGTAGAGGGCAGCAGTCCAGGGGGATTTTTTTTTTTTATTTCACATTCTTAGATCCAAGTGACACTGGAATATGAGCAGGGATGAACTTTGTTTTATGTGGATGGGGAGTCTGTTCCAGTGCAGCAGTGTCCTCTGCAAGATATACTTGTCACTCCAAACCTTTATGCTGAAGTTGCAGAAGAGGTTTAGATCCTTAGACCGAGTATTTCTGATGCCATTTGACTTGCTGACGTGAAGTAGATCTATTAGCCTTGTATGACAGACACAGGTCACCTCTTATCAGTCTATAGGATACTGAGTATAGTAACAGGGCTTTGAGTTGGTCCATGTAGGACATATTGTTTGCACCTTGCATCCTGTTAGTAAGGTATCTCTGTAGGCATTATAGTTGTTGCATGTATCTGGACAGATACATGCCAAAGGGGGAACTATGCTCAATTATTGACCTAATGAGGGCTGAGTAAAAGGATAATATGACACCCCTAGATCTAGACACAATTGCTTTGTTTGTATGCTGTACCTATAATATGTAAGGACATTCTTACGGCACTGGATACATGTTGATTGAAAGTTAAGTTACTGTCCACATAGGTTCCCAAATCCTGAACAAATGGGTTAACTCTTAGGGTCATATTTTTAATGTGGTAGATCTCTATGGTCAATGACCTCCTAAAGAATAAAATAATGCATTTTTTGACATTTAGTTTCAGTCCATGGTTTTGGCATCTGTTATTTATATGAGACATACCTTCTTGCAGGATGGCTAAGTCATTTGGAGATTCAATAACTGCTCCTAGCCTGCAGTCATCTGAAAAGATAGTCATCCAGATCCCTTTGGTATTGGCTTTAAGTTCCAAGAAATAGATGCCAAACAGAAGAGGTCACAGCACAAAATATCAGGGGATGCCACTAGTAACTGCTCTCTTTCTGGAGATGACTTCTCCTGTTCTGATTTACTTTGTCCTATGTGTGAGCCAGTTGGCAATCCAGTAGGGGAATCTGAGTTTATTCACAGTTTATTTAGCTTTTCTACTATGACGTAATGATGGCTGTGTCAAAAGCTTTGGCTAGGTCAAAGTATGAGATGTGTACACCATTTTATCTTCACCCATTGCTTTGTTGACCTTTTCAAAAAAAGTTTACCAGGATGAATAAGCATGACCTGCCATTGACAAATCCAAAATGAGAATGGTCTAGTGTTTTCGGTTCCCTATGTCCCTATTGATAAATTCCATAATAAGTTGTTCATGGTTTTGCATATGATGCTGGTCAGACTTATGGGTCTGTAATTGTCTGTGTCTGTCTGTGTCTCTGGAATGTCCTCCCTTATGCAGGGAAATAAATGTAGCTGTTTTCCATTTACTTAGAAAAAAAAAAACTGTATGGAGTCTGAGGCTGACCAGTTTTGCTTTGAGGGTGGCAAAACCATACTTCATACTGTTTAAGATGCAACCATGTACATTGTTAGGACCCATCAGTACAATATTTTTAGCTTTTGATAGCACTTTTAGGACTTTGTCTCATGTGATAGCTGGGGATGTGTGGGTTTCAGGTATATTTTGAGAGCCTGATGGAGAGGAGAAAATAAGGTTAGAGCTAAATTTATTGGACAATAGTTTTGCTATATCTTCAGCCTCAGTATAGGTAACATCATTCACTATTAGCTCAGCTCATTGCTGTGTTATGCTTTTAAAATTATAGAAATAACTAAAAATGGCCTTTGCTTGGATAGCTATTTTAGCCTTAACATTGGCTGTGGTGGATTTTATTAAGTTCCTGAGTTCTTTGTTTATTTCAGTGAGTATGGCTTTAAAATTTTGTGAATTACTTCTATTATTTTGTTCAATATTCTTTTCTTTATATTGTAAAGCTTATTGAGATTATGGTCCCACCATGTGAGTTTGTTTCTGGAGTTTGCCCTGCACTTGTTGCTACAGGGCACTGCTACTTCTGTGCAGCTGTTTACATGTTGGTATAGTGCACAGATGCTGGTATAGTGTGGTGGTTATGTATGTTTCCACATACTCTGTGGAGTTAATGAGGCTAGGTGAGGATTTGAAAGTTGCCAATGTATCACGTAGGAGTAGGTCGTCTGCCATAGAGAAATGTCTAAAGGTGCCTTGTGTGGAATGAATCTCTGGTTTCAATTTTATTTTGAAGGAAACAACTTTATGGTCAGGCCTGGCAAGTGCTGAAGGTATGCAAGGGATGTTGCAAGATGCCCCCATATTAGTATGGACAAAATCCAAGATGTTGTTACCCCTAGTGGGTACTCTGACTAATTGTTCTAGAACATACATATTGACAAAGTCCAGGGATCTAGTGGTGGTGAAGTTTCCTAGTTTATAGATGAATAATTTCGACCACCTAGGATAATGGTATTGGGTTTAATATTAAATGATTCCAGTTCATGTAGAAAGGAGTTGTGGCTTTCTTGGGTCATAGAGCGAGTTCTGTAGCTAGATAATATATGGTACATGACCTTTATGATGGTTATTTGAACATAAAGAAGCTGTAATATATCATGTTGCTTTACCAGCCTTGATGTGAGTCTTGTTGGGATGAAGATTGAAATACCTTCTCTTTTTTCCCCTCCTGTGCAGCAGCTGATCTAAATGTCTGGAAGGCATTATAGCCCGTTCACAGACAGAGTACTCTTGGCCAGTTTAAACCATGTCTCAGACAATGCACAGATGTCAATGTGCTACGGGGTGAGGAGGGCTTGTGAGGAGTTACTTCTTTATGCTCCTGTCATTGATCAGTAACACCTTCATATTTTCCTTTGCTTGCTTCATTATGTTGGTAGGTTTATCAGGTGGCATGGTATAAAAAAAACACTATGTGTAAGGATAATGTACTTTGCCAAAAAACTGAAATCATAGCGGACAGATGCAGGCTGTCTCTGGCGACACAGCATGGTTTGTCGGGTCTATATTAGAACATCAACGTTTCAAAACTCTGAATGTTCTAATATCGACCCCTATTCAGCGAAAGCTGAAAACATCGAACATACAGAACAGCAGATTTTTTCCTGTGTGGTTCTGCAATTGTATAGTTTACATTATGTATGTACATCTCTCACACACTGAGTTATGTTGTTTGAGTAACAGATGATTGTCTGACAGAATGAGACACTTCTTACACTGTCTCAAGATACCCATCAAAATCAGGCTGGGTAGAGAAGTTATATAAAGAGATAAATATAAAATTCAAACATAGTATAATGCTCATGGTGATGTGCATCGTATGGATATCACATGATCAGGAACTGTAGGGTTCACCTTTCATGCCCATGCCTCACAAAACCAATGATCTTGCATTAAAGCTGTTTGCTCATCAGAAGTGCATGTAGTATCTGGCTGTTGTCTGTGTGGAAATGCTAAGTGTTATCTGTCTTTTCAAAGCTGTAAAAGACTTTAAACTCCTACACTTTTTTGTTGCTGCAACTAGTAATACATTGCAGTAACTAAAGCTCCATGCACTGCAGAGAATTAAGACCATAACTTGTTATTGTGTGAGTGAGTTCATGACAGGATTGTCAAGACTCACCTCTTGTATGTTACTTCACTGCACTCTTAAGGTGAATTTCTTTACATTTCTTCAGATCCATACCTCAGGCACATAACACTAACATAAGAGAGTAGATTATAATCATCTATACTTTCTGTGTAATTTACACTGATACTAAATAGCACACACCAGCCAGCTCCATTGATATAAAAGGAATAAAGCCCCAACTGCAACTCAGGTGACCAGATTTCAGTTAGGGGCTCAGGCACCTGCTGGAGATGGTGGGGGAAGAAGTATGACAAGGAGCCTGCTGAGCCCTTCCAGCTGGTACAGTGCAGGGGCATTTGGGGTAAATTCAGGTAAGGCATGTGTAATGGTTGTGATGCCATTGTCATACTGATATCCCAATGTTGCAGTATATGGGACTGGGTTTGATGGATATGGCACCATGGAGGTAAGGGCCACTGCAGCCCTTCTCTTGATATCAGCTCACTTCATCTGTAGGACTAAAATCCAAATGCCATTACAAGCTGCAGTATAATGGCTCATTGCTGAATATTCCCCCTCAGAGTTGTATGGTAGCTTGATCTTTATAGTGCTTGTATATGAAAACTAGATCCACCCCTGAACAGAATTGTCCTATCAGCAGATAGAACCTTGGCATTTAAAGCAGAAAATTGGAAAAAGCTGTTGGTTCTGTTTCTATATTAAGTGTTTCAATTTATTTTTGTGCCTTATTCTACCATGTGTTCTCCTCTAGGCTGGAGGGTACCTCTGAAGAGGGTTTGTTGGCTAGACATGTAAAGGTTTATAAACTGATTGCCTATCTACAGTCTGGATTTATGGAAGGGGAACCCGCCTAATCTGGATCATACTGGGGTGCCTTCATGAGTGGGAGCTTATGAAGACAGGTGTATCAGGAGCAGGATTTGAGGTAGCTTGTAAACCATGCACACGGATGCTCTAGTGGTTAGATTTAGTTTTGAATGCACTGCTTCAGCCCTGGAGTTTTTTTTTTGAACCATTAAATCAGTGATTATAACCTTCCAGCTGAATAGTCACTACAATATAATTAACCCAAAGGCAGTCAGCAGTGTTATCTCAAGTCAGTTGACCAATCAAATCCCAGAAGATTAAAAGTTTTGTGGTACATTTGCATCATTACTGCATGGCAAATACAGTAGAGTCAATGATGGCTAAATTGAAATGAAAATCTCCAGCAAGTCCAAAGCAGAAACTAGATACAAATGATCTACAGGACACCTTACCCACATTAATCACCCTAATAGAAGAAATGCAGTGTGATTTACTGCCATCAAGGTAATGGGAGAGGAGATCAAAGTGGATATATCAACCTTCCATCATCAACTTGATCTCTGGAATCATGAACTTGCCAAGCAATAAGCTGTCATTAACACTCACTCACTCTAAACAGTGGAGGATCTTATGGACAAGATCAAAAAATTTAACTCAAAGTCAATGAAATTGAAAACCATGGTCATGGGAACAACCTAGGGATCATTGGGTTAGCAGTGAGAACTTAGGAGAAATAACCTGGTGAATTTTATTAAACAAGAACTGGCACTGATTTTAAGAAGGGATCAAATGCAAGTGGTCAAAATGACTCAATGGATAAACTCCAAAGTGGCCACCAATGTACAATGGAACATCATCCTTAAATTCCTTGATTAGCAAGACATTGAGGAGGTTTTAAAACGGCTAATGATCTGGGCCTGAAATGTGAAATAAAAGGTGTAAATGTACAGATAGCTCTAAACTACAGTGTTTCTCTTTACAGTAACCATAAAGCCTTTGTCCCGTCCATAAATCACTTTAAGGATTTAGGGTTTAAAATGTAATTCCTCTTTCCAGCTTTGCTGCATGTCTGTAAAGGTGCACTTAATGCTAAGTTTAATTTTCTGGATTAATTTAATTACCTGGATGGAAATCTGAAGAATATCCACACAGAGCTGTCCCCAAATAATATGACTTCAGATATTAAAACTAGTCCACTCACCTGGGCAGGGCTGTTAATCAGCAGGCAAGACAAAAACAAAGGGATACTGAAAAGTGTAGTCAACTTTACCAATGCCTAATTTGCACACAACTCGGAATTACCAGTCAACAGGGAATCCGTCACTTCAGAACATATTTTTACCGTCACTAATCTCCCTAAATATGAGACCGAGGAGGACATGGAATCTTTAGTCACCGATCCCTTCTTCAGAGGATTCGAACTGCTTGAGCAGTAACATGATCGAGCCAGCTTAGTACAAGTGGTAGCAGCAGTCACCTCAGGTATAGCACAATCCCAAACAACCTCATGGACATAGCATTTCCTTTGGAGGTGCTAAAGGGAATGAGACAGTTGAAGTCTCCATGTCAACCCATGTGGGACTGAGGCTCTTATCACTTCAGTCAATAGCATCTGTGAAGTGGGACAAATCCAGGCTTTCAACTCTATTTATCTAGGCCCACATGATTTTTCTTGTGAAGAACACTGGACATAATAGTACTAACAGTGGATTGGATATTCAATAATGTTTGATCTCTGTCAGTTCTGTTTGGTTTCCAATTATTGTCTTCCTCCATTCTGCAAAATCGTAATATGTGTATATGGTCAAATAATCGAATGTTTTAATTTTGTATTGTAAAACTCATTGACAGGTGGATTCTCATCCTAGTATTCCACAGAGGTATAGGAGGAAGACAAAAGCAAGTCACTGGACAGACCATGAGTGGACAGTGGTGGGCAGACAAGAAGCCAGAGTCAGTAGTGACAGAGACATGCCTGTAGTGTTAATTCAGAATTATGAAGGCTTGAACAATAGAACACATAGGAAAACTGTGACTCCTGATCCTTCCCAAAATATGAATCAAGAAATTGTTTGATTCAACCCACATGAGGGTATAACACTCTCCTAGGCTGGCATACAGCAGACTAACAGTTGTTAGTGTGGGTCTGCCCCATTAACAGTCGAGCTTCTTTGAAAGGAGGTTGCATTTATCTGCAGGTGGTACTCATTTTGGGACTGTAGTTTCTCAAACAATCATCAGGAAAGATACAAAAGTTCTCTCACAGAATATCAAAAGCCTTAATACTTGGCTAAACGCTAAGTGTATTGTAAATGAACTGATAACATCCACGACTGGTCTGGTCTGTTTGCAGGAAACAAACTGAGAATAACTAGTAGTGAAAAATTGCTGACTAGCTGTAAGAAGCAGTACGAAGGCTCATTTAGCAGCGAAGTTTCTGGCGGTACTAGCACTCATACACAAAGATATAGGAAGGATAAACAGTAATATACAAAAGGATTAGAAAGGTAGTGAGTAGTTCACAAGGTGGGAATAGTAAAAGGGAATTTACTGGCTGATAATATTTATGGGTCTAATACAGGCAACATGACCCTCTCAACTCATTCTATAAGGCTTTATCAGATATGGGAGCACGTCATCCCCTTAAAATTAATGGTGCAGATTTCAACATAGGTTCAGGGATAACTAGTAGGCTAGCTACCCTTGTGAGCCATATTAAGGAAGGCCACTTTCCCTTTTGGTGCTTGAGTTATAGGTTCAAAGGTAAGTACTACACTAGCTGCATCTTACTACACCCCAACATGGACAAACTCATTGCAGTGAAATCCTAGTTGTGGAAACACTGGGAAGTGACTAAGGCCTGGATAAAGTAATTACATTTAGAAAATGTTTGGTAATGTCTAAAGGGCAAAAAGGAGGAATTTACTTACTGTGCATCATAGGTAGTTTCAGCCAATAGAAAATACTTTTTTCTCCTAGGTCATCACCTGTCAGATGATATAAAAGCAATTGATATATCCCCCCCAAATGCAGTTCTGGACTGAAGTTCATTGACTGTGGAACTCACCAAAGCTTTCTGTCCCTCTGCTCTGTCTAAATTGAGGCTGGCTTCCAAGTTAAGAAATTCTGACACTGCAGCTAGTATTAAATTATTGGTGTCGTGCTTCTGAATGGAGAACAACAGGCCAAAGGAATTTCTCCTGCATTTGTGGGATAGCTTTAAGTTTACTCTGGTCACACATACCAGATCAATAGATGTGAAAGAACAGGTGAACAGCCAAGCTCTGCAAAAATACGAGTACAATTAGATGAACAATGGGAAACCACAAGATATCTGGGTGCAGTGACCCACGGCTGTATAAAGAAATATGTACTCTTAAAAAGGAAGCTGGTAATTTAAAATACAGTATGCAATACTAAATTTGGAGCACATCAAATTATTCTGCTGGGCAAGGTGAATTAACTTTTTAACTGGCTGCATGGGTAGAGTTACGGTGTTATGTGTTGAAGGTCCTGGGTTCAAGTCCATAACAGGCCGGATATGTCTGTAAATGAATGTACTATTTTTGTGCTGCTAATAGACATAGATAGCTCCTAAATGTTTTATCCCATGCATGTGTCCCCTCAAATTATCTATGGTATGATCCCAGTTATTCTCATTAGAGATAATATATAATTCTTGGCCATGAGACGGGTAAGGCCAGTCTCTAACCAAATGGGATAGGTTAATTTGTGCTCTAAAAGTTAAACTAGCTAGGCTTACAATGGTCCTCAAGGGCAGCTAGCCTAGTACTTGCCTATGAACTTATGAAACCACTAACCGATTAACTTTCTCAAATTACTAGCACATAGGCAAACGTAAAGAAAACAAGAAGATGCCATTTTGGACCTAATAGACAAGCAATGGAATTTACAATACTCAACCAAGTCTTTCAACAATATTATGATAGGCTTATATTAATCTCTCTACCAGCCTGCAGAAAGCTTAGATCTGACACAATGGGCAAGATTCAGCTCCAAAACAGTGTCACTCAAAACAGATCTCAAGCAATTAAAGACCCTAGATGCACCTCTCTTCCTGAATGAGATTAAAAAAGGCCGCAAGTTCATTAAAATCTTGAACAACTCCATGGGGGTTAACAGATGTCTATAAAATGTTCAATGAGAACCTAACATGAACATTCCTTTGAGAATTTTACAAGTAATATCATGTGAATAATCTGGTCCCTTCCATACATTTTAATCATTAAAATGAAATGTTTGGTTCATAAGCATATTATAGTTACAACTTCCACAACATTGTGTATTTGGCCATGTGTGACAGCTACAGTGTTTTACATTAATAGGATGTCTTGCTAGCTGTCAGAGAGGGTTTACAATCACAGGGAGTTAAGCATCAAGTTTCTGAAATTGCATATAGGCATTCCTTTATGTGAGCTAATTTTATTGAGCTTAGGTTTTGTTTTTCCCCCCATAGGTATTAATCTTTATGACAAAGGAAAGGTGCTTGAGCAGCAGTCATGTCTTCAAGCCACTTTAGCTCTGGCATAAATCATTCAGCTAGTATTAAAAGTGCTCTGCAATTAAGACTTAAGTCTAATTATTACTAGTGTTCTAAATATTTCTGTAGAATATTATAGTTTTCTTTTCATTCGTTAGTCTAAGTCACATATAATATAGACTCATCATAGAGCACTTATGTTGGTCATTGTAATGATGTCTTCAGATTGTGCAGAGATAAAATTTGTTAATAACTTGTTTTACAGTATTTACTGTAAGAATCCCTTTCAAACGGAATTAGATGACTGAATGGGTATTCTCAAGTTTACCTGTGGCTTGAGAGGCCCACCTCTCCTTGATAAAGGATGTAAGGTTTAAGGTAGGTACTGCCAAGGTGTAAATGGCCACTAGGTAGCTGCCTTGTTTTTCATATGATACTATGATCCTAAGAACCAATTACAAGCCACAGTATGCTAGTTTAACACTGGCCTATCCAACATAGAGACGCATAGCAGCCTGCACCCTATAGAACCTGTAGATGAAGATCTAAATTTCCTCTTTGCAGAACTCTCTATTCATTAAGTAGAACACTGGCTTTTAATGCAGAAGAGATCAGAAACCTGTGGGTTCTATTCTTATACCAGGTGCTTAGATTTATTTTTCTGCCTTAATCTATCTTGCCCAAACAACAGAAACCACGAGATCATCCAAGACTTTTTCACTTTCATCCCTTTAATATCCTACTTCAGAAATAAAAAGAGCACTCTAAAACACTAACTGTATAATGAAAAGATCACATTACACTAAAGAACAGATGGCTGTTTACTACCTTCTCAGTCACAACTGAGCTGACTTTATTTTTAAAACACACTTTATATTTATAACACAATTCAACAAAGGAACAAAGTTTGTTTCTTGTATTTGCCGCCAGCTTAATTCTTTGATCTTCAGCATATTATGTCATCCTTTAATCCAGTTTGTTTCACATAGTCAATAACAAAGACAAAGTTTTGAAGTTATCACTTTGAGAAGAATTCCTAAAAGGAGCATTTTTTGTTGTTTTTATTCCCTATTGCTATTGTTTTTCAGTGCACATGCTGAATGAGCTTTCACACAGACTTACTAACATAAAATGAATCACAGAAGTCACAAAGTGCAACATGAAGAACTCTTACACTGTTACAGTTGTAATGACCTTTTCACACAATGGTCTTGTTTTTAGTTTTTGATGACCAAGTAATGACTATTTAACATGTTCATAAGCAATTAGGCTGATTACTCTAGGTAACATTTTAAGCCTAGCCATGTTTCCTAAAGATGACAGTTAAACCTTGCACTTTGTGTCTGTAATGTAAATAATTTAACCATTATGCCAACCCCCAATATTTACAGAAACTGCATGGAAAACTTCCATTTTTTTAAAGTTTTTATTAATATAATTTGTCAAGTAAATCATGCATATATCTGAACTAGTCCATTAACACTGGTAAAAAAGAGGACTTTCTTATTTTGGGGTTTGTGTTTTTTGAGAAGTCAGATTTATTTTACATAAATACTTTCTTC
The DNA here is from genome assembly GCF_019279795.1 of Protopterus annectens. Lineage (NCBI taxonomy): Eukaryota > Metazoa > Chordata > Ceratodontiformes > Protopteridae > Protopterus > Protopterus annectens. The sequence continues at coordinate 360,441,417 of NC_056725.1, forward strand.
TGCAGTTCCACTCAAAGCAGTTGTGTACTCAATAAAATATACTTTTTAAATTACATATGTATTAAATAGGAACATAGGATCATAAGCAAGCACTAGATTGATGACCCTAAAGGGCTTTTTTAAGCCTAGTCATGTTTCCCAGGTATATTAGAAATGATTCGGTCCCCTATGTTACGTGGAAGGTATATAAATGTAGACATGAGCGATTGAGCATTTACAGGCTTCCTCTCTCTAATACAGACATAGATGCCACAACAGTGGGTAAGTTTTGCTTGACTTAGTGCAGAAAAAAAACTTTGTTTCACATGGATTTGAAGCCTGTTCCATGGAAGAGGCAGACTCTGAGACAGATACCTGTCTTTTCAGCATGTCCTATTTAAGTTTCAGGTAAGGTTTAGGTTCAGATCAGACGTTTCCAGTGCTCTTTGTTTTGTGGAAGTGCTTTGTAGGCCTGGCATAGGTCACCGCTCAGTAAGCTGTAGAAGACTGAGAATGAGGACAATGCTTTGAGGTGGTCTGTGTTGGACTTGTTTTCTATACCACATATTCTTTTTGTTAGGAACTTCTTTGGTTACTCAAGTTGTTGCATATGCCTGGTTAAGTATATGTTGAAGGGTGCATTCTACTCAATAACTGGTCTTATGAGGGTAGAGTAAAATGGAACAATGGCATCTTTGGACTTTGATGCCATACCTTTACTTATAAGTTGTGCAAAACAGAATCATTTTCTTACTACTGTAGACACATCTCTGACTACATGCTTTCACAAATCCCTGACTACTGGGTCTACACTTAGGGGTGTATTACTGATGTAGTAATTTGCAGGGGTGGACATCTTACCAAAGGACACTATTGTATACTTCTTAGCATTGAGTTTAAGTCCATAAGTGCTGCACCAGCTTTTAGTCTTTGTCAGGCCCAGTTAGCCTTTGATGTTAGCCTTGATTTTAAAGAAGTAGATGCTAAACAGGAGTGGCTCCAGTGTCAAGCTATGATGGAATTTTATAGTGACTGGCCTTTTGTAGAGGTAAACTCGACTATCTTAAAACTTCTTGGCTCATATCTGTGAGCAAGATGGCTAAACAGCATTTGCTGTAGGAGTTTTTACCTAATTCAATGACTTTGTCCACAATGCCTGAGTGGGAAATTGTGTTGAACGTTTTGGTCAAGTAACAGTAGTCCATATGTATCATTTTGCCATCAGCCATTGCTTTGGCAACCTTCTTGAAAAGGTGGTGTTGTATATGAAACTCGTTAGAGTTATGTATGGGTAGTTTTTTAAGTCTGTAGAAGGCCCACCCATATGTAGTTGCAGAATTGGTGCAGTTTTTCATTTGTTTAGCATGAAGACTATTTGGAGGCTGTCATAAAATAGTGCTTCTTAAGGCCCAAAATGTCATGCTTCATACTAGGTAGAATGCATCTTGGGATGTTACCATGTCCCATCTATGCAGGGTTTTTTTGCCTTGGAGAGTGCATTGAGGATTCGTTCTTTGGTGACAGATGGGGGGCTATTGTTGGAGCTATATCAAGAGAGGTGTCGGAGGGAGAAAGGAGGGTAAAACTGGAGCTGAATTTATCAGACAGCAGGTTTGCTATGTCCTCAAGGTGACTATTACAATTAGTTTGCCACATTGTTGTAATTGCCTTTGAGGTTTCAGACATAATTGTTAAATATTTTGTGGTTGTCTTGTCCTAGGAGGCCACTTTTATCAAATCTGGCTTTGGTTGACTTAACTGGTTTCCTGAGCTGTTTTTTTTTCATTTGATGAGGGACTTTTAACTTGCTGAGTGTTGCACTTCCTATTTTTTTGGGTCAGGATGTTTTCCTTTTGTCACGTAATCTATTGATGATGTGATTCTACCAGGGTTGCTTGCTTTTTGAGTTTGTCATGAATTTATTTTGGATAGGTGGGTACCACAGCCTATACAGATATAGATATATATATGATCATAGATTTTTTTAATGAGGCAGCAGTGTTCCTTGGCTTTGGGGAGGTGGGGTTGAAATTTTGCCTGGCTGTCTCTTAGGAGTTGAAGGCTTGCCATGGAATAATTTCTAAAAGTACTAGCCTCATCTGGTGCCCCAGGTTTTATTTTTATTTCAAAGGACACATCTTTCTTGTCTTACCTGACTAGTGAGGACAACACACTTGGGAGGTGCAACATTCCCCGTGTTGGTGAAGACTAGATCTAGGATTCTAATAATACTCTGAAAACTGTGCAATAGATTGAACAAAAACTGAAAGACCAAAACACTCTGAATAAATGGGAGACAATGATATGTAACTTTGGTGCTTTTGTTCCTTAATAGCTAAGAACTTCTTCAGAATACAGCCATACACAGAAAGTATGCTTGAATGCAAGACAATAATCACATGACAAATCACATGACATCATATCTACTGAAGAACAAAATAACTATTATATTACAATGAATTTAAATGATCCTTTTGAAAAACATGCAATGTGACCTAGAAGACATACTAAAATCATTTTTTTTTTTAATTTTAAATAGATTTCACATTTAAAATACACTTTATATTTACTTTTGCATTCAGTCCTGACATTTTGTCTTCTGCTAGCAGAAATGACAGAGTACATCATTTTCAAACTTTCTAACAGTATTTTAATGTCACATCTGGTATACTCCCATTCTGTTTCATATTTCACTTATGTCATCCCAGCTTAAAATCTTTAAAGTTTGTTTTTTCAACCATTTCTGACTTCCCACCACCTACGCTATTTACACTATTCGGAACTTCGTATAACTTCAGCAGTTAAAGGTTCCTTCACTTTTCTCATTTTTCCATTTTCAGATTCTATCAGTTTCATCCATTTGCCTATTTTTGTTAGAGCCATGGCCATTATCACTGGTTATGTCTTTCCTTTAGATTGTAATTCCTTCCGTAAACAAAACTTGGTCTTGCCCCAGTATTTATTAGCAAGTCAGAGTTACCAAACAAAAACATCCGATTCTTGGTGAGAATCTTTTTCATCATGCTGCTAGCCACAGTGTTGCCCAAACAAAAAGAACTGATGGAATAATTAATATCTCAACAGTAACTGGTTCTTTGAATGTGACCTCCGCTCATGATAAGTATAACTTTTGGTTCCCTTTTGTATTATGCTCAGATATTTTGTGTACATGTGTCTTTCGCATTTCTTTATCAGTAACTGTTTTTTAGCAGTTCTAACTCTTCCAAAAAAGAATTTGCTACATGTGAGTTTTGATATGCCTATGATCTGACTTTTGACTATATTACATTTGTCTGGGATGGTAACGTTTTCCATGTTTATAAGTATTACCAAAGTTTGGTTTTCTGTAAATCCTAGTGTTTGTTTCATTTTTACTATGTTCACACTAATGGTGACATCCCAAAAAGCTATGATGATATAGACAAATAACTGGTGCCAGAGCCACAGGGTAAAACTCAGTGCCAAATATGCATAATAGTATCCTTTGAGAAGCTGGCTACCACAGGAAACCACTCAGTGATAACACCCCTAAAAGCAGACTCAGTAATCAGGGATTTGGGGATACATGTAGAGAGTAACCTGAACTTTGACCGTCGTGTCTCCAGGGTAGTAAGGCAACCATTCTACTTTAAACAACCTAGAAGCAAAGGTATGGCATCTTGGCCAAAGTCAGTCATCACTCCACTATATTCAGCCCTCATCACACCTATCATTGCATGTAACACCACCTGTGGTATGTACCTGACCAGGCGCATGCAACAACTGGAATAGCCACAAAGGTTCTTCACAAAAAGAATGCAGGGAATTGAGAACATGTCCCATGCGGATCATTGCAAAGTTCTATTCCTGTACTCATTCTCCTACAGACTGTTGAGGGGCAGTCTTAAAATGGCTCGCAAGAGCAGTTAGCTTAGTACTAATCTATGAATCTATGAATCTATGAATCTATATGCCTGGCATACAAGGCATCCTTGCATCCCATGCTGATGGACCTTCTGCATAGCCACAAAACAAATAGCATCAGAATTACCTGATCTAAGGACTTAAACTTTGCTTGCAAAATAAATAGGACATGTTGGAGGAACAGATGTGTTCAGAGACCATTCTCTGAAACAAGCTTTCTATCTGCATGAAGAAAAGTTCTTCTCTAAAACAATTCAAGCATAACCTGGCCCAATGGATGCAGAATCAGAAATTCACCACTGGTCTGGCACATATTTCTGTGTAATGGACAGCATTCATCTGTAAATGCTTTTCCACCCAAGTCATAGCCTACATGTACCCCTTCAAATAACCTTATGGTACCAGTATTTGTTTGATTCACTTGGAATGCATGGTTAGCCTTAAAAAGACCCTGTGTTCATTAGTATAATATGCACCTATGAGGCTATGAATCTATGACAGTGAAAGGTTGTACATTGACCCCTAATACTTGATAACTGGCCTTGGGATATTTGTCATCCTTGGTGACACAATTATCAACTAAATTTATGAAAGTAAAAATCACAGTTTGTGGAGGGAGGAAACTGAGTCACTTTTTTACCAGTCTGAGTACTATGCAACTGTCCATGTGTAATTTATGAGAGTTGTGAAATATTCTGTAGCTAGAATCTCCTCTTGGCTCTAAATGAGGCAGCTAGAATTATCCAAAAAAAAAACATGATTTTGGTAAATTCCATTCCAAACCTCATAGAAACAGCTTCTGTGACTGCAAAACACTGCATCCCAGTTTATGATATGGCATATCTGGGATATATTACTAACACATTCTGCTAGCCATTTGTGTTTTGCAAAAGGTGACTTTTTAACACATTTTATTAGATCACATGATGACAAAAGGAGGTACGTAGCTATTATTCTGTCATTCAAATGCAATTAAAAAGTTATGGATCCTAAGGGCATCCTAAGGGCTCAACCATCTTTGCATGCTTTAGGGGGAACGTGACATGTCTTACCCACTCCCCTTCCCACCTCCTACACTTGTAGAGTGCATCTGAGATCACTGGACTATGACTCCCATTAGAAAGCATCATCAAAGAATGGCCTTCCAGCCAGGATGGGCAAGCTCATCCTTCCTTGCCACTCTGTTATTTGACAGACTAATCTAATCCATGTCACCTGGACCATGTTGAGGGCTTTATCCTTCTAGGCCACTGGACTGGTTTATACATCTCTTAATTCTTGTATAATTTTGAATAAAAATTCAAGTTATTATGTATTTATTTATTCATTTATTTATTTATTTTTGTTTTTGTCTAAACAAATGAAAACTTAGCCATTAATGCCCAAAATGACTTAAAATACATTCTGTCATTTTTTTTCTGTCAAAAATAAATATATTCAAAAGTCATTGAATTCAAGCTGTCAACAAGACATATTTCTAATTTTTTTCAATTTACTAGCATTGATGGCAAGGCTGTTGTTGCAGTGTCGGACTTTACTGGAAGGTATATAAAAGAGTTAAAAAAAATACGTGTGTATACTTATTCAACCAAAAATTAAGTCAGTTAATCCAGTCCCATGGCACAAATGCTTAAAGCCCTGGCTGCATCCTAGCCTAAGTGTTTTCCTAGAACCAAACGATGGGTACTACAGGGACTGGGGACTAGGTGACATGCAGGGGAATGAATGGTTGATGCCGGCTTTCCCATTCTGTGGGGACATGTATTCTAGGCTTGTTGCAATAGCGGCATTAAGATCCTGGGGAGCTTGACTCTTTAAATTGTATACAACTTGGCTAAGAGGCTGTGCATGTTTGGAAGCATGCATGCAATTTCTGAAAACAGCTGCCATAAGGTAGCGGGTTTATGGTATGCCCTCCAGCAGCAGTATGATATTGTATCAGAGTCCATGTTGGTTGAGTTGAGCTGGTGTGAGACTAATGTCTCTTAATCTCTCATCTCTTTCCTTCATTCATAATATACAGCAACAGTAACTACATGAAAATTTCTTTTTTTATTGCTTCATTTGTCAAAATTATTTCTTTGTTATACTGCTATATTTATTCACATGTACTGTAAATATGTTTTCACTTCCTTTTTAATGGTTAATCTTATTGTAATGTTTGTGGAGCTTTTCTCCCTGGGCCTCTGCTGAAAAAGAGTTTTTCCAGCTCAGTCAGACATTTATGGTCAACAAATGTAAAATAAAATAAATAAATAATATGGGTCCAGTAGACACTGAACAAAGAAAGAAACCGGAGGCAGCTGATAGTCAGCTTTGGGGAGGTAGGAAGGGGGAAAAATAAAATAAAACATGCACAGATTGCCCTCATGCTTACAAGGAAATGTAAACACATTTATTACTTTTATTTTTTGCTTGATTGCACATTTTTATATAGCTGCATAATTGTTTTTTTCTTTCAGCTGGAAGTATAAAACTAGTTAAACAGTTACTAGTTTAGTGTGATAGTGCATAATTTGTCAGGAAAGCTAATTACATATGAAAACAAAAGTCCTGAGCATAGAGGAACTTAAAGCACTCTGTAGCTTTGAACAGTGACTACTCTGAATAAACCTTTAATGTCAGAGTAAGTGTTTCCTCACAAGATTTATCACATATTATTGGTGCTTACTCAAGTTAGTCTATGATTAAAATTATTCAAACTGTACAGGAATCATTTGACAACCACATTTAGAAGCATACATGATGTTATAATTAGATTACAGCGCCAACATTTAGATACAAAAGTTGCTATGACCTTAGCTTCTTAGAAAGTTATATACATAGAAACTTCAGAGTCAGATATTGGTGGTAGATTAAATGATCAACAGTCAAATGAGATGAACAATAGAATAAGGCCAAGAAGGAACAATCTAATTATTTTTGTCATTCCTGAACATGTTAAAAAGAATAATGTCTTCTTTCTACACAGCTGGCTTTCTGACACGATTGAAAGACACAGCAATTAGAAATCACAGAGTTCAAATATTCTTGTACCATCTTGTGTAAGAAGCAGATGCAGCACTATAGTAGTTATAATCTTGAATTATAGACAAAAAGGAATTATTTTAAGAACCGCAGGGTCAAAGGGTAATATTTTTTGTAAAGGCAAAATTATTGAAATGATTTTTCAAGTGGTTTAAAGAAAAAGATAACTTTTCCTAGTACTAAATGGGTGAAAGCTCAAACACTACATTTTCATTGAAGTATCCTTTTAGACATTATTTTAGAAAAGGTAATGAAATGTTTCAAAGTTCAGAAACTAAATTTGATGTCCAAATCTGTAAGATGCATTTTGGAATGAAAATAAAAGAATGTAAAGAATCATATTTTAGTAAGACTTAAGGTGGTATTCCTAATCATTATACTTAGGTGAAAAGGCAATGGGGGGAATTTGATAACGCCTACATGGAGTGATTTTCCATGTAGGCAGAGTGGCACAAAGCTAACATGAAATTAAGCAGTCATGCAATCCAGTAAACAGAGCAGAGGGGTGTGCACGAGTGTGCAGACAAGAAGTGGCTGTGGCATGCAAATCACCTTATAAGCAAATGAATTGCATGCAACTGACATTGTTTTACGATCCAGGAAACAAGTATTCGTGCAGATCTCATGTTGATGTTAGAAATGTACAAGAAAAATGTCCATGTAGAAGAGTGTAGAGGTTGAACAGCGGCTGTAAAAGCCCATTTAGAAAGTCAGAAATGTCATAGTAGGCACAGATATGTGCAAAACTATGTCCCGTGTGTCCAAAAACCAAAGAAAAATAATATAAAATAATTTTTTTTTAATACCCATATTATGTTTGTGCAGCAAGCAGCAGGATGCAAACATGCCATTATGCTCAAAACTATATTAAAAAGTTTAAAAAGTAAACATAAGACATATGTGAGAATAATGCATTATAAGACCCTGAATGGAGTGTGTACAATGGCAGATTTCAGTGATTGCTAAGTAGGCAGCCCCTGAAATAGTGAAGTATCCAGGTTGTGTGCACAGATTTGTATGCAAATGAGCTGGCGTTACTGAAAAGCAAAAATGGGCCACTGACTGCAGATACAATTTGTGTAACCCCAGAACCATGTTGGTGTCCACAAAAGAGCTAGCTGACATCATACCTCCCAACCGTCCCAAATTAACTCGTTTTGTACCGAGTTTTGGGGTCCCAATGAAGGGGTGTCACGATTCTCAAGTGGCACCTCTTCATTTCCGATTTTTTAAGCTATTTTTTAGATTCTACGCTTTCCGAGCTGACATCATCACGTGCGCAATGATGTCAGCTCCGTCAGCCTGTCGGAATAAAGCTCAGATGCGAGTGGTACCTGTTTGAATACTCGCGCTCGTCTGTTTGAGTTGCCTGTTTGAATACTCGGTTCATCCGTCTGGGCACTCGGGCAGATTTTAATGCCGTTGCATTCATTTTAATGGAATTGCCTGTTAATGCTGTGTTTTAATGCTGTGCCATGAATTTTAATGGAGTTGCCTGTAAATGCTTCATTTTAATGCCATGCTATGAAGTCAATACTTGCAGTTATCTGCATCTGCTGTGCTGACTACTCCATGCATCGGCCTGCCATGCCATTTAGCTGCAGGTGCATGATGAATAAGATTGTTGAGAGGTACTGCATAATATTTTTCTTGAGTGTGTGTGCTCATGCGCTATTTATTTTTGTTTTCGTTTGATTAGGAACAAGTGTAGTTTACTACCAATGAATTTTCAGAAGTCATGATTGTGTTATGATGGTTATGTACATTACATTTAGTTTGCAATGTCAAAGCACTCTTAAATTCTTTGGTACTGATTACATTTGTGTTTTCTATTTCTTAGTCGAGTAGCATAGTCCCCATCCAGTTTTGTAAGTATGGTAAAGGGAATAGTTCTTACTTTATTCAGTCTGCCTAAAATATTTTTTTTTCCTACATAAATCAGCCATTTTCCTTGTACAGCAGTGTTCGGTGATGATTTCCTGTTATTTTATCGACTGGGTTATGACAGATTAATGGAAAACACCCGACCATGTTCCTGCCAGACATTTGTTTGAATAATCATCAGGAAGGACTGACTTTGACTTTAACAATAAAATGTTAATGTTCTGAAGTACTTCTGAATGAGTGACCCTTGAGAATGCCACTAAATGTATATTGTTAGCAACCTTTATATAGTGGAAACACCATACAATATTTAAGGCTTTTAGAAAAGTCAAACCTGTCATTAAGTGCTGAATAGTTAGTATGATGTTGTTACATGTTTTTTTCAAACCATACAGTATAATAGATACTCCAAAAGTATTAGTGTTTTGCAGTAACAACTTCATTCAATCTAATTTTTTACTTCTGTTGTGCAGATTATATATATATATATATATATATATATATATATATATATATATATATATATATATATATACACACTATGTTTCAATGAGACATACAATGAATCAGGATGGAAAATTGTCAACATTATGGCTGGTTTCGATGTTACACATCACTGGTGATGTGGCAGTGATAAAATTAGCATGCTATTCCTACTGCAGTATAGGAGTCTATAACATTTATGCAGTAGGAATGAAACCAGCTTTTCATTCTGACATCTGTTTACACCCTCAGTATAAATTATGCAATGGTTGTTTGTTAAAATGAATACATTTTAGTTAAATATTTGCTGGAACCATGGTAGCAGGCTGACAGCAGCAGTGAAATAACTAAATTACTACCCTGTACTGTAGTTTGTTTTGTTTCTCCTGCAGTAGTTGTCATTCAGTATTATTACCACCAGAAGAATTTTATATTTACCATCTGCCCCACCTTTGCCCTGCAGAGTAGCAGAGGGCTTGGAACATGTACTGACTGTTATCATGGAGATGTTCTGAATAGGGCAGTTTTGTCATTGGTTCATGCATTTTTGTTTCATTGCCTACTGGAAAAATATTTAAACAATAAATTTAAAATGTGCTTTAACTTAAGTCTAACAAGTGTACTGTATTATACAAGGAATATAATTTAATAAAGTCAGGAAGGTGTATCAAAGAATGCATGCATGTTTCTTGTTATGTGTGCAAGGGGCCTCTAATTTGAAAACAGTTGAAAGGTAATCTTTATCCACCACTGGCCAAATGCATTTGCTTTGGATGTGGTGTGGGTTGGTTTCAATGCTGTTTCAATGAATGTGAGTTTCAAAGGCAGAGAAGTTTTAATGCCAAATCTATTTCCATTGTTAGACAGTATTGCTTTGTTTAGCAGGTACCTATTAATGTTTGTGGATTGTGCTATAAAATGTAAAAAACTAAAATCCAAATATTCATTGTAGAAGTAAAGCAGTATGCACACATAATTTAGTGTTTATTGTAAACAGGGTGAAATAGCCAGGTAATGGGACATTGGAATGGCTGCAGGGGGACTCAGGTGCTATATTTTGGTTCTGTTCTTCAGTTTGCATTTCAAAGTTGGTATCCCATAATTCCATTGAAGTGGGTGGGGTTTAATTATGTATTCAAATTTTATGGTAATCAGTGTATACATTTGTACCTATTTTTCATGGGCCTTGTCCAGATTTTTGATGTTTCCAGGTTGAGAGGTATGGCTGACATCAAAAGGGGGTGTGTCACAATATGTTTAAGAGGATTGGAGCTCAGCAGCACCCATTTGGCGGCGCATTGCTCAGCTCAGCAGAGGGGTTTGTCCAGTGCTGCTAAGCTTTGTTTAGTTGTGGGACACATGTTTTAGCTGGTTTAAGCTATGCTGAGCATGCCCATGAATGGGGGTGTGTCCAGAATGCTGAAGAGTGTTTATACCAATGCCTTGGGTTTGCACACCATGCCGCAGTGCTTAGCAGGGAAGCCATTTAAAAAATTTTAAAAAATTGAAATAACCTGGGAAAGCCAATCACGTAGAAAGTACTGATAAGCCCTGTTCCACTGACACTAGTCCATTCAAACTCCTCAGTGATATATCTGGCAGGTGGAATGCATCATAGTTAGTCAGTCATATAGGCTGCATCTGCAGCACACCACTATAAAGTATGCATACACGCTATAATCTGATTTTTCCCAGACACTCTGCCCCATTGGAGTACAAACTTGGGAATTTTAACTGACAGAATCCTAGGGGCTGCTGCTGCTCTGCTATATCTGGATGTGCTAGAGGCTGAGGTCAGTGCTGATGCTCCTGCTGACAATAAGCCTAGACTGAGAAGGAGAAGAGTGTTCAGGCCCTGGGTAACCTTTCAGGAGCTACATGAGCTGGAGATTGTAGAGCACTACATGGTGGACAGGGACATAGTACTAGAACTCACTGAGCTTTGCCGCCCTCAATTCAGACCCAGAGCCAACAAAGGGGAACCCATCCCAGTGGAAACAAAGGTATGTGTAGCCCTTAGAATACTAGCTAGAGGTACTTTTCAAAGATCACCTGGGGACATGACTGGGCTCTCACAGGCATCTGCACCCAAGGTACTCCACCAGTTCCTGGCTGTCATGCAAACACATATCAGTGAGCACATTTATTTACCCAGCACCCCTGAGGAGAGGGCCAGCAGCATGCATCTCTTCTACCATGCAGCACACTATCCTGAGGTACTGGGTGCCAAAGACTGCACTCGTGTACACATCAAAGCACCACCCAGTGAGGAGGGAAGAGTCTACATCAACCACAAGAGGTATCACTCCATCAACTGCCAGGTCATGTGCAATGCCCAGAGCATTATTATGACTGTGTGTGCCAGCAACCCTGGCAGTTATCATAACTCCCATATCTGGCATGCACCACAGCTGTACCAGATGTTTGCTAGGGGGGACATCCCATACAGACATCTACTAGAGGATGCTGGCTATGCACTGGAACCATAGGTGATGATACCCATCAGAAATGCACACACCTACTGAAAAATGCCATAGTGAGGCACATGAACAAATTAGGAACATCATAGAGCATGTATTTGGGCTGCTCAAGTCACGGCTCCACTGCCTCGATATATCTGGTGCAGCCCTGCAGTACTCTCCAGTCACATGTTTACAGATGTTCACAGAATGTGCCATGCTACACAATATGATCCTGCAGAAACAGCTGCAGCAGGATCATGACAGGGAAGAGACACACAGCCTTCAGCAAGTGCCAAGTTACCCACAGCCACACCCACAGGGGGAGTCGGGGGAGGAACCCCCTGAGGCTGTTCTTTTAAGCAGATGTAGGAATGCCCAGTATGCCCTGGCCTTGGCAAAGAGGCAATGCATAGTACATGCACTGACAATCTAGTGTCCTAGGGACTGACACCCCACTCCAACTCACATACATAGTAAAAAGGATGCCAGCCAGACCACACAACCTGAACCTTATCATGTATTGGCTATGTACTGCATGCATCAGACAGAGTCAGCCCCGAAGCACAGTTGTCTCAGCTGCTGCATTCACAAGGTAAGTCACTCTCCTTTACAACAAATGTATGAGTTACTAGACTATGGTAACATATGTATGGACCTGTTGCATGTATGCAAGGGAATAGAGTGGGCTACTGGGCTACCTGCAGAGAACTAACAGCTATGTGGGACAACAGTAACTCTCTGTCCAGTACTGGCTGCTCTATAATATGCATTAGGCACAAGGCAGCAACACCCACTGCAGTATGTGAGGCAAATGCCAAACAGTGGGGTCGTAGGACAGCTGCATGACTTTCAATGCTAGAGTCCCTACCCCCAACACGGCTGTGTTCCCATACAACTGCACTAGCAATAAGTTTCCAAGGTTATAGCAGCAGACCACACAGTCCCAGGGCTGTCTCAAACAACCTGGCTACATGTTGTATTTCCACAATATGCAGGGGGTCAAAGTGTATGTCTGTCTGCTGTTGATAGTTTCGGGAATTAAATTTTAATTTCTGGTAGTGGTGTGGCTCATTGGGCCAACTACATTAGCATGGTTGATGGTGTTCATGGTTCGAAGCTGGCTGCACCTACAATTTTGTATATGAGGTACTCCTACATTAGGAGTCCCACAAACTGTCAGTATGTCATTATTTGCTACTGCAAGAAAGCTGGACAAATCCAGAGACAATGGAAGGACAGGGGGCCACAGCTATGGACATTACTCATGCTCCGAGTAACCTAGAAAGTGACTAGTAAAACAGCAGGTTGTAATAAGTCAGAGTAGCAGCAGGATGTAAAGGTCATCACATAACTGTGTGAGTACTTACAATAATTCAGTGGGCACCATGTAGTAGTATATTACCAAAAAACACAACTGTCTGAGGAGCAGAGCAGACATATGCAGCAGAATGCTGGACAGCCTGCAAAACATGTACAGTCAGAGGTATAAAGTCTGTAACCTTGTGTGTGGTGTTACATCATGTACCCCAGTCACAGCATACGTACAACTACCTAGAGCAGTAAATATGGACAAAGCTATGAACAGGAGTGGGACAAAGGGCCGCATATAAGGAGAAGGATTAACTAGTGGCCAGAGGTCATGCAGTAGCATGGATTCTGTCAGTAACTCATATGTCTATCATCAGTTCCTAACATCAGTCTATAATGATTTGCCACTGATGTACCAGAAAATCACAATGCTATGTAAAACATACAAGACATATGATGCAAAACCCCATACAGTCTATTACAATCTGTACACTCCCTAGGTATGAGTCATATATCACGTTCAGCCCACAGCTAGGGAATCCCTTGGGCATAATATCAGGGAGGTGCTGGACTGCTGAGCCAGGTGCAGCAGCCAATTGGCTGTAGCACACAGAATCCCAGACTGGAGTACAGGTAGGTCTGGCCTGGAGTCACCTTGTAAGCACTAATGGTTACACTGGGCATGCTCCTACACTTATCTAATTTCAGCCCACGTCTGATGCCTTGTCTGCCTAAAGACCTGAGATGTGCCCCCTATCCCCCTCAGACATGATTACTCTTATCTATCAGTATGTTGCACACACACACACACACACACAGACACACACACACACACACACACACACACACACACACACATATATATATATATATATATATATATATATATATATATATATATATATATGTATATATAGATAGGGAGCGAGAGAGAGATAGATTTATAGGTTCATAGGTTCATACTAGGCTATCTGCCCTAGGGCATTTATAAGCCTAGCCAGAGTGTGTTTGGCTTTTGCCACCCATTTTAAATTAATTTTGCTATGCCCATTTTCGAGGTTAGTATACTGTGCCTCTGTCTAAAAGAGACACAGAAGTGATACTAGGGGTAAACCTACGATCTCCCATCCACTCATCAAGATTCCTCTTGAAGAGAGTCAATGAGGGACTCTGCCTAACCTGGACTGGAATTTTATTCCAGAGTGAAGGGAGCCTCTGGGTTATGAAACTGTCCCTCCAGCATGTCCTATTTATTTCAGTGCTGAGGTTCAAGTCTCTCGAGCGTGTGGCTCGATGGGATTTGGATTTTCTGAGGTGCAGCATGTCCATTAATTCCGGGTTGGACATGGCTTGATACGTCAGGCACAGATCGCCTCTGAGCAGGCAGTATGCCACTGAGTAGAGCTGGAGTTTCTTTAACCGGGCAGCATATGGCATCTATTTGAGCCCTTTGATCCTCTTGGTGAGGTACTTTTGGGGTCTTTCCAGTTGCTGCAGGTGTCTGGTAAGGTACATCCCAAAAGGGGCATTGTACTCAATTATGGGCCTGATGAGGGATGAGTAAAGAGGCACGATGACCTCCCCTGATCTAGATGTGAATCCCTTCATGATTAGGTGGGCTATATAAAATGCTTTTCTAACCACTTTGGCCATGTGGTTGTCAAATGAGAGACTGCTATCAACTTGGGTCCCCAGGTCCCTAATTACTTCTTCTGTACTTAATGGATTACCACCTATGTGGTAATTTGTGGGCACTTTGATTTTGCCAAAGGGGATGACTATACACTTTTTGGTGTTTAGCTTGAGGCCATGGCTCTGGCACCAGTTGTCTGTTTCTATAAGGCCCTTTTGGAGGATGCTTGTGTCGGCTGGAGAGTCCATTATGGCGCCCAGTTTGCAGTCATCTGCGAACTTGGTCAGCCACAGTCCTTCCGTGTTGGCCTGTACCTCCGAGAAATTTATACCGAACAAGAGAGGTCCCAGGACTGAGCCTTGTGGGACGCCACTTGTAACTGGTTTGGAGTCTGACATGGCTCCAGCAATTCTAACCATGTGGGTTCTGTCCTTGAGCCAGTTTGCAACCCATCTAGTGACATACGGGTTTATATTTAAGCTGGTGAGCTTATCTATAATGCCCGAGTGGGGTATTGTATCGAAGGATTTTGCGAGGTCCAGGTAGGCTGTGTGGACCACCTTCCTCTCGTCAATGGCCTTGGTGACTGTTTCAAAGAAATCGACCAGGTTTAAGAGGCAGGATCTGCCCTTAACAAAGCCGAACTGGGTAGGATCCAGTGTCTGTAGGTCCCCAATATCTTTATTTATGAGGTCCATGATGATCCTTTCCATAGCTTTGCAGACCAAGCTAGTCAGGCTTATGCGGCGATAGTTTCCAGGATCTGTTGAAGCACCACCTTTGTGGAAAGGGACCACTATTGCTGTACGCCACTCTTTGGGTACATATCCTGTAGTAAGGCTGAGATTGAACAGTAGTTTTATGTTTGGGTTTAATATATATATATATATATATATATATATATATATATATATATATATATATATATATGTATGTATAGAGCTACATAAAGGTGTAGAGTGATGTACACCCTCCACATACATCTATATAACACAGTTACATAATACACACACACACACACACACACACACACACACACACACACACGCACACAGCTACATCTACGTTGGCATCCATGTGATACATATATATGCATATTTATATCTATAAATATATATATATATATATATATATATATATATATATATATATATATATATAGATACTCTGTACATACACACGTGTGGGTTGCATGACTGTCCACACCTACACACAAAATGCTGGGGTTAGCTGCACTTTTACACACAACTGTTGTTTGATGGTAAAATGCAACAGCTACATAATGACATAATCTAGCCAACCACAGAACCCTGTGCCTATGGAATGTCACACTGTAGACAGAGAATGGTGAGTAGGTGTTGTAATGCGAAATGGCTGCAACACTGGACTTGGACAGGCCATATTGTCAGTAGCCAATTCCCCACCTAGCATACCACAAACAGCCAGAAACGGGGATACTGGTACCTGTACACACATAGCAGGGATATTAACAGGTATGCCACAGCTACAATACTAGATACAATAGCAGCATAATGCAGGTTCATTCTGCAGGCCACCCAGGCTGTGTAACACAAGGCCACTTTGTGTAGCGCACAAGAACTGTGGTTGCAGCCCCATGTGCACCAAATGTAACGGGTGGTGCAGGAAGCTAGTACTGTGAGCTGTAGTGTGTAATAGTAGGTAGTTATGGGTTCTAATCTCACATCAGCCACCTTGTGTGTGTGTAGATATTTCCCATACCACAGTGCAGACATGCCCATCAGGCCTCTTAACAGCACTGGCAGACACTCTGAAAACAGATAAGCTCCATGGTGCATGTCATAAATCCTTAGTACTATAGTGTATGCTACTAGATAGTTAGGGGTTCTAATCTCAAAAAGAGCAATCGTGTGTCTGCAAATATATCCCCTTGCAGCAATGTGCCTGCCTCGCCTATCTGTGTACAATAGTTATACATTTTAAGGCCCTGTCAACCCCCCATTGGCCTCCTTTACAGGGCCTGCTGATGTAATCCACCTTAACAGAAGTGGCAAACACTCTCAAAGCACATAAGCTCTGTGGCACATGCAATAAGTCCTTAGTGCTATAGTATCTCCTAGTAGATGGGTAGGGGTTAGAATCTCAAAAAGGGAAACTCTGTGAATATGTGTGTTTATTTGTAACTATATCCCCTTGCAGCAGTATGTATGCTTGCGTGTGTGTGTGTGTGTGTGTGTGTGTGTGCGTGTGTGCGTGTGTGCGTGTGTGTGTGTGTGTGTGTGTGTGTGTGTGTGTGTGTGTGTAAATATATCCCCTTGCAGCGGTGTGCATATCTGTGTGCAACGGTTATACATGTTAAGCCCTGTGAGTAGCTGTTGGCCCTAAATAGCCCACATCTAAGTATAAATGCTATCTGCCACCACCTACATTTTTAGGTACAGAAAACCCAGGTGACATATATCAAGGGTAGCATGCTTTGCCATGGGGTATGCATGCAGGATTACGCTGTCCACCCCATTGCCCCTGACACACTGTTATACACACCTAGGTAACCATACACATATACAGCTGTACCTTGCTGATGTCATACTTCTATAATAACGTCCACAAAAATGAAACAGCCTTACCAACCAGGTAAAATAAAGCTTAGAAATGGACCGACAGCTTGCAATAAAAGTTTATCGTGCCACTCAGCAATTCACAATGCACTTAGTCCAAGTCACGAAAATAAACACAGACAATTCCACTACGAACCAAAACAAATTAACCTCAAGCGCTTTCACCCGGGGCCTCCCAGGCTTTGCCAAGATACCTTGTAAAAATTACTTCACTCTTTTATACAATTCATTAAGAGTAAATAATGATTCAATTAATTGTGTAATTGTATAATTAGCAAGTCAAAGTCTATCTAGTAAGCAAGTAAGTAAGATAGACTTTGACTTGCTAATTATACAATTACACAATTAATTGAATCATTATTCACTCTTAATGAATTGTATAAAAGAGTGAAGTAATTTTTACAAGGTATCTTGACAAAGCCTGGGAGGCCCCGGGTGAAAGCACTTGACGTTAATTTGTTTTGGTTCGTAGTGGAATTGTCTGTGTTTATTTTCGTGACTTGGACTAAGTGCATTGTGAATTGCTGAGTGGCACAATAAACTTTTATTGCAAGCTGTCGGTCCATTTCTAAGCTTGATGTCATACTTCTGCTTTGCTACCATGCCATCCTGAGCTGATGTATTGCTAGTAAGTCTCCACAGCGTAGTCACTCAGACCGTTGCAACAGAAACATATCAATTTCTCAAAGACATCTATCAGTCTGCAATACTACCACCAATCTAATCATGCAACAAAGGTACAAACACTTTGATGTGTACTCATGACACATGCAAGCATACAGCACCTGTCATGTCATAACACTACCACACTACAAAATGTCACATAATGTCATATACTCACCCTGTGCATAAGGCACATATTTCCATGTCCCTGCATTAATGGTATGAATGGCAGGCATGTGGCACAGGTATCATCACATGGACAGGGTGTGGTGTGTGGGTGCCAGAGGACTAGGCTTTGCCAAACACTTGACATTGTGTGTGGTAGTCAGGACAGGGTGTTGGTCATCTGGGCCATGGAGAGCTGTTGTGTGTGTCTGTGGGTGTCCCGCATGTGACAGTGATGTATGAGTGTGTGTGCGTACACAGTCAAGTCATGTGCTAGCCCTACAAGTGGGTATGTTGAACAGCTATGGACTGTCCATGGCAGAATGGAGACAGTTCACTGTCTCCGGCCATAAACATGGGAACTGGCTCTGCCAGGAGTGGCACTGGCACCAACATGCCTCAGGTCAGATGCAGTACTAGTCAATGATGGTTACTGGTTACGGCTGGGCTCATGTCCCTCATGGAATCACCCAGGACCATGTGCCCATGGCCTGCCATGTTGTGGTGTGCACAGCACCCTCCCATTTGTAGTGCTGGAGGTACTGCCACTATGGGAGCATGAGTGTGCATGGCCATGTGGACTTTTAGTGGATGTTGTTGCTAACTTACAGCCACGTGACTAACACCCTACTCTCACCACATGTTCTAGTACATGCAATATGCAGTCAATGACTGACTATGTTTCACCCCACTGTCTGTCCACTACATCAGTGAAACAATGTATGGCATCACCAACGTGGTAGAGTGAGTTGCAGATTTCAGACAGTGATGCATCAATGATCCTGAGCATCCATCTGGTGTTGCATTCGGAATGTGCCTCCATGATAGACCGAAACATGCTTTAAGTGACTCATGATGTGACACCTGTGACAGGTGGTGGATGGGCAGCAGTCCTCCTTCAAGCACCACTGTCAATCTACCTGTCTGGGACCTTGCCAGCTGTCTGGCTATGGCTAGTGTCTACACTCACTGATGCCACTGGTGCCACACTCTCCTTTTTGATGCCTCCACACTCTGTCTGATATCTGTGGCCTCAGTGGACTGGGTATGTGTGGGCATACTGATTGTGTGTGGAGACAATGCCAACCCATGGGTCAGATTCAATGCCCAACAACCCCACCTGTGTCTCAGAATGGCCACGATCATCATCAGACTCCAGTGAGACACTGACATCAGGTTGTGAGGGAGACAGATTCCAACCCCCATGGTCACCTGTGAGGAAGAAGACAAAATAAGTATATTACTACCTGCACTATTATGTATGGTGATCCACACACATGCATACAGGTGAGGTGCCACAGTTGTATTACATATACCACATCTTATTTCTGATCCCATGCACACCACACACGCAGACTACAACATACACATCCAAGACAGGCCCTTTATAACATGCACTGCAGCTACATCTGGTTAATGTTGCCACTAATATACACCTGTAACATAAGCAATATGTCAGTGTATGTGATGGACCTTCACCTAAAACACAGTGCACCCATCTTGAACTTACTATTACCCCCTGTATAGCAGATTGTATAGACTTTCACAAAAATAAGTGCAAATATGTTACAGCTCCTGCAAATACACTACTATGATTACTGATTCAATGCACTTCATTTAACCCCTCCGAAACTGAACATACAAGTATTGTACTCTGGCTAAGCATATCAGTTGTGTCTACAGCAAAATGGCAGCCCTTAACCTTCTTAATGTTTATATGATCCATACAAAAACAATATCACATTTACTGGGTACAGGATGTTGGAGTCTGGCCACACCTGACATACCTATGGAAATGTGTGAGAGAGGTATTGTCAGCAATACCAAATGTGGCATTGTTACAGGATAATAGGTGCGTATATCAACATGTACAGTAGGTATTGTGATAATGCCAACACTGCTGACATTTTGAGTATGTGTGCACAAGTGTGCATTATAAACAACCCCCCCATACAGAGTGACCTGACATCATTGTACTGGTATGCAGTGGCTTCCATAATGACTGATACAGTATTACAGTGATGAACACATGAGGTTTACCTGGATGCTCCTCTCCTGTGGATGCTGTGGCACCCACCTACATGATGTATGGGGTGATGGATGCTTGGGATCTAGTGGGTGATCCTAGGCTCACCAGAATTCCTTTGTAGCCAGTAGTAGCTGTACTGCTGTAGGCCCTTCACCGGTGGCAGCATTATCTCTGGCCACAGCAATGGCCCTTTGCTGTGCAGCATTTACCATATCTGTTGCCTGGTGATGGACCTGCTCATAGCTTCCTGTATATAGTCCTGTAGCCCTACTTGGTTGACTCTTGTGACAAGGTCAGCCCACAGTGCTGCCCATTGCTTACAATTCTAACAATTGCTGGACAGCAGAATATTGTGATGTAGTCTGAGGCCATCCAGGATAACATCATTTTCAGCAGCTAAAAATGGCAGGTGCCTCCATCTATACATCCTTTCTGAAAGACAAGAAGAGGGGAACACATCCCGGGACCACATACATTGCTATCCACTATGCACAGACCCAGCACATCAAAATTGGCCTGCACTATCCACAGCTACCTCTCATGTCATACCCTGCCGTCTATCAACACAGTATGTATGTAGCTATCAGCAACATAGTAGCAATACTGTTTATGTCCCTGTGTACCATGGCGGAGTGTGCTGTAAGTCTCCACTCCCATCAGTGCTGTCTACTGCGGTGTGTCCCCTATGGACAAAGTCCCAGTACCATGTCATACAGCCTCTGTCTGACAAATAGATGTGTGTTATTACAAGTATATGGGGACAGTCCAGCAACATCCATGTGCCACAATGACAGACAGCAATGCAAACATGCTGTAGGGTATCTTCCCTGTATATGTCCTACTTCTCCAGTACACAGATGTTTGCAGAATGTGTATGTTTGCTTGATATATTTGGCCCCTTTGCCAGAAACATGTGGATGTCTGGCAAACAGTTGGACAATGGACAAATAATTTGGAGAATCTTGCTATCACACACCAGAATGCTCAGAAAACAGTTATGCTACAGTAATATCTGTTACTGAATTCATACCCTTACTTTTTTATGATCAATATGTACACACTGTCACTGAGGTTGGGCCTGTGTCCCCCCACTAATAATGGTTATGACCTGAAGTCCTGCTTTATGGAGTTGCCAGGTATGCTAGCCATAGCTCTCAAGTGATGAGATACGAATGTTGACAAAATAGTGACCAATCCAGAGTACATCAGGGACAGTCAGGGACACCTGTAAAATGTCTGAACTATTCCTGTTTGACATTCACAGACTGAGAGGAGCTGAGTGACAGTACATCATGTGATATTCCAACTATGTCCACCCTTACTTACTGTCACTATGTTTAACACACAATCCAGTAGCATTTGTACAGGAGCTGACCATTGTAGGAGAGAGTGGGAGTGCCAGAGCTGTGATCTAAGTCACAGCAGGCACAGTTGAGAGGCCTGCCTGTAGCTGTTGGACAGCAGAGTATCACCGACATGTTATTCCCAGATATGTACTACAGGCCTACTGTTGTAAACCCTATTCCCCATAACTGCATTCTCTCATCTGCATCCCATTATATGGGACTTGTATTACATACCTGTAGAGTGCTGTAATCCTTTTATGCACAAATCCTCAAGAAAAATGCTTCCAGAATCACAGTCTGTCTTGGTAAAACAAGTTACAGACCTGTTTACCATAGGCAGCTGCTTGTCTTTTGTAGATAATGCTCAATAACAGGTGTCTGTGGCTCAGACTTGCTAATTACATCCAGAACAGCTGGGTTACACTTTCATTAGCCAATGGCATGACACAACAGTGCAATATTTAAGGCCTTCATGTTGGCCTTGGCCCCTTTCTTAGCCTTTTAGATGGACATTACTGAAGTGTGGAGACTACAGCATTGCAGAGGGTAGGTACAAATAGTGTCTACTGTTGGGATTTATGTGATATGTCCATAGTTTTCATTCTATGTTTGGTCGTTATCAAATTACTTTTTGATTATGTGATGATAGTTCAGTGTTAAACAATGTGGGTTGAGGTCAGTAAGGAGAAAGACACATGTGAGTGTCAGACCTCAAACCCATCAGAATATGCATGCTGCTGCAGTAGCTGCTGATCTATCAGCTCTGTATGTTTGTAGGGGTAGACTGTGATTCATGTCCCTGTCCCTTGACCTTTGCCCCCCCACCCCTTTATGTATGGATGTTGAGTGGATCCCATGTTCTAAGGGGGATTGTGAGGTGTGGTAGGTCTGTAGCAGGTAGCTGAATATGCTGCTGCATATGTTACAGGATGCAGGTGCTGTTTTTTTCCCAGGACTTATACTGGGGAGTGTGAGCACATCAGAGGACAGCAAGCTGCATGTGTCACTGAGGGCGCTGTGTCAGCTCTGTCGTTACAACAGAGCCAGGGTGAAGGTACTCATAACAGTCCAGTTGAGGCATGTGCTTAAGGTATATATGTTATGGACATATGTTATCTAAGCATCTTAGTTTTGATTTAAGCACTTGGGCTTTAGGCTAACCCCTTTAGCTCTCCCTGGCCTTCTCTCTCATATTCTGAAAAATATAGATGAACAATTTCCTACAGTTTCTTCTGCCAGTCTGGTTGATATGGGCATTATGAGGCAGTGTAGCAACTGCCTTATGAACACAGACAACCACGTACTACTACCACCTAGCAACACAATTTGCTAGAGATGCAGTTACATTAGGAACCTAGAATCCAAGCTCTCTCCCTCACAAGCCAGTATATCTAGCACTGAGAAGGTTGTCAGCACAATCACTACATCTCATACACCACCCACACCTACATAACACACACCCACATATGGGGAGGTCCTCAACAAAGACATACCCAATCAATGGAGACCTCCAAGGTAAAAACACACATGCTCTCCACAGCCCTCCAGACCACACACCACACATAGCTCACACAACTGTGTCTCACAACCATAAGGTTTAACCATAAACCCAACATATTAGTCATAGCTGACTCCATTGTGAGACACACAGATGTGCCTCTCATCAGGATGGATAAGGAGAAAGTCATGGTTAGTTGTCTGTCAGGGGCCAGAATCTGCCATATCACACACGCACAAGTCTCTCAACAACAGGTACTGTTATGACTCTGTCATAGTCCATGTTGGTGTGAATGACTTGAGACATACCTCCCTGGACTATATGAAGAAATGATTGAACTTGCTGAATATGTGTCCCAGGCAAATATGTCCCTAGTCTTAAGCATTATTCTACCGTCACTCAGAATGATGCCTGAATACAAACAGAAAATGATTGACTTTAATAATTGGCTTAGTTTCTGGTGTCATTCCAGGGGGATCCAGTACCTGACAGCCTGGGAAGATATGATCAACAGACCACAGTGCTTTACAGAGATGGCCTGCATCTGTCTCACCTGGGCTTCAGGATTCTGGCAAAGGCTCTTGCTTCCCCTATAGTGCCTTTTTTAGGTAGTGTGATGCGGTTAAAACTACCAACATAAACATTTCAACAAAACACAAATTAAAGGTCATGCTGCTAAATGCTAGAAGTCTAAACATAAAACTGCACTCATTGCAAGCATTCCTAACCCTGGAAAATGCTGACATCTGTGCAGTCACGGAAACCTTGTTCAATGCTGCGGCGTGCACCCCAGTCTTACCTGGTTACTAATCCTATCATACATTCATACCCCAAATTCTGGTTAGTAAAGCCAAAGGAGGTGCAGTTTCAATATATATTAAAGACATACACACCTCCTGGCTGGTCAAACAATATGACGCACAGTTAACTATTGACAAGACCCCTCTACAAACCATAGCTAGCTACCAGCCCTGAAATCTGACCCAAGATCCCCAAACTGCCTATCTAGACCTCTTCGACTCTATCAAGATTCAACCTTTTACCCTGAACCAAGGTGACTTTGACTATCCAAACATAGACTTGAAAACCTACTCTTGCCAGAACAAAATTCCCAGAGATTCCTTAATTTTGTCAATGCAAATGCTTTGGAACAGCTAGTCAATACCCTTACAAGAGGTTATAATATCTTGGACTTGGTGTTAACCAACATGAGTAACCACTACAGCATCCCTACAGTATCATTCTCCCTTGTAAGATCCGACCATAAAGCTGTCATGTTCAAAGTCACCATCTCCCCAACCCCCCTCTAGCTAGGGTCAATCAAAAAAACTTATCCAAAGCTGATTACAGCCTCCTGAGGGATAGTATAAACAGCTTCACAGCCCTCCCCCTCTCTAGAAACTGGCACTATAGAAACATTTATATAGATGCATGGAATCAGGAATATCTGACAGGACTAAATTATCCTCCGCAAGGAAGAGTAAACCTGTCTGGTTGACATCTGCAATAAATAAACTTTATAACAAAAGAAAAAAATACTGTCCAGGACAAAGAAAGAGCAGGTGCCCAATTGGAAGCAATCCCTACTTAGCCTAAGCAAGCAAATAAGAGCACTAGTGAAATCCTCCAAAGCAAACTTTGAGTCTAAATTGGCCACATCTACTAGAGACAGTCATAAGACCTTCTTCACATATGTCCATAATCTCAAAGGTAGCACCCAGATCTGTTGAGAAATGGTGGTCAAGGACACTGCATATACAAATGCCGTAGATACAGTAAATTTGCTGGCTGAAAGATTCAACAAAAACTTTACCCCTCTGTTGCCCCCATCAGTAAATCAGGACATTCCCAGTACCTGTCCCCTTCCACTTATAGCTATGGATGAGGTCATCACTGGTCTCCCAAAGGCAAAAAATACAGCCTGCATGGGACCTGATAACATCCCAGGCTGCATCCTACATGAACTCAGGAAGGAGGCTGTATTTTTTGCATCACAATTAGTTGTCCTATTCAACCAAAGCCTGAGTACCGGTTTTGTCCTAGCTGAGTGGAGGACAGCCACTGTCATCCCTTTACACAAAGGTGAAGCGTCCACTGATCCATGAAATTATAGACCCATCAGCCTAACTAGGCTGTTCTGCAAGGCCATGAAACGGATTATCATGGACCCTCAATGACAAGGACATTGGCAACCTCCAAATATTCGATCCCACACAGTTTGGCTTCATCAAGTGGAGGTCATGTCTGTTAAATTTGGTCGACTTTTTTGAGACAGACACCAAAGCCATGGATGAGGGGAAGACAGTCCACACCACCTATCTTGACCTGGCCAAGGCCTTCGACACTATTCCCCACTCAGGCATATTAGATAAACTTTCTCAACTAGGTATCAATCCATATGTTACCAGATGGGTAGCCAAATGGCTCACTGATATAACCCACCTAGTCAAAATAGGGGAAGCCACCTCAAGCAGTAGACCAATATTGAGTCGCGTACCCCAGGGTTCAGTCATGAGGCCTCTATTATTTGAGATGTACTTTTCTGAGGTACAGGCCAAAACCAGTGGGCTATGGCTGACCAAGTTTACAGATGACTGCAAATTGGGAGCTGGCATCAATTCCCCTTGTGACGTGGACATCCTCCAAGAGGGTCTCACCCAAACAAATGACTTGTGCTAGAAACATGGCCTCAAGCTGAATACAAAAAATCCTTCATCGTCCCCTTTGAGGAGAGAGATGTCTCCAGAAATTATCACAATAATAACAATGTTCTAAGCATGCAGTCAGTGGTGGGGGATTTGGGGACCCAGACTGAACTCAGCCTGACCTTTAACCACCATGTTGCTTCCATTGCATGGAAAGCTTTCTACATAGCCCACCTCATAAGTAAGGGTTTCTCATCTAGGGACAAGGAGGTCATAACATCCCTGCATTCTTCCCTTATAACGCCCATTATTGAGTACAATGCCCCGTTCAGCATGTACCTCGCAAAGCACATGCAGCAGCTGGAGACACCACAGAGGTTCCTCACCAGGAGAATCCAGGGCCTCAATAATCTACCATACACAGATAAGCTAAAAGTCCTATCACTCTACTCTGTTTCATACAGACTCCTCAGAGGTGACCTCTGTCTGGCATACAAGGCGATCTCGAACCTCGCCTTGATGAGACTGCTGCATATCCGCAAGTCAGGCTCCACTTGATTAAACCACACATGCGGCCTCAACCTGGTCTGTGACAACAACAGGACTTGCTGATTGGACAGGTTTGTGTCCCAGAGACTCCCCCATCTATGGAATAGACTCCCTCTCCATGTCAAGCAGAGTACCTCTTAACCTCTCTTTTAAGTGCAATCATCCCTGGACTTCCACCTGTGTCAATGCCAGGCAGGGGCATTGGGTGCTAATTTGTCTATGCATGGGCTAAATTCTTGGCTAGGCTTATAAGGGACTCATTGCCAGTAGCCTAGTAACTTCCTATGATCCTCAGATCCTATGAACAGTGCCAATTGGAGAATAGTAGGTGACATATAGGTAGCCTATACAACTTTGTGCAGTGTGCCCCTACCAGATGTTTGCAGAATGTGTATGTGTGCCTGATATATGTGGTCCTTTTGGCAGAAACATGTGGATGTCTGACAAACACTTGGCCAATAATTGATGGTTGTTGTCAGAATATAGAGAATCTGGCTATAACATGCCAGACCCCTCAGAAAACACTTATACTGCAGTAATATCTGTCGGTCTATTCATAGTCTTACTTTGTATGGCCAATATGTACACACTGTCACTGAGTTTGGGCCTGTGTCCTCTCACTACTAATGGCTATGACCTGAATTCCTGTTGAAGGGTGTTGACAGGTATGTTAGCCATAGCTCCCAAGCAATGAGGTGCAGATGTCAACAAAACAGTGACCTAGCCAGAGTAAATCAGGGACAGTCAGGGACACATTTACAATGTCTAAACTATTTCTGTGTGACATTCACAGACTGAGAGGAGCTAAATGACAGTACATCATGTGATATTACAGCTGTGTCCACCCTTACTTTCTGTCAATATGTCTAACTCATAATCCACTTGTTTTCATACAGGAGCTGACCATTGTAGAAAGGAGTAAGGGGGCCAGAGCTGTGATTTGATTCAAAGCAGGCACAGTTGAGAGGCATGCCTGTAGCTGCTGGACAGCAGAGTATGACAAACATGTCATTCCCAGAGATGTACCACAGGCCTACTGTTGTAATCCCTATTCCCCATACCTCCATCCTCCCATCCTCCCATCTGCATCCCATTATATGGGGACCTGTATGACATACCTGGTAGAGTGAAGTAATCCTTTTGTGAACAAATCCTCAGCAAACAGCTTGCTAAATCGTAGTCTGTCTTGGTAAAGCAACATACAGACCTGTTCCCCATAGCCAGCTGATTGCCTTTTGTAGGGAATGCTCATTAACAGGTAATTGCCTGTGCACTAGTCTGTGACTCAGACTTGCTAATTGTATCCAAAACATCTGGGTTGCACTTTCATTAGCCAATGACATAGCACCACAGTATAATATTTAAGACCTTCATGTAGGCCATGACCCCTTTCTTAGTCTTTGAGATGGACATTAGTGAGGTATGGCATCACAGAGGGTATGTACTCATACTGTCCACTGTTGAGATTTATGATGTATGTCCACAGTTTCATTCTATGTTTGGTCATTGTCTCATGACATTGTGATTATCTGGCAGTTCAGTGTTAAGCACTGTGGGTTGAGGTCAGTAAAGGGAGAGAGACACGTGAGTGTCAGACGTCATACCCATCAGAATATGCATGCTGATGCAGTAGCTGCTATTCTATCACCTCACTGTCTTTGTAGGGACAAACTATGAAACATGTCCCTGTCACTGGACCTTTGCCCCCTCCCCACTCTTCATGTATGGTTTTGTCTGGTTCCCTAGATCTAGGGGGTTGGGAGTTATGGTAGGTGTGTCACAGCTAGCTTAACATACAGTTGCTGCAGCCTAGGGCACATAGGGTGAAGTGTGAACACTTTGGAGGACAGCAAGCTGTATGTGTAACTGAGGCAGCAGTGTCAGCTCTCTCATTAAAGCAGAGCTAGTGGTGAAATGGAGGCAAGCCGGGGGGAAAACATACTGAAAGGCAGGTAGGGATGTGCCAGATGGGTGGGGGAAAGGACCATAGCTCCCCATTTCTTGTACAGCAACAGCTGTGCATGTTTACAGATTTTGTACTTGAATTTGCATCCTCAAACCCAGAGAGATGAGTGAGGACAACATACATTTGTTGTCAAGCCAATTGGACCTAATTAATTGTGTCCATTGGACATGTGCAAAATAGAGAGCTATGTATGGGCAATATTTTTTTTGTGGGGCAGATACAATTTTTTTTAAGGAGAGAGTGGAATGTTGGGGAAGAGATGTAGGTACATGTGGAGAGGTAAGTTGAGTAAGAGAGGTTGCATTTGCAGAAAGATAAGACAGACAAGGCAGCATATAGTGGTGATGTGTGACACATGAGTGGGGTAAACATCTTAGGTGGGGAGGGTGTTGTGGAATCACAGGTGCATGTGCGTCCTGATGGCATCAGTGCGACTGAGATGCCTATCCATGGGCAGTTGTCACTGCTTCTTCACGGGCCCAAATTTGGCTGTGCTGGAAGCTGAGTGCCGGGGACAGCAGGCCCCACTAGGCTGTCCAGTCTCTCCTCTATCCAGTGCAGATGATGTTAATAGCTCCTATGAACAGTCATGCTCACCATATTCAGTAGTTGACCCTGCCCTGCTCCCAGTGGGGATGGGCTCCATCTCCTGAGGTGGTTCCACCTGAAGGTGGTGTAGGACAAGCTGAGGGGGCACCACCAGCTTGTGTCTCAGATGAGCTGGTACCCAGTGCCACGGGTGGCTGAGATAGGCTAGGGAGATCAGCAGGAGCCAGCCTATCCAGATGTGCTGTGGGTATGGAGGTAAACCAATACATATAGGTGTGCTATGAACAAAATCATTGTTAGTAATAACAGCATGCCAGAACACTGGAAATAACCCCATTACAGTTAAAGGCATTTTATGCGAAACACAATACATAACATAACAGTCAGTATATTAACAGCATGCCAGTAACTGTAAAAGCATAAGGCCAACAGAATAGGTAATTCAGCAAGATATTTTAATATGCAACCATAGTAATACAAAACATTAATAAAACACATGCCCCAAAATAAAGTTTATAGAACAACATATGTTAATAGTAAACCATATCTAATATATAACAATAGAGTTGGAGAGAGAGAAATACAGTCTATTAATAAAATCATGGGCTTTAATGTTATCTATTCTACAGGTCTGTCCTTTTTTATGTGTAAAACTGCCCTATAGCTCCTGTAGTATGTACATACCTTTCAAGCTATCTACATTGGACACTATGGGCCAAGCATTAATGCCTGCAGGTACACAACTAGAAAAGACATTTGCACATCATGTGGACCTATATAACTAAAAAGGGGTATTGTTGGCTGATGTACTGTTACTCAGCTATTGATATGTAATCATATCGATGATATATCTGTGACAGAGGGATTACACAACAGTAATTATATTCCGGGACAGCATCACACTCAAGAGACATGCATGTGTACAGTACAGACAGTACACTACTATCATGCCATGCTTGGCAAGCATGGGGATAGTACCTAATAACAGTGACTGCAGTGGTCATGTGCATCACATGTAGTAATTGACTGCATCAACCATTACAAGACACTCCAGGAATACAGCCATACCTTGATTACACATTTAATTTATTTTATGTTATTATATTTTGTTATTATTGAACATCTTTCCTTTATTGTATGCATTGATGGCACATTAGTTGGTAATGATTTTAACAGTCTGTGACATCTGAACAAACAATTATTTACACATAATAGGAGCTGTCTCACCCATTTACCTATGCTCCTGAGGAGAGACTATCTGTAATTACATGTTATTTCTTTTATTTTATTATATTTTGTTATTACTGAACTTCTTTCCTTTATTGTATGCATTAATAACACATTTGTGGTAATGATTTTAACAGTCTGTGACATATTTATTAGTACATTGAACTAGACTCAAACTCTAGTTTGTGTATAGCAAAATGTACTTCATACACAGCATTTAAGAAACTGAGCTACTGAGTCACTGATGATATCTGACTGACTGATTTTTTTCCTAGAGCTCACCTGGAAACAAAATATGACCTGATACTACTTTTACAGTGTTATAGTACACTGCAGTGACAGTTGAACACTCCTGCATGAAATGCAATCATGGCAGAAATACTAGGTAACCTTCTTCTTCTTCTTTTGGCTTTGTCCCGGTTAGGGGTCACCACAGATGATCAACTGTCCGCTTATGATTGGCAGTGGAGTTTTATGGTGTCAAGTTGCCAGTCCAGTGCTCAACCTTCCACAGAAGGCACACACATGCACGCACTCATTCCTAGGGCCAATCTAGAGTATCCAATCCACCTAGAGCATGTCTTTCGGATGTGGGAGGAAACCAGAGCATCCAGAGGAAACCCACGCGACTAAAGGGAGGACATGCAGACTCTGCACAGAAGGCATCCCAGCTGACGATCAGACTGGAGAGCCTCTTGCTGTGAGGTGGCAACACTAACCACTGCACCACCGCGGCCGCCCTCTAGGTAACCTATACATTACTAAATAAAACACAGGTGTGCATAATATATTGTTACTGGCTTGAAATATCAGCTCTCATTCCACAAGTATTGCACAACAGTTTATTACAGACACCTTCATGCATTTACTGGTATAGTTTTGAGTTTTTATTGAACAACAGTTGATGTAATGCAGGTGTTGCAATGCAGCTGTAATTCCACAGTTATCGCAATAGAAACTGTATTTCATTTACTTCATTAATGGCTAATGCTTTACTCTTTCCTGCTTTTTGCAGTACATTTGGCAGTAGTCACGTATTGCCATCCAGGTCTATGACCACATTCATTGCAATACAATCAAAACTGTATATACCTAATGGCAGTTACTGCTTTACGTTTTCTTGCTTATATGACTATAGATTGCAATATACATCCATATTCACCACACTCACAGCACAACCTGGCTAGGTGCCCTGCATGCACCTCGACATTGTGAGCTCTCACCTCTGCAGGTGTTGGGAAAGAAACACAGCATTATGTGCACCAGTTTAGCAGACATTCCAGATTAAATATTGGTGAAACACAGGTAAACATACTTACACACTTGTGGAACATTGCCTGCCCAGAATTCTTGGATCCAGGCATTCAAGAGAGCCCCCTTCATCTGTTTTGGTCATCATAGTGGTGATGACACTGCTCACTTGTGCAGGGGATACCATTTGCACTAGTGAGGTCTTTTGCCAGCCAGTCCCAGGCCTCCATTTTGCACTCTGAGCCCCAGTAACCACCGGTCTTCATGTTTTTTCACAAGCAGTCAGACCATGACACTGGACTCCTGAATGCCTCACTGCTGTGCTCAAAAATGCAAACCCTCTCCAATACCTACCATCGTATCCTTTAGAGACACAACTCCAATTGATTATGATGTATTCTTGCCTATTGTACTTTATATAGCCCATTTTCCCACCTTAACGCACCATTGGGCACTTTTTAAAAATGTTTTGCGTCGCTTGGCACCTAGCATACCTGCACAGCCGAGCTGAGCAGTGCTTAAAATGGCAATGCTTAACAGTGCTTGGCACCGCTTAGCAGTGCACAAACCAGCTAAGCACAACTGCATGGTGCCAAGCAGTGCCAAGCAGTGCCTAAACAAATATTGATTCAGCAGTGCTTAGCAAGGCATAGCAGAGATTAGTTGAGCACAGCAAATCAGGATTTAAAAATAATTAGCATAATTTGTATTTGGAAAAATAAATGCTTGATAACCCTTTAGTGTATTCAAACCCTACACCTATGCACATAAGGCTGTCACTCTACCCATTTGGCTGCAAGGATGTGTAGAGCACTGCTATAATTTAACATATACCTTTCAGCTATGTTTAAGCACTGCTGAGCAACAGGCCATGCCACAAAAACATGCTCAGCTATGCTTAAACTTGATCTTTCAATTAATAATTAAATGCATCCGGTTTCTATTTTTAGATGTCTGGTATGTGTCAATTGTTGAACGCTGCGCTATGCAAACTTAAAAAAAATAATAAAAATAAATACATTGATATAATGCACTTGGACAGTCCAGGGGGTGTGTTACTCATCTGCGGATATAGTTAGTAACACACTCCCTACACTCATTCAATAATAAAGTTCCATGGCTGTCACTCAGTAACGCACCATCATTAATATGCATGGCATGCTACCAAGGGGGAAACGGGTACATGGCCACGGTACCTTACATGTAGGGTCAACACTATGCCTACATGGATTTTATTAAATCTGGGTGCCTGTTTTTATTGATGCTATATATTAACTACTGCAAATCTTTTGATTTTTTTCATCATTTAAATGTCAGGTTTTCTAGAAATTATAACTCAAAAAATATGAAAAAGTATATATATTAATATTCTTCATGAAAATAATTTCTTGTGATCTTGTTCGAAAAATGTAGTAACTATTTTGTAATATAACTGATGATTTAATAAAAAAATGAAAATTTCTATTCAATCTATTATAGATAATCATCTGAATAATTTCAATCATAAATGGCAACTTTTTATCAGTTGTTAAAATACATTTTGAAATTATTAGCATCCTTTAAATTGCAATATCATTAACATACACAATTAACATTTTTCTAAATTAGAGGTTAATTTCAGGAAATTATGTTATTTTGTTTTTGTGGAAATATGTTTAACACAAATGTATACTAATATTATAAGTAGAAACTTTGGATGTGTAGGTATTCAATTTCTGAATATTAAATTACACTAATTTGAATTTAATTTTAATATATTTTTCTCTTTCTATCCTTCTCTGTTATATATGCAATTAATGATGTTAATAAATACTTATCTGATAATTATATATTGTAGAATTATTAAAGACAACAGGGGCCACCATTCATAGAAAAGGAAACCTAGTTTATTGGGATCAAACATTTACCTCCATGAAGAGAGAAAAAACAAAACATAATTATGGAAGAGGCCTTAAATTAGGGACAATTCTTAAATGTTGGTACTATTAACTTAAAATTTCTCCATTTTCCATTTTTAGGGTATTGAAGCCATACCTCTCAGCTGTCCAGATTTTTGCAGAATGTCCAAATTTTTGCCTCATACTTTTGGTTTGTTCCTCATAAAATGTTTGTTTTTCTGGAAAATCATTGATGATTGAAGTGAGAGAATAATGGCAGACATTTGAGTTTCAGAATTCATACTCTTCAGAAATTTCATACTAAAGTAAATGTTGTTATTCTATCGATGTTCTAAGTTTAAAAGATCAATATTTAAAATTTGTCCCTAGTTTTTGGCCTTTGTCTCCTACTACTTATGTTTTTTTTTCCAGGTTTCTTACACTTACAAGTAGAGAGGTATGATTGGAACATATTTTTTTTTTAAATAAGGAGAATCACTGTAATTTGTTTGTTGTACAAAATCATAACATCCAGGTTCTTTCTAAATAAAAGTCTTATCATTTAACAATTGCTTATGCGTAGTACCTTCAATACAGTCCCATGCATTTAACATAATTCTTTTAGGTCTCTTTTTCACACTATATATATATATATATATATATATATATATATATATATATATATATATATATATGGTTTACTTTTAAAATATTGACTGCACCTACTCGAATTTGTACACCGCCAAAACATTTCCGTGAAACCCATACCACTGAAACTTCAGAAAGTCGACAAAATATCAGCATAGACATTTCTGACTGTGCCACACCAACAAACAAGTGCTAACATGGGTCAAAGAGAGGGCAAGATTTTGCAGTAAGGAATACCGGCATTCAAGGTTTTGAGAAGGTGCAGTTCAGCGTGCGCGGAAATGGTTTTGATGTTGCAACCATCAGCATTTTGAAGTTAAGCCGTATATGTACACATATACTGTGTGTATATATATATATATATATATATATATATATATATATATATATATATATATATTATGGTTTACTATCACATGTTCATTTGTCCTTTAGACGAACAAACTATGTGCGAAAACCAGATAGCAGAACCGTTAGGGTGATCACCAGAATGCCGAAGCTGATAAGCGCAAATGGCTGCTGTTGTCAGCTCCAGCATTGCAGTGCAGATTGCACCATAGTGGGGATGGGGAAATGTACCCTTACCCTCACTGTAGTGTGATCTCAGAGTCTGTATATACAAGTAGGGGGGGTATGGGGGGTGCAGCCATATCCATAAACATGGTAGTCTCTTTTCTTGAATACATTGTAATTATTCACTGTATTTCAGGTGCAGTCCATTAAAACCCAATCCGCTGAGTACAAAAAAAGCAAAAACTCATAAGCTTTATAGAGTTGCCCTCTGGAGGTGCCATGGTAAATTCCACTTCAAAGGTGCCCTGTGTCAGGTTTAAGTGGATTGTCACTGATATTACATTTGTGGATCATAATCATTTTGCAAAAAAAAGCCAGTATAATCATATATGTACCAAACCCTGGGGTTACTCCCTGTTTAACAAACATGTATTCACATTGTGTGCCTTGAAAACTGACACTTTGGACTTTATTGTATAACCAAGACACGATCCATTTCACTAAGAAACTATTAACATTAAAATGGAATAAAATTTTATAAGTAGTTTTGTGTGGTAATGTATGAAATGCTTTAGACAAATCCAGATAAACCACTAATAGTGTTAATCCATGCTCTAAAAATATTAATTTGGTCATAGAGGTTTATTTAATTTGTTAATGTTGAACTTTTTTCAAAAATCCATACTGGTCCATATCCAAACATTCAATTTTTAGTTCCTAAGTTGTTTCCCAATAACTAAGAACACGTCTTTGAAATATTTTTGCAGTTATAAAGTTAAGACTAATAGGTCTATAACTTCTTAGGGCAAGTTTATTGCTCTTTTCATATATCAATGTATCTTCAGATGCATTCCAAAAAAAATGGTGCTGTGCCCATACATAACAGCATATTAAATACTGAAAGTAACAGTGGGACTACTACATCTTATATATTCAGCTATGATGCTGCAGGTATTTTGTCTGGACCAGTGAATACATTCTTGTCTGTTCTCATATTACTTCATAAAATATAATTGGACAGGTACCAATGATGCTTCTTTATTTCCTAGGTAAAATTAATATAATTAATATATATATATATATATATATATATATATATATATATATATATATATATATATACACACACACATTTGACTTATTTAACCCATTACAGAACTCCCTTTCAGCTTTTTACTTTTTTTCTGCACAACTCCTTTGTTGTCATTCTGTTAGCCTTTTTGTGCTTTCAATCTTCCTCCTCTTCTCTGTATCAACTCATGTGAACTCAGAGTTTTATCTTCATTGATAATCTAAAAATGCTATATAGCCAAACTGCACTTCTAGTTTTTCGCTTATATTCTATTTCTGAATTTTGTAGCCATGATTACTCCACTTCTAACCCTTTCTTATAACATATTCCTCTACTCGTGTTGCATGGAGAGCCCCAATTCATACTTGCTCAGTTTACCTAGCTCTGCATAGTTCTGTCCCCCAAAATCCTAAGCACCCAGTTCATGTTTAGATTGTTACTCCTCCCCACTGCTCAGAATCGGTTATCATTATCACTTTTATTTCAAGGTACCTTCTACTAGATACCCCTGAACTTTTCACCTTAGATAAGATCTCATTAAGCAGAGCTTCCTTTTGGTACAGTGTTGGATCATTTAAATGAGTCCTTCGGTCATCACTACCTCATTACCAGGGAAGTCAGAGCTGTCCAGTTTATGATCACCCATGAGTATAAGCTTTTTCTGCCTACTCCAGTCATTCATTTTCATGCTCATTCAATCATCATCCTCCATTTATGTGGTCTGGTTGCTTATACTTTATTGATTCAGCTCAATGCAGAAGGATATACCCCTTCCGCTGCCTTATCTTATCTTACTTTCATGACCTTATTGGGATTTGTTGTACTGTGTGCATGAACGTGTGCACACGTGTGTGTGTGTGTGTGTGTGTGTGTGTGTGTGTGTGTGTGTGTGTGTGTGTGTGTGTGTGTGTGTGTGTGTGTGTGTGTGTGTGTGTGTGTGTGTGTGTGTGTGTGTGTGTGTGTGTGTGTGTGTGTGTGTGTGTGTGTGTGTGTGTGTGTGTGTGTGTGTGTGTGTGTGTGTGTGTGTGTGTGTGTGTGTGTGTGTGTGTGTGTGTGTGTGTGTGTGTGTGTGTGTGTGTGTGTGTGTGTGTGTGTGTGTGTGTGTGTGTGTGTGTGTGTGTGTGTGTGTGTGCGTGTGTGTGTGTGTGTGTGTGTGTGTGTGTGTGTGTGTGTGTGTGTGTGTGTGTTTGTATGTGTGTGTGTGTGTGTGTGTGTGTGTGTGTGTGTGTGTGTGTGTGTGTGTGTGTGTGTGTGTGTGTGTGTGTGTGTGTGTTTGTATGTGTGTGCACATGAACATGTACATTAAAGCATGTCTATCTGCATGTGTTCACTAAATAAGATAATTCAAGTTAAATAGCAGTGAAGACCTATATAACTCTTATACAGAGAATTTATGTGACAATGAAAATTTCAAATAATTAGGGGAAATATGATGCAACATATTTTGTATTGTGAGAGAGTTGCAAGTTTATAGAACAAAAAAATGACAAAAAGTTAAATATAAGTGACTTAGGTGTCACTATGTAAAATTATTTTTGTTATAATTATTATGACAATAACATGTTGAGTAAGAACCATTATAGCATTATGAGGAGTATGCTATAGAAAATATGAATTGAGAGATTTGGAGGATTGTTATATAGCACAAAAAGTATGAAAAAGATCAATAAGGCATTTTAAATGAAAAGTAAATATTAAGAGAATATGTGATTATCAGCGGAAAGCTCTACTGCAACTTCACTTATTAGTGTTGCATGCATTCTAATGTCATTAAAGAAAATGTATAATGTTGCATGTTCTTAATTAAATCGCTGCTAGTATAGTCATAACTATTACATATGTATCCTGCCAAGAATATCTGATGTCAGTGAAATCTGCAAAGCTTTGGACTCCCTGCATCTGCCTTAACACACAATTATATGCCGATATTCAATGGATGATTTGTGGGCATGCCAAAACTCAGAACTTTCTTGCAGAAAGTTCTATCATGCAGATTTCTTATCACCTTGATCGTATTTTATTTTTATTTATTTATTTTACATTTGTTGACCAGGCTAGTCTAACGGGATATATGCCCATTTTCAGTAGAAGCCCGGGGAGAAAATCTCCAAGATCACAATTCTAATAAAATGTTGATAGATTACATAATGTAAGAAATGATTACAACTCATTCAACAAGTACATCACTGATATAACACACATAAATTTAACAAACCATAATAGTGAAAACACTAAAGACATTGATATTATCTACTAGATAAAATACTCTTTATTAACAAGGAAACATAGTACAGAGAAGTACTGGGAAGCAGTAACTAGTAAAAGAAAGGGGAAGTTAGTAAGGGTTAGTACAGGGGCATAACCAGTGTGTTGTAAGGTCTACAGTGTACAGGGGCATAACCAGTGTGTTGTAAGGTATAGTGTACAGGGGCATAACTAGTGTGTTGTAAGGTATAGTTTCAGTTTATGTTTGAAAAGTGATAATGCGGACAATGATGCAAGTTCATTGGGAAGTAGGTTCCAGTTTTTTCCAACAGTGTTAGAGAACAGAGAGTCTCCAGCCAGGTTGTTGGATTTACTTATACAAACAAGTAGTTTATTTGAAGAGCGTAAGGTATTAAGATTTTTGTAGGGGGTTATGAGTGTAGAAAGTATTGAAGTATTAGTAGGTTGATAAAGGGTCTTGTGTGCAATGGTAAGTTGGTGAAATTTTAGCTGATTTTGAAGCTGAAGCAATCCTAGCTGCTTTAAATTGTAACAGTGGTGGGTTCTAAAAGGGTTTCCAGTGGCAAATCTGGCAATGTTATTGTAGGATGCTTCAAGTTTGCTGAGGTTATGTTTTGACAGATTAGTATAAATAGGTGAGGCATAAAGAAGTGTAGAGATTAGATGGGTGTGAGCTATAGTTGTCGTGGCTACTGCGGTAAGAAATTGTTTGATCATATAGAGGGAGCCCAATTTTCCATTTACGGTTTTAATTGTGTTGTTAATGTTAGTGTCATAGTTAAAGTTGTCTATTGTTTTTCCAAGGAGTTTGGTAGTTGGATCTGGAGATATGAGAGTACTATTATTAGATATGACAGAGAAATCTACTGGGGAAGACTTCCTGGTAGGGGTGAAGAGCAAATGTTTTGTTTTTTTGGAGTTCAAGAGGAGACAGCACTGTGTAAACCATTGTTCGACTGTATTAAACACCTTATGGGTATGGTACTGCAGTTTAGATATAGAAGTGGCTGAGCATATCAATGTGGAACCATCAGCATATTGTATACAGGTTGCTTGAAGAATTACAGAGTGAAGGTCGTTAATAAAAACAGAGAAAAGAGGTCCTAATATGGAGCCTTGATGGACACCAAGGGTAGTGAGGAGACGGGTAGATAAATTGTTGTCCCATAGCACAGCTTTCTGTCTATTATCTAAGTAGGATTGGAACCATTTTATAGCTAATGCATCTAGTGAAAGGGATTTGAGGATATTGATAAGTATCTGTTGGTTAACCATATCGAATGCTTTTGAGAGATTGATAAAGAGTGCAGAGGAAAGAATATTGTTGTTACGGTTTTAAGTATGAATATTAGTGGCTGATTGCAGCTATAATTTTGTGCAGATAAGCATTCATATTGGAAAGCCTTCCTTTTTATGTGTAAAATTTATTCTAAAAATGTGTATCTGTCAGAAAGAGCAAACATTCCTGCAGCCCTCAAATCCCTTATAAGGATACCCATACCTCTTGTGTGATTTGTCTGGGAAAAAAGCATGAAGTTAGATTCTGGCCGTTTTTTCTTCCTTTCACTCCTAAAATTATAATGACTAGGTTGAATTCATTACAGAAATTCTTGAAAGCGAGTACCTTATTGACTTAGTATGTGTGATCATGGTATTAGGCTCCCCTTTTAGCAGACCTCCATCTTCAGCAGAAAAAGACACTAAAGAGGCTTCCATAGAATCTTAGACTTCCCCCTCTCTTATGTGGTCTGGGACTGATGAGTCTGCTAAGATATCTTTGCAGCCATTGCAATCTCAATCTGGCTCTCCTTCCTTTCTGGTATGATCCCTCAGTAGGACATTAACATCCAGGAAGAACTCCTGACCCTTCAGACCATCCATCAAGCAGAACAAATAAGGGAATGGAAAACCATATTTTATACAGTCATACATTAAGCACTGGTAAAGGAAGATCTCACTAGGTCACATGTGGTGGTCCATATTATGGATTCCTCACCTATAACTATATGGTTAAAGAGCCTTAAGAAGAGAACTCAAAAAAAATATATACATTTGCCTCCTCCTCTTTC
Source organism: Protopterus annectens (assembly GCF_019279795.1). NCBI lineage: Eukaryota > Metazoa > Chordata > Ceratodontiformes > Protopteridae > Protopterus > Protopterus annectens. Next base: position 360,480,986 of record NC_056725.1, read on the forward strand.
TAACCCTTCAGTACAGAAGGCCACCCAGAACAGTTGGTACAATTTTGCTTTGGGCTTATTCAAAATCATTTAGTCTCTAGAACCTACCTTCCACAATCTACCTACTTTTGAAAGGAAAAAGAGCCCCTTTCTTCATTTGAAGAGACGTTCACTCTAAATTTGATATTGAAGGCTTAGATTATGCCTTTCAGTTATCCTCACCTTCCTCTTTCCTTGCAAGTCAGAATCTGAAGACACCCTTTTTCAGATTCTGCCAATGAGGAGACACAGAACTACATGTAATGGCAGGATTGTAACCATAAGGACTTAAAAGTAGAAAAAGTAATTGACATTCAGAAGCCATGTAGCTGAAACAGTTGGTATCCTTAAGGGGTCATTTGCATATATATCCCATGGGCCTCCATTACAGGATGTTTAAGGTATCACACAGTGAAAACTCTAGCTTTGCTGGGTTTTCTTGCAGGTTTTACTGAATTATTTTTTTTAATTGAATAATTGATTGTATAGAGTATAAGAGGCAAGTCTTTTTGAATGTATTTTACTCCTTGAAGGCTTTGAGAAGAGCCGAGACGTCAGAGTTTTATTGTATAATAAATCTGTGGATTTGCTGGCTGGTTGCTTTTTTGCTTGTTCCAGTTCTTTGTGGCTTTTGGATTTATAATGGCCAGTGACCCACAGTACAATTTGCCTCGTGTTTTTCGTGATACCTTGGGGAAATGGCTCCCAGATGCCTTTGGACAGTTTTTTAAACAATCCTATTGACAAAAATGGTCCCTCTCATTCAGCAAATGGTAATACAAGTACATCCAGTGTTTCTAATCCTTGCATAACTTGGGAAAAATGGGAGCAGGAGAGAAATCAGCGATGCCTTAAACCTTTCGAAACCGTAGGAAGAAGATTACCTACATCCTTGCCACAAGAAAGTAAGTCCTTATTTGATAAATTGGATAAACTTATGTGGAAGGAAACATCAACTTTTTTTAATATAATGGGACTACAAAAGTATTTAGATTTGGACATTACACCAAGAGGGCTTAGGGTGTATAAAGATCCTACCCTTCCGTTTGATTTACAAAGTGCAACTGACTTACAGTTCCACAAACGATGGGTATCTGCAGCACATAAATGTATACTTGAGTGGATAAACATACTTGTGGACTGCGATAGAACTAAACAGAAAGAATTAAAAGAACAAATCAAACAAACTTGTAACATGCTTGCTTCCGGTTCATCTGCACCGGTACTTGATAGTTTTTTGAAAGACATTAATTTCAAACTTCAAAAGTTTGAAGAGGAACTGGTTGCTAGGAAGAAGCGTAAGCTGATTCGAGACTTACACAATTACGAAAACAACAAGGCGTTCACTTCCAGTACTAATAGGAAGAAGTCTCGTGGTCGCATAAGATTTCAGAAACCGGATAATGTTTCTCGAGTCCATGATTCTTCTGTCTCAGCATCAGATGGACATTATACATCGTATGAAGATGAATACGAGAATGATGAATATCCAGAGCTGCCTCCAGCACAACAGCCCGTCAGACATGCACAGACTTTTCGTGATGAACCTCCCTATGGGGAGGAAGGCAGAAAAGGTGTTAAACGTGTTCGAGACACGTATGGACAGTATTCAAGAAACTATCACCAACCAAGAGACTACAAACGAGGTAAAAGAACAAATTATACCTCCAGTTAATAATTATATTATTAATCTCTCAGGGTATGTATTTACGGACTTTGAGTATGCAGTGTTAAATTGTGGGTTGAAATTTGTCCCCACGGTAGTTCCACGCCTTTATGAAATTAAATATGATATATTTAGATTATCTAGAAAGTTACATCTGAAATATTTTTTAACAATACTACTTTTAACAATGTTACCATTGATAATAATTTGGATAATACTATTGATTCTGATGATAGCTATGTTACTTGTAATTCAGAATCTTCTTTTAATGCTTACTATAATCTTGATACTGATAATGTTAAGGGTAAAAGTGAATTTATGCCTCCTTACCTTAATGAGGAAGTAATACATTTTACCACTGTTTTGAATTTTGCATTACAAGAAAATTTTAAGGAATTTAAAAAAATGCAAGAGTCCCATGTATACAATTTAACTAAAAGGGAATGGCAAGCTCTTGTTTCTTTGAGTAAGATGGATGAGATAATCTTTAAACCCTCTGACAAAGGTAATAAATTAGTCATTATGCATTTTTCTCAGTATTTGGGCATGTGTATGGAACATTTAAATGATTATAATACATATGAAGTCACATGTCTGCCAAAATATGTTTCTGCCCTTAAGGAATATAATGAATTATTATCTAAGGGTAGTAGGTTAGGATATTTTACAGATTTGGACATAAGAAATAAATTTAGTGTAAAAGAGAAGGCTAGTATGGCACACTTTTACTGCCTTCCAAAGGTGCATAAAGATTTAAACCAACCACCGGGAAGGCCTATTGTGGCGGGATGTGAATATTTTACACATGCTCTTGGGGTTTTTCTACATCATTACCTTTGTCCAGTAGTTCTTACACTTCCATCTTATGTTAGAGATGTATTTGACTTTTTGTATAAAATTAATGATATTAATTGGAATAACAATATATATTTTTTCACAATAGATGTAAAGAGTCTGTATACAAATATTAGTCATTCTTTTGGTTTAGAGGCAGTACGATTTTTTCTTGGAGTTTCTCCAGCTACAGAATATGTTATAGAATTAATCTATTTCTGTCTTATTAATAATTTTTTTGAATTCAATAATGTTCTATACAGACAGAAACAGGGCACTGCCATGGGGGCTGCATTTGCCCCCATGTATGCTAATCTTAGTATGGGACTCTTTGAGGTGGAATATATTTACAACAATGCATTTTTTAGACAATATGTTATTAAGTACTTCCGTTATATAGATGATTTGATCTTTATTATACATGGGGGCTTGGAATTAGTGGAGGAATTTGTCCAATCCTTGAATAATAACAGGTTCCATCTTCAATTTGATGGTCTTCAGATGGGTAAAAATATATCCTTTTTGGATGTAGAACTGAATATCAAGGATGGGGTGAGCTTACAGACTAAGGTACATAGAAAATTTGAGGAGGGTACTAATTATGTACATAGGGATACTTGTCATCCTGCACATACCTTACAAGCTCTTCCCTATGGTGAAATGCTTAGAATACTTAGGTTATGTAATAATATGGAAGATTTACGTAAAGAAATGAAAATAACAGTAGAAATGTTTAGAAAAAGAGGATATGAAAAAGTTTTGATGGAACATAGTTGGACAAAATTATGCTCCTTTATTAATGGTAATAACGTTAAATATTCTTCAGATATAGTTGTATGTAGGGACATTGGTAATAAATCTTTAGAGACTATATATTTTGTCTCTACTTATGGATGGCATAGTTCCAGAATTTCGGACATGGTGAGATATTTTTGGAACTATTTATGCTCTTTGAAAAATGTTATGCTATGGTTGAAAAGTAAGCTAGCTTTTTCATATAAAAGAGGAAGAAATATACAGAATTTCATTGTTAATGGTAGATTTAGTATCCCAAAGGTGAAGATGGATCTAAATATATCCAGTGTTGGAACCCTGGGTTGTAACAGATGTAAAGCATGTAAGTTTATAGTGCATAAATTTGATTTTATTAACAAGATTCCATTTAATACTAATTATATTTTTACATGTAGCACAGAAGCAGTGATATATGCGCTTAAATGTCCATGTGATTTATATTATATTGGACAAACAAAAAGAGCTTTTAAGATTAGACTGTTGGAACATATTAGGGATATAAAAAATAAGAAACAGGAGAGCTCTATTGCAACTCACTTTGAACATTTTCATAATAGTGATAGTGGGGGGCGAAAAGGCACAGTTTTAGAAAAAATTAAAACGTCAAAGTTTAATGAAAATGTTTTAAATAATAGATTGTTGACTAAAGAGTCCTTATTTATTCTTAAATTCAATACATTATATCCATGTGGTCTCAATGAAGAACTTAATTGGAAATACTTGATTTGATTTTTTAATTGAATAATTGTTTATATAGAGTATAAGAGGCAAGTCTTTTTGAATGTATTTTACTCCTTGAAGGCTTTGAGACGAGCCGAGACGTCAGAGTTTTATTGTATAATAAATCTGTGGATTTGCTGGCTGGTTGCTTTTTTACTGAATTATTTGTCTGTATGATATAATTTTTTGAAGTTTTTTTGGGGTGTTTTGCAGTGACCTTACTCTTTATGGGCATCATCTGGGTTTAAAGACCCTGTGTTTCTGAAGTATAGTCGAATTATCCACTTATTGTTGATGAGGGTAATAAAAAGGCTAAATATACATGTCAGCAGCTAGTGGGTCTTGGCTTTATTAGCATGAATTCAGCCATAAGGACTTAAAAAGGCAAAAGATATTTGACATTCAGAAATCATGTAGTTAAAACATTTGATATCTTTAAGTTTTCGTTTGTATATGTCCCTTCAGTCTCCATTACAGGAGATTTAAGGTATCACACAGTGAAAATTCCAGCATGGCTGGCTTTTTTTTTTTTTTTTGCAGTTAAGTCAGTATGTTACCTCTCCATTGTCATTAGGTACTCAGATTTGTGACATGACCTGTGATGCAGTCACATGCAAACCAATAGTGGAAAAGTGAACATCTCAGTAATGCATTTTTAAAAGTGTGTCATATTGCTTTGTTTCTGGAGGCAGAATCTCATCTAATAAGGTCAAAGGTTTGGCATCTTTTACATTAGATTCCTAAAAGACAAGTTGAACTGCAAATAAATGGATTGCTGCAAGCAAGAGAAAATGATGTGGAGAACATATATATTTGTTTGTTCAAATTATTGTCTGCCTGAGGTGCATCGCAGACAACTTGCATGTCTTTTATTAATAGAGTTAACTTTTGCTATATACAATATCTTCAATCTGAAGTGCCCTTTTTTTCAAGATTGCTGAACAGTATCTTAATGTTCTCATAACATAGGGAAGCTTAAAGCACACGCGCACACGCACACACACACACACACACACACACACACACACACACACAAATTGATTCTGTAAAAACATTTCCTTTTTTAGAACCATACTCTTGCTTTTTAAATGCGAGATAAAAAAATACACTCACATCCCAAATAAGGTTTGCAATAGACTGATTACATGAGGGTTATATACATGTGCCATTATAAACCCACTAAATGTGTTAACTTGACAGGGTTGATATCATCTGTGTGATTACAGGAACAGGAACTGAATTTTGAATGGGTGAGATGGCAGACAATGGAGAAAGACACAAACATCATCACCTTAACAGTCAACGTGGGGTTAAGTGTAGCAGAATAGATGATAAGATTAACACTATGAGATGTTATTGTTCCAGTAGTCCTGGGTTTGATTTTTTTTTTGACTTTCTAGTTAGTCTCACAAACAAGCACCAGTCTCTGGAGTAATCTGCCTAATGAAGTAAGCTGTGTGGAAAATGTTTTATAATTGAAAAAAAAAATGATAAAACATCTTACTCAAGAATGCAAATGTCCCTGTTTCAGAGACAGAGGTAGTTTCACATAGTATGCATTACTAGTTTTCAGTCTTTTCTAAATTGGTCTTCCCATTATGAATTGTTTGTCTAATATTGTACAACCTGGATATATTGTAATTCTCTTATATTCTATTATCTATATATACACATATATATATATATATATATATATATATATATATATATATATATATATATATATATATATATATATATATATATATATATATATATATATATATATCTACTTCAGTAGGTCGAACAGATTACAAGTTTGAACCAAATATGTCTGGGACCATATGTTCGAACTTGTTATAGTTCGAACACTGAAGTAAAAAAATAAAAAAAAATAAAAAAAACAAAATGAAATTTCTGTAGCAGGTGGGGCTATGCCCTCCTGCAACCCCCAGACCCCCCTTACTTAAATATGCTAACTCCGAGATTGCCCTACATTGTGGAAATGGGAACTCTTCCCATTCTGTATGGGGATCTCCATTCAGTCCGTTCAGACTTTTAAATGTTCGAGATTATGGTCTCGGCCATATCGTCTTCGAACATTTAAAAGTTTGATCTACCGAAGGAGACACATATATATTTTTGTATATATATATATATATATATATATATATATATATATGTATATATATATAGATATATATATATATATATATATATATATATATATATATATATATATATATATATATATATATATATATATATATATATATATATATATGTATATACATATGTTTATATATATATATATATATATATATATATGTATATATATATATATATATATATATATATATGTGTATGGATCTACTTTAATTCACTAAAAACTCATTTCACTAAATTTCAATTCACCATCAAAAATCACTGAAAGCTGAAATCACTGAAAACTCATTTCACTGAATCACATTTCACTGAATGTAAGTACTGTTGGGCAAATAAAACATATATGCCCTTTTCCCCGCTGTAGTGCAATCCTGGAGTTAGTATATATAGTTAGGGGAGTATGGAGGCACAGCCCCCCACATTAGCTTTTATATTTATGAATTTCATTTCACTGAAAGCTAACAATATAAAACCAAAAGTCGGTGGGGGGGCTATGTCTCCCACACCTCCCAATGTGGGAGGCTGTGCCCTCCACCCACACACCCTAACTATATATACTAACTCCAGGATCACACTACAGTGGGGAAAAGGGCATACACATTTTATTTGCCCAACAGTACTTACATTCAGTGAAATGAGTTTTCAGTGATTTGGTGTGAGTGTTTTAAAATTCAGTGAAATGAGTTTTCACTGGATCAAAGTAGTCACCATAGATATATATATATATATATATATATATATATATATATATATATATATATATATATGTAGTATCTGTGAGATTCATTAGAAGCCTACACAATGTTTACATGTTAGCACGATGAGTAGTAGCACTAATTGCATATTCATGTTGCTCATCACACTTGCATGAATATGAACAAGTTTTTATGGACAGTAATAGTGTTGGCAGCCAGGAAACTGTGCTGAGTAGCATGACCACACACAGTAAACGAACAAGCATCTCTATGGGCAAACCAGTAAAGCATGCTTGTGCAGAGAGCAGGAAGAGCCTCATAATGCAAATAATGCATACTGTACACAGGCAGAGAAAGTGTACTTAGTGTACTGTGCACATAATTGTGACATATGAATGCAGTGATAAGTAAGAGGTGATGTGAATTGGCAGGGGCATCTACTATACATGCGTTACCAGACAGGAGAGAATACTGAGGACACTGTGCACTGAAATCAAAGGCATGTATACAGAAAGTTGTAAGAAGGGAAGTTAAATGCTAAAACTCTTGTATGATAATGAATGAGAAGGTGCTATTGTCACAGCAACAAATTTGTAATAAGATTTTGGGTACTTACGTATTATCGCAACCAGATTTTCGCGGTTGTGGTAATACGTTTGTTGGCCCAAAAATGGATTGTGGGACTAAAAGTAAGATAGAATTTGATGTTTTCTTTGGGTACAATGTAGTTTGTCCCAAATTAGTAGCATAAATTAACGCAGAAATGCGAAACCTGCTTTGCGTACATCAAAATTGGTTGCACTGCTGTCTTAGTGCAGAAGTGAGTTGAGGACGCATGGGAAATGCTTGTTCATTTTTACTGTGTGATGGATTACTACGAAATTGGATACTAAACTTTTTCCTGAGAAGAAGAAATCTGGAGCAACACATTTTTTTGGTAAATAACTAGTTTTATTTGACATACTGTAGGAAATAATTGAAGTTAAAGGTAATAACAATCTAAACAATCAGACAGAGATGAAGGTCTTGACGATGGAGGCTAAAGTTACGAAGAGCATTTTTGTAGTAATTGACAGAAACTGATTTTTTTTGGGGGGATAGCAGTTATTGTTGCAATGTTTTGTGGATGTTTTGCATAGTATTCATGTGGATGTCTTCCAGATGTTTTTGAGCAACATATTTGTAAATATTTTATCGCTGATTAAGGAAGCATACTTGTAGATGGTTCACTTGCTAGGTTACACTTTTTGTATGGAGAGAAATTGTCTGCTATTGCTGTCAAGATTGCATCAAATAAGTCTTTCTTAAGTGCAAGTTGTGTTTCACGCCAGATATATTCAATTAGGTAGGAGTCCAAATGGTGTCTTGCAGTGCCTCTCTGTTTTTTGTTTCTCCACTTAACATATCCCCACATTCTCTCTATGTGTTGTGTATGCACTCCTGTACTTGGATATACAAAGTTGTAGCTATGGTTTACTTTTTCATTACTGAAACCAGCTTCTTCTAGTTGTTGAGTTTGATATGCCCACCATGAATCTGAATAAATAGTAGTGCCCTGTTTAATGTATTCTTTGTTTTTATTAAATAATGTTGTGGATGTTCTATCAGGAACTTTTACAAGAAAAGTCTCTCTTGTCTCCTTACATTTCCCTCCAAATACCCACTGTTGAGGGAGAATACGGCCAGCATTACTTTTACGTCTAGTAAAAATAGTCTTGTCTATTTTCACAATGCACCCTATTTCCACAATACACCCTGGCCCTCTGATTTCTTTCTTGTCCTTTTTCTCCATTTCTAAGACACAGACATCATGTAAGTAGTTACTTCAGTGTATGACTGTCTTGTCAGCAATGTCCAGTGCTTCCTGACAGAAACTTGTAGATGTCATCTGCTTTGCCCAACAATAAATGAAGTGGACAGCGGTGGTAAAATTAATGTTACTTCCCTCAAAGAAATTACTCACTCGAACTCCTATGTGTTGGTAACATTTTTCTGTATTGGATTTCCAAAAAATCTGCTTCCCGTAGTATAATGTCATTGAATGTCCGGAACAGCATTCTTTACTTGTTGATATAATGCCATATTGCTGGAAAAGTGCTATTGACTCCTTTTCTGTCTTAGGTAGATCCCACAAACGCATTATATTTATAAAGGTTGTTTTTTGGGGTTAGTTCACTACCAATGAATAGATCATCTTTACTAATCTGAAGTACAACTTTGACAACATTTACAGGCTCGCGGCTGGGGATATGGAAAGTGCATTACACATAGCGGCTGTGTAAAATGTATTTACAGTGACAAGATGTTGGAAAACAGCATAGCTTAAAACAAGCACTCATTCCTTTAAATTTACAAGGTTTTTGCTACCTAAACAATGTTTTTAGATGAAGTTGACATTGTCAGTGGGATTTTGCATACATTTCTTTTTAGATTTCCACATTGGTAAGCAAGCGCTATTATCACGAAAATCTGATTACGATAATACGTAAGTACCCAATTTTGCAATGCATATGTCAAAATAATTACTGGTGGTCGTATTTCCTGTACAAATGTAGGTACTTAAAAGCAGACATGTTATTATAGGATGTGACAGATGTGTGGCTCCAGCAATGAGGCCCATTGTAGCTTCTGGAGGTTCAAAAATGGAACCTTTGGATAAACCTGTGGATTACCACCTAAAGTAATCTTTTGTCTCTAAGGTGCATTATGCTCAAAGATTCATGGCACTTATTGAAATATCTTTCTCATTTATTGGTTTTCTTTATATTGTTTTTCTTAGTACTGATGTTAAAGACTTACATATGTCTAGTCCCCAGGACGAAAGATTAGAATATTTTAATGAAGCCCTGACTGTTGGTTCTAGATTATCTCAGGATTCTATTTATGTATTAATACTGTTTATGGAAACAGTGTTAAAAAATTATGTATGTTTTCAGGGGGAATATTTAAACAAATCAAAGGAGTCACAATGAGGGCATCATCAGTCCCAATATTTGCAAATATTATGTTATGGGTGTGGGAGACAAAATTTATTTTTGAAACTGTGTGTAACAAATCTATTTATAAGTTTTTGGATTTTAGATGACATTTTGATTTTATGAGACGATGACATAAGTGACATTCCAAAATGTATTGATTATTTGAATAATGCTACATCTTTTTTTGTCATTCCCTTACAGTGTGAATCCAGATAGCTGTAATTATTTGGATATCATTGTTATGACACATTAATATTTAGAAAACCCACCTATTCTAACAGTTTTTTTGCACTTTAACAGTAATCATTCATATTGGAAAAAAAAGAATTTGGTAATAGGCCAGATGGTAAGACTCTCTAGACTAACGACAGATGACGCATGTTTTAGAAGGGAATTAAATTTGTTAAAAGAAATGTTTTTAAGTAGGAAATATCCTACACATTTAATAGAAGAACAATCTCCTCAATGTAACTAGCAGAATAGGAATCTATGGTTCTTAGGGAGAGAACTATAATATATCCTCCTATATTCAAAAAACAGATAGTAGTAATAGAGTAAAAAAATAACAACTTTAAAAACACTATGAATTGTGTTTTAACAGTTGACCAGCACTCTATAGAATTAAAAAGTATTACTGAAAATAATTGATATGGAGTGTTTGGGGCCTTTGATTTAATAAAGAAGCTGGGTAATACTCCTAGAGTTGTATATAGGAGAGGTAGTAATATGAAAAAAAATTTTGAGAAAAACAAAAATTTGATGAGAATCATGGTTTATAATGGGAGAATGAGGAAATGATATTGTTGTAATTAGTGTAGATTTATTTATGAAACAAATAATTTGTTTATTGGGCAATACAAGAAAAGTTTTACCAATAAGAGGTAAGCTTGATTGTAATACTAGAGGGGTAGTATAGGTAGCATTTTGTCTGTCATGTACTGCCTTCTATATTGGAAAAAACAAAAATCAAATTAGGAAAAGGATATGCCAACATAACTAAACTATCAAAAAGAAAGACAATTTAATGCCCTATATAAACATTCAGTGAACTGTGTCAGTTTTAAGAATTTTTTTGTGTGTATTGGAGAAGGTTAATAAAAATGAAAGAGGTGGGAATTAGTCTTCCTTTTTGGAATACAGATTAAAGTTTTGGCAAATACTATTAAATGCCACTGAACCCCCTGGTATTAATATTAATATTTCTATTAATAGTTTACTTATGTTCAAAGCTGATAAAATTTACGGCATGGTTACATGTGTGTGTGAGAAGGAGGTCAATAGTTGATTTTTATACTTTAGTGCTATTAGTATTGTTTACAACTTTTTATTGTGGTTGATTTTTATGTAATACTTAGTAGTTAATAATTTTTCACAATTTATAGTACATAGAAAAATATAGGACAAAATATATATGATAGGACTAATGTTTTGTATTTTGTACATGTTTTATTTAATGGTAGTTTTGTGCTAAACAGGTTTTTAAAGTGTCTTGATTAAATTATTGGATTACTGTGATTGGTTAAGTTGATGTATAAAAGGAGGGAAGTCCTCATGGTTTGATGTCTTATGAAGTTCCGTGTTAACTAATTAAAGGAACAAAAGGACTTACAGCATTTCTTGCAGGTCATGGTCTCCTTTCAGTATTTTATGTTTGGATGATTGTACTTGGATTTAAATCTTGGTCACTTGTGCTCCATGTCTAAAATGACTGTACTACAGAGACAGTTACAGAGTGCTAACATTTGCACATTGTCTTCAAGCTTGTTTGTACTACAGAAGGCTGCTCCAATAAAATGTTTCACTTTTTCCTTAAGCATGTAAGCTTTATTGTGTGTTGCTTAGGAGCAAGCAAGTGCACAAGCCAAGAAACAGAAAAACGCATATGATGTTATGGTAAAAGTGATTACAATATTTGGAGTAATAATTTCTGCAGTCCCTTCCCACTGTATGAATTTGAAACCCAGAGAAACTATATTAAGGGACAATGTCATTGTATTTACAACTTCTACCACAGGAACAAATATATTAAATGTGCACATCACTCACTCATTAGAAATACCATGCATCAGTGCCTAACATTTCCGCTAATGAAGAGTACAGAAATTAAACTGTTCACTGTTTCCTTCAAGTGTGAGCTTTGCCTGTGCCCTGCTAAGCAGTATTGAATTTACGCAGGAAAAAGAACATATATAATAATTTATATTCTGCACTGCACATCACAAGCTGCATGTTCACATCTGCTGCAAACATTCCAAGTAGTATGTGTCTTTAAACCCTGAATCCTCTTTCCTGTTTCTTTAAAATAATTTCATGTAACCTGTGTGCTACAATGACACTTAGATGCAGTGTAGAATGCCTTCTCTTACTGCTATTCAGAGTGCTGTAGTAAACGTCACCTGTGCCACTGTGTGTGCTACTGTTGGCATGACACATTATATTTCTCAATTAGTACCTTGGGGGTGGACTTGTTCATTGCTTTGAAATGCTGCCACTCAACAGTGCACTCTGCCAAAAAGTACAAAAATGAGGAACACACAAAAAAACAAACAATTGTCAGTAGAAACAAATATTGGGGGATAATGATGAAAAGGCAGAACTGTGAAATTCCTGGATCTGTGTGTGGTACAATCTGATTATATGCATTACATTATCTGGAAATGAACCTTCAACTTGGTATGATAACAACATACACTCAACTGTGTTTCTTATCCCTCTTTGCCACCAACCCAGGACCAGAAAACTGTTACTTTCTCATTTGCTTGAACATGTCTAGATCAATGTCATATTGACTTATACTTTATGCTAATAATAGTTCACAGCATTTTACTGTCAGGCTGCCAACATTGCCATCTATTTCTTCTCTTTATTTTCTGGGCATCTTTCATCCTGTCAGCATAACTGCAAAAATGCATTTCATGACAATTTATTTACATCTTTTTTTTTGAATATGTAATATAGATGATCAGCATTTCAGACACAGCATAAGCAGAGGATGGAAAATGAGGTCTTACAATGTTCAGAATTGCTGGAGCCATGTTAGACTCCAAACCAGTTACAAGTGGCGTCACACAAGGCTCAGTCCTGGGACCTCTCTTGTTCGGTATATATGTCTCGGAGGTACAGGCCAACATGGAAAAACTGTAGCTGACCAGGTTTGCAGATGACTGCAAACTGGGTGCCATAATCGACTCTCCAGCCGACACAAGCACCCTCCAAAAGGGCCTCATAGAAACAGACAACTGGTGCCAGAGCCATGGCCTCAAGCTAAACGCCAAAAAGTGTATAGTCATCCCCTTTGGCAAAAACAAAGTGCCCACAAATTACCACATAGGTGGTAATCCATTAAGTACAGAAGAAGTAATTAGGGACCTGGGGACCCAAGTTGATAGCAGTCTCTCATTTGACAACCACGTGGCCAAAGTGGTTAGAAAAACATTTTATATAGCCCACCTAATCATGAAGGGATTCACATCTAGATCAGGGGAGGTCATCGTGCCTATTTACTCATCCCTCATCAGGCCCATAATTGAGTACAATACCCCTTTTGGGATGTACCTTACCAGACACCTGCAGCAACTGGAAAGACCCCAAAAGTACCTCACCAAGAGGATCAAAGGGCTCAAACAGATGCCATATGCTGCCCGGTTAAAGAAACTCCACCTCTACTCAGTGGCATACCACCTGCTCAGAGGCGATCTGTGCCTGATGTATAAAGCCATGTCCAGCCCGGAATTAATGGACATGCTGCACCTCAAAAAATCTAAATCCCATCGAGCTATGCGCTTGAGAGACTTGATCCTGAGCACTGAAATAAATAGGACATGCTGGAGGGACAGATTCATAACCCCGGAGGCTCCCTTCACTCTGGAATAAAATCCCAGTCCAGGTTAGGCAGAGTCCCTCATTGACTCTCTTCAAGAGGAATCTTGATGAGTGGATGGGAGATCGTAGGTTTACCCCGGGTATCACTTCTGTGTCACTGTTAGACAGAGGCACAGTATACTAACCTCGAAAAAGGGCATAGCAAAATTAATTTAAAATGGGTGACGAAAGCCAAACACACTCTGGCTAGGCTTATAAATGCCCTAGGGAAGATAGCCTAGTATGAACCTATGAACCTATGAACTAGAATAATATCAGTTTTGTTGAGGTTGTTCTCCTAGCTGTCAAGGTGCTTACACTTTTTATTTTAACTCTGCTCTGCATGATACAAAGTGTTAAGAAAGAAACCTCACTTCAGTATTGCTTATTGTTGTAGTTAAAGCAATCACTAACACTTGCAAGCCATTGGCAGCTAACAAGCCCCTCACTGCAGTCCTAGGACGTGCATGCAATCATGTTGCTATTTAAACAATGTTTACATCCACTTCACCAGGAATGCTAATGATTTCACACTTCATTTGCATCTTCACAGTGCTCAGATTGCTGAATCTACATTATATAAGGGTAACAGTGTAACAATAGAAGTAGAGGACATGGAGTCATTGGATAGAGAGAGAAACATTACTGCTAGTTACGTTGAGGAGATTGTTCTACAACTTGCTGCACTATTTCATGAGGTATGCTTGTCCTCTTAATAAACTGATTTGATTTCCATATATCAATGTATTGAATGTGAAATAGATAGACATTGTGATATGCATGCACATTTAAAAAAATCAGTGCTGGTATTCTGCACCTTTGTCAGTTCTTGCTGTGCTTTTCAAGTTAGTATGGTTAAATCACAGCATTATGCTATTGTTTGCTATTAGAATTTAACTAGGTATGGCAGAGCAATGTATTGTATTTAGCATCCACTTTAAGAGGGTTGTGAATGTGTAGTAAACAGATATGTCAGTCATCTCAGATGGACCCTGGTAGAGAGACCAATGGAAATTGTCTCAGTGGTTGGACTTTAAAATTTTGCCTGTTTATTGAAAGTGCTGCCATCAAGCAGACATTTACACAGCTGCTGTCATCATTACAGACATATTAACAGAACGGATGAAATGCTAATGTATTTGTGTTTTTTTTTAACTTGTTTGTAGTCCAAAATGAGCACTGTATATTCCATTGTCTTGTGTTGAGGATGGGTGCACTGATTTTTTTCGAGTAGGATGCATTCTGTATGTCCTACAAATATTTTTTTTTTATTTTTCTGTTTCATGTCATAAAGGATTATGGCACCCCAACCATCTGTTTCAGGAAAGCCTCCATTCAGTGATGCAGAGAGTGAGGACATCACTGAAGCCTTAAACCACCATCGATCCAGGTGTGACATCATACGGTAGCAGGTGTTCATTGATATAGTAAGCAGAAAAATAAGATGCAGTAGCAGGTAGATTGGGCCTCCACAAATAAAAGTGATCCAAAGTAAAAAACTGGCAGGCACCAACCCACGGCAGATAAAAGCACAAAAACTTTATTCACAAACAAATAAGAGGTGAGTGCTTTCGCAGCCAAAGCTGTTTCATCAGACAATGAATAAAATCATGCACTGGCTTTTAAACACATCCTATCCAGTGGTATTCACATTTCAGTTGATTAGATAATAATTCAATGATTCAATCACCATTACTTAAAGGACAGTATAATATTGTAAAATCATCTAAAAATTCCATATATGGAAACACATTCACCTACTTAAAGGTCTATTAGTTAGTACAGGTTTGATTGACATCTTGTCATTCAGCCCCTTTCCCATTGTAGCACACAACTGAATGATCCATTCTAATTCTTTTGTCTCAACCTTATTTCTAGCAGAACCTCCCCCCATTACCTAAATGTATCAATTCAATAACCATAAACTTAAAAGCTATGTGATATATCTGTTTCTATGATGTGTTTTGCTAATGCATTAGTATCAGCTATCCTATGTATATCATAGATATGCTCTTTTATTCGCTCTCATAGTGTCCTTGTTGTCATACCTATGTAGAAAGATTTACATAAAATACAGTACGCTAAATATATTAAATTGGTGCTGTTACAGTCAGCAATTAGTTTAAAGGATAGAATTTTCCCAGTATCTGGGCGCTGGAATGTCCCATTACTATCCAATAAGTGACAGCAATTGCATTTTATACAAGAGATAGTACCATAACTATCTATAGGTGATGTTTTCTCATATCTAGGACCACATAATAGCCTCTTCAAGCATTTCTTATTTTTATATGTGTATCTAGGGTTTTCTCCCACTAATGCCTTTATTTTTGAACCAAAATCAACCAGAGCAGAGGGCAATTCAAAAGGAAAGCATCTACGGAAGACAACCCAAATACGCTGAAAAGGATGTTGCAGGTCAAGAATTGTTGATATGGAATATATCTACCAGAAGTCTAACTATGTATGAAAGCATGCTAAATAAAGGTATGAGTGTCATACCAACTGATAGGATGACTTTCACAGACAATTTTACTGAATTTAAATATTTTACAAGCAACTTGATGTTAAAACTGCCATACAATGATACTAATGCTGATTTTAGAGATAGACCATTTAGAAAAAAGAGTTATGTTCCCACTTTAAAAGGGGTTGTTGAGACATTTGAAAAAGCATGTCTTAGTGATATATACAAATTGTATGACAATAGAGTGAATGTGAAATGTTTTAATAATTTGACTAAGCAAGAAAGAGAATCTTTAAATAACTTATGTCAATACTGTACTATTTCAATCAGGCCAGCAAATAAAGGGGACTCATTGATTTTAATGGATTATTCTTTCTACAGGAATGCTTAATGACACTTCTGTTTATGAATCAGTGGACCTGAAAAAAGTAGATTGTTATACTAATAGGATACATGATGCTTAATTTGAATGTTTGCAAATTGGTCTTTTTAATATGGACCTATATAATTATTTTGTTGTTGATGAACCTATGATCCCTATTATTCAAGGTTCACCTAAGATTCATAAAAATGCTGCTAATTCACCTATGAGGCCAATAGTGGCTGGCCAGGGATGGAGCACAGAACCTCTATTGATTTATGTAGAGCAAAACCTGAAACCTATCTTGCTTAAGAATGATTATATTTTAAAAGACACCAAACAATTCTTACAGGATTTGTATAAATGTGCTACAATGAGACCTGTATCCAGTTATATGTTGGTAACCCTTGATGTCCAATCTTTGTTCACTTCAATTCCTAATGAGTTGGGAATAGAATTATTGAGACAATACTTAGTACAAGATGCAATGTATGACATTAAAAATATTGATTTTTTTTAATGGTTTTTTTTTTATGGAAATCATACTAGAAAATATTTTTTATATGTTTGAACAGTTGGCCTATAGGCAGCTGGATGGCGTAGCTATGGGCACTTCTTGTGCCAATAGCTACACTGACTTAGTGATGGGCACTTCGGAACATTGTAATGTTCTTGGGATGGAACATATTTGTTTTTATCGCAGATTTGTGGATGATCTTTTTATGCTATGGCAAGGGGAGAGGAATTATTTAACTTCTTAGATAAAATTTAATAAGAGCACTAGTTTTTGAAGTTCACTGCAAAAACTTCCTTGAACTTTATAGAGTTTTTAGATTTTAAGATCACTAAAAAAGAAATAAGTGATTTCACTACAGGAATATATAGGAAAGAATGCTCTAGGAACAACTATATACACAGACATAGTATGCATCAACAACATATTTTAAAAAATGTTGTAAAAGGACAAACCCTCAGGACCTCTAGGCTAACAGCAGACTATCAAAAATTCCATGAGGAGATTAATAATCTGGAAGTGAGATTTATAGAGCGAGGAAATATGGAAAAAGAAATTAAACCTATAACATCTGCAGTGGTAGAAAAGAAGGTAAACCTTATTATTTAGAATCTAGTAATAACAATGACCAACAAAAGCTTAATATTAATAAGAGTATGAGAATTCACATGACTTATACCAGCAAAATAAAACTTCTACAAGATATGTTTGATAGGAATTGGAATATTTTATGTGTAGATAAACAAGTAAAGGCATTAGTGGGAGAAAACCCTAGATACACACATAAATATAAGAAATGCTTAAAGAGGCTACTATGTGGTCCTAGATATGAGACAACATCACCTATAGCTAGTTATGGTACTATCTCTTGAAAGAAATGCAATTGCTGTCACTTAATGGATAGTAATGGGACCTTCCAGCACCAAGATACTGGGAAAATTCTATCCTTTAAACTACTTGCTGATTGTAACAGTACCAATTTAGTATATTTAGTGTACTGTATTTTATGTAAATCTTTCTACATAGGTATGACAACAAGGAGACTATGAGATCGAATCAAAGAGCATGTCTATGATATACATAGGAGAGCTGATACTAATGTGTTAGAAAAACACATAACAGAAACAGATATATCACATAGCTTTAAGTTTATGGCTATTGAATTGGTACATTTTGGTAATGGGGGGGGGGGTTCTGCTAGGAATAAGGTTGAGACAAAAGAATTAGAATGGATCATTCAGATGTGTGCTATAATGGGAAAGGGACTGAATGACAAGATGTCTATCAAACCTGTACTAACTAATAGACCTTTAAGAATGTGAATGTGTTTTTTATATATGGAATTTTTAGATGCTTTTACAATGTTATACTGCCCTTTAAGTAATGATGATTGAATACTTGAATTATTATGTAATCAACTGAAATGTGAATACCACTGGATAGGATGTATTTAAGAGCCGCTGCATGATTTTATTCACTGTCTGATGATGCAGCTTTGGCTGCGAAAGCGCTCACCTCTTATTTGTTTGTGAATAACGTTTTTATGCTTTTATCTGCCGTGGGTTGGTGCCTGCCAGTTTTTTTACTTTAGTCATTGATATAAATGCAGTGAGTGGACGTGCCAGAAATTATAATCAGATGAGGCACCATGCCACTGATATGATTACAGCAACATGCAAGAGGGCAGCTGCTGTAGTATGAGAATATATGGTTACACAGGGTGGGGGTGTTCCTGCTGTGCAAACACCACTTACTGAAAATTAACATTTTCTGTCCACTGTCATAGATCCAGACAACTCAACAGAGGGTTCACATAGACTTCTTGATATTGGTGCTCATGTGGACAACAGGTGAAGTGGGTCCCAAAAAGAAATCCCAGGTATGCTGTATATCTAAACCATGTCATGCCATTGCAGACATCTTTATGCGTAACTACTTCTATAGCTGAAAACATTGATACACGTGCCTTAAAAGACCAATGAGTCCATCAGAGATTATGTTTGGGGGGGGGGGTCCTCTGTCTGATTGATTCTGAGATATTTCTTAAGGGGAAGATAGGCAGGGCATTATGTTCTTGTACTTGAGTCATTTGCATTGTGATGCTTATTAACCTTATTTCCACTCCCTTCCCCTTTCTCCAGGGGCATCAGAATTACCATATGAACGACTGCCTGCAGATGGTAAGCACAAACTCTTTTTATTAGTAATTACCATTAATTAAATGTCACTCTGAGGAGAGAGTAAAGCATGTTGTGTAGCTTTAACATTTGAAATTGTTTAACATGAGTGTGTAGAACCAAGGTTGGATCATTTCTACTCACTATTTCTCTCCTGCTTGCGTTTATTGATTATTATGACAAGTGATCCTGACAGTGGAAGTGTAGAACTTGTACCACCTGATATCAGAGTATCAGAGGCATCTGATGATGATGGTGGTAATACAGAGGCACAGTCAAGGAGTGCAATGGTTCAGTCGGACACTGAGGTTGTGGTTTACACATCTAGTGGCCTTATTTTGGACACAGTATGACTATGCAGACCCATTCCACTTAGGCCTCAGATATAGGACAGGTTGGGGGTGAAGCAGCTGATCAGGGTAGTGGAGTGACTTCACTTGCAAAGATGGTTGAGTCTTCCCATACCCATCGTGAGGGCATGGTACCACACAGGAGGTATGCTAGAGGTGCTTAGCAGATGCCTATTATCCACCCGCATCTTGATGTTTTTGTGTCATTACCTGCCACCAGAGGTATGTATAGTTTCATCACAGAGGCACAGGCACATTCAGCAAGGGCCTTGAAAGACATTGTGTGAGTCCTAAACATTGCACATTCTGATGTGTGTGATGGCCTCAACCATGTGGGTGACTTTGTTGGATAGGATAAGTGACACACTGGATTGGGCAGTGTTTCTGATGCAGTGCTTCCTGGGGATGAGTCAGCATCCCTGTGTCTGTAGATTGCAACATCCTCTGGTGTTAGCCAACAAGGCTGTGCCATATCTTGCTCCCATAGTAGCACTTCTTCCACTACTCTGATTGAGGTGTCCACACATAGGTATGGTAGGCCATGGGTTCATGTTTCTGGAACTAGTCATGAAACAGCTCTTCCAGAAGACATCACTCACATTCAGGTAGCACTCCCACTTCAAACAGTTGATGAGGAAGTGGCAGTGCAACTCCTGGCAGAGGCAATTCTTGTGATCAGAGCAACAACACTGAACTGAGATCTCTACCAGTAACAGCTCACACCTGTGCTAGCACAGAGCTTGATTGTGTTCATGCAGACACACACACATTTCACAAAAACTGCCCATATATTTCCTACTTTACTGAATGTTCTGTGTTTCGTACTCTCACACACTCACTACTTTAGTGTCAGCCTTGGCCTACTGCCCCCCCCCCCCCGCCCATCCATGCTAATTATGATGACTGTGTCATGCTCTTTGTTCATTTGGGTTTAACTCGGTGTTGCATATATGTCTGATGCATAGAGTAGATAGCTAAGAGTCTTTCTCTGTATATTGAATATATGTATATTTAGTACATAACGGGATTGTGGATGTTACTGTAAATATTAATTTCGGTAGGCTTTGTCATTTAGTATTGTAAGTCTTGCATTCCAGCCAATGATATTGTATTCCTGCTTATTGCTATACTTGTGAAACTGTTGATATAACTGTCCTGTTAACTGTTTTTTGTACAGTGGGTAAGTGACCAGCTTGATACCAGTTATTGTGTACAATGCATTGGAGTATACTGTAGACATAATTCCATTAGTTGACACCTCACACAGGTTGTAATTGAGTACATTTATGACTGACATTGTTGAGGTAGTTTATCTTACACATTTTTTCGTATAACACAGCTTCCACACTTACCTTGATACTACTGCAGTTATGAGTCATGTGCCTTGGGGCTGTCTCTGACTGATGCTATCCATACACAGACATTACATGGTTAAGTACAGTTTGTGTACATCCGATGTTATCACTTTTAATAATTGTATGTGTTTAAGTTGCTATATGTATTGCTTCACTGGTGAGTGCATGTGCTATCATTTGTCTCTTAATTGCTGAGCCTGCACTCTAACATTTGCATCGCAGGTTGTGAGTGTGTGTGTGATATCCTTTGTTTCTTAGTCAAGACAAGACTATATTGTGCAGGCCCACATCTGCTGGCTACCTCTGCAACTGGAGGTTCTCCCTCAGAATCCATATCTGTGTGTGTTAGAGGTGCTTGCTCTGCCTGTAGTCCAGAAATGCATTGTCCTGCTTCTTTCGGTCTCTGTTGCAGCAGTGTTTTTCAAGGTGATATTGTGCAACATGGGACAGACTATGAGAATTTCTGTGCTGCTGTCTGAGTCATACTGCAGACCATCGTCTGATGTCTCTAGACTATAGAACTGTTACTTCAGAATGCCAAACACATGCTCATAGATGTTTCTAGACTGAGCTTGGGCATTGTTGTATACTTTTCTGTTGGTGTGTGTGTATCACTGATGGGTGTCATCAGCCACAGTTCCATTGCATAACCTGCATCACCCGGCAGACGTACTTCTGGAGCATCACCCCTGGCAAACGTGTGTAAAGCTACGAGGTGTGAGTCATGGTAACTGCCTGAGGTGCCTGCAGAGATATTGAAGAGATCCCTTGGGCATTACAGACAACCTGGCAGTTAACTGAGTGGAACCCCTTCCTGCTGATGTACATGCTTCCCTGTTCACAAAATGGGACTTTTATACCTATGTGAGTGCAGTCTATCTACCCCAAACTTCAAGGAAGTGTGCTACAGCACACAATTTCTGTATTGTTCTTGTTCTCTTCTCTGGAATACTTGGAAAATAGATGTACTTCCTTGCATGTTCTAGCATAGCACTAAGCCATTAGTGCAATAATCTGTGACACCCCTGGTATAGCTGCTGTAGGTTTCTGGAATGTACCAGTAGCTAATATCCTTAATGCTACACATACTTTAATGTATGTTGTGCAGTCCATGATGTACTAAAAGGGGTGTGAACACCCTTCTTTTCCATGGACAAGGTCTGTCAGCAGCAGCAGCAGCATCCATTTGAGCCTGTCGAACATATACATTAAAGTGAGAAGCAGCAGCTCCTAACATTGCTTTATTTTCTAAATGAGATGGTTGCTGTATTCCAATAAGGTTTGGTGTTCATAGCAAACAGCTACACCATCTCTACATGGTTACTTTACAGTTTCCTGAATGCTCTTCCATCTTGGATTGGTTAATTACGTAATTCAGCTTTTTGTCCATTCATAGGTTCATAGGTGATTACTAGACTAATGACACAAGAGCGTTTACAAGCCTAGCTGATAATACCGACCCAGGAAATGACAATATTATATCTTAATTCAACAGATATGAGATGAGGGTAGTATCCGGGTAGTGGGTCTTTAGATGTTGGAGCCCTAAGTCATTTTACAGACTACCTCTGTCCATAAGGGACATGGGCAATGCCCCAGTGGTGAATTTTTGGTTCCCCATCCATTTATCCAAGTTCTTTTTGAAGAGAACGAAGGCCATGTTTTGTTTAATGAAGATGGGAAGTTTATTCCATAGATGAGGTAGCCTTTTTGGATACAAATATAAGTCTCCAGAAGTTCTGTTAGAGTCACAAATAAGGTTCAGGTCTATGGAATGTGTTACCCTCGTAGAATTATTCTTGCAAATATGTAAAATTTTCATCAGGGCTGGATCAGGGAATGCCTTGTAGGTCAAGCATAAGACTCCTCACAAAAAATTATATGAGACAGAGTAAAGGGATAGGGCTTTCAGTCAGTCTGCATAAGACATGTCTTATGCTTTCTATTTTTTAGGGATAAACCTCTGGGGATGCTTCAATTGGTTTAAGTGCCTGGTTAGGTACATGCAGAAGGGAGCATTGTACTCAATTATAGTCCTGATGAGAGCCAAGTACAATGACACTATGACTTCCTTTGATCTTGATGCCATGTGTTTACTTATAGGTTGAGCCACACAGAATATTTTCCTCACTACTGTAGCTACCTTGTGGTGAAAGTTTAGATTACTATCTATCTGTTCCTAGGTCCCTCACCACTGGGTCTACTTTTGGGGTGTGCTATCAATATTATACGTTGCAGGGATATCTGATTTACTGAAGGGTATGATTATGCATTTTTTAGCATTTTGTCTCAGACCATGGTTTTGGCACTAGTTGTTTGTCATTTTTAGGTGTGTTTGTAGGATGTCATCATGATTTGGGGTTTCATTGATTGTTCCCATCTTACAGTCATCAGTGAACTTGGTGAGCCTGAAGCCCCCGACATCAGCCTTCATTTCAGAGAACTATATACCAAACAGGAGGGATTCCAACACTCAGCCCTGGTATAAGAAACAGGTTTCTTATCAGACATGGATTCACCTGTCCAGACAGAATGTGTCCTGTCAGTGAGCCAGTCAACTATCCATCTTATGATGTAGGGATTTATGTCTAACTCAGTAAGTTTATCTATGATCCCCGAATGGGGGATTGTGTTGAAAGCTTTGGCCATTTCTAGATAAATGCCGTGTACCATTTTACCCTCATCCATGGTTAGGTGACTTTCTGAAGAAGTTCACCAGATTGAGCCGACAAAACCTATCTTTCACAAAGCCAAATTGGGTCTGGTTCAGTTTTTGGAGACTTCCTATGTCATTATTGATCAAGCCAATGATAATTCTCTCCATAGCCTTGCAGATAAGACTTGTCAAGCTTATGGGTCTCTAGCTCCCTGGGTCATTTGATGGGCCCCCATTGTGCAGAAGGAACTCTGTTGCAGTCCTTTCCTCTTCAGCAAAGCTTGTTTGGAGGCTGTGGTTAAAGATAATTTCTAGTGGCCCTGATAGATTCCATTTTAAACTAATAAGAAGCATCCTGGAATGTTGTTGGGACCCAGCAGGCTGTGTTTTTGGATTTAACATGCGCAGTATGGACTTGTTCTCTCATAAAGACTGGAAGGGGGGTGGTTGTTGGTATTTCTTTTGGTAAAGTAGGAGGTGAAGAGGGGGAAGGTTTGAAGTGAACTTGTCGGCCAACAGGTTTGCTAAAGTTTTAGGGTGGGTATAAGTGTTGATATTCATGATTAACTTGGCACATTGCTGAGCATTTCCCCTGAAGTTACAAACATAATTTAAAAAAGCTTTAATGGAAGGCTGTCTTTGCCTCATACTTTGCTTTGGCAGATTTGATTAACTCTTTGTTATTAGCATACTGTGCTGTTCACATTTGTTTGCAGTCTTTACACAACATGAAGCCCATTTAATGAAAAAATTGTGTGCTATCATGGAGAGTACACAATAGCAGTGCAAAAATTAGAAGTTTATGAATCTGTCCCTGTATCTATATATTGATTATTTCTGGAGTTGTTTTGCCTTTACAGTGCTAATATGAGATGTGTATTTAAATATCTGCAGCTTTCTCAGGTGGAGCAAACTGTTGACTGAAAAAGGTCTGGCACCAGTTGAAAATCTCAGTTACTAAACCAAATAAATAAAACAAAATACTGTATTACTCTGAACAAATCTCTTGACCAGATAATGCTCTCAGGGGAAACTTGAGTTTACCTAGTTAATAGAAAAAAAAACTATAAAGAGTGGCATATCTCATTACAATGACAGAATCATGTTGATAGTCAAACTCACTTTTGTTGCAGTAAATTTGACCCCAAAAAAAAAAATATGCTGAAAAAACAATGAACCTCAATACCCACTACCCTTCTCCAGAGTCACATATCAGTGGATAAAAGAGAAAACTCTAATGTTGCTGAAAGTTGTTTTGACACTTTTATACTGGTCTACCAGCCTTCATAAAAAAATAGATGCTGACTGACTATCACACTACCTACAATGATAATAGGATGAAGAAGAAGATCAACAATAACAGATGAGGAATGCTCTGTCTATAGTAGCCATCACACATAGGGTTACCACCTGTCCCACTTTACGAGGGACAGTCCCTCTTTGGGCAGTTGTGTCCTGACCAAAAATATTAAAAATGGCAAATGTCCTGAGATTGTAGGACATAATTATGTTCCATATTTTATGTAATAGTTGCATAAAATAGTTATTTCTGAATCTAAAATACCTAAATGTTACAAGAAGCAACTAAACTGCTACAAGAATAAGCTTTTATTTAGACAAAAAAATAAAGTTCTATTCTTTGTACTGACCGTGGGTATGTGTCGGCCTGTAAAATCTGGTGTGCGTCCCGAAAATGCCCCACTTTGGCCATTTGAAAAGGTGGCAACCCTATCACACAGACACAGATACTTTCAATTTAAAGACTATCAGGCAGGCACACTGACAAGAACATACAATAGATGTTTCTGTCAGTCAATAAGCAGGAAAGCTTTAGTGTTGGACAGAGGAAAACTAGAGCACTGTCATGTGAAAAACAATGGATTCATTAACAAAACATTGCAAGGAGAAGAACAAAGCTCTCCTCTATATTAATAAAGGCACTGGAAATAGTGAGAGAGAGAGAGAGATGGGTGTATGTTACATTATAGCAAAAGCATCAGTCAAGAAAGAAGGCAACTGCTAAAATAGTATAGTTTACACTATGAAATATTAAATGCTACAGTACATTGGAAAAAGACAGTAGTGCATCTCTAGGTAGTAGAAAAACAAAGTAATAATTGTGTTTGTTTCATTTCAAAGTATCAGTGAGCACTTACTTATTAATTATAAATAAGAGCACATTAAAGATAATTACCAGTTTGTCCAAAAACGTCTTGAAGTTCATGCATCTGAATATATGCCACATTATTTAAAAACATTAGATATTTCAATGGAAATTTCTAGAAGTCCCTTAAATGGTGAGCAGGCTGCGGTTATAATGAAGAGAAATGCCAGAATATCCTGAGTATCTGTCACCATATTAAAGCTCATAAAACATAAAGCTACTACAACTGCATGCCATGTATTGATTGCAAATCAACCCTTTAAGTTATTAGTACCAAAAAAAGGAATCATTATAAGGACAGTATGTGGTATTCATAAACATTGCCACTCAGTGGAAGAGGTCTGGTACGCAGTAAATCCACATAGCAGTGCAAAACGATCAGTAAATGTCCTTAACACAGTACTCCATACATAGAGTACATATGGAAAACACAAACTCCAGACATAAATCAAAGAGTCAATGCCTTTGAAGTAACAGCTGAGCCAAATGGGTAACGTATTCGCTGGTAAGTGCATACCTACCATTGTGGCTGTGGTTTTCAGCACAGCATACCACCTATGCTGCTCAGTATTCTATGTTGCAGCAAAAAAATCTACTGCAAACAGAATTTCCTGTGCTGTAAGTAAGACTGCTACTGCACACTACCATGGCCCACCCCCAAATTGTGATGTTAGTGAGCTTTCACCAATGGGAGCTTGCACAGTCCTAAATCCACTCAGTACCATGATATAGTAAAAATCCCTGAGCCACTCTCATGCCCAAAGATTGTGATTTCTTTATGCATCACATTTAAGCATGACAGAGGATGAAATCACAGTGATATAAGGCAGTAACATATGGTAGAATCGTCCTTACCAAAGAGATAGACATAGCTACTTTTTAAGGCATATTGTAGTTAATGTGATTGCCTAATATCACTACATTATGCATCTAAGTACTAGGAGCTGCATTGTGCAATTTAGTAAAAAAGGAAGGCTGTGGTGACCCAAAAGTAAGTATAGTGATTCATATGGATGAATCACAGAAGAGCTGGTGTGGTGGTGTAATAAACATAGTGTACATTATGCTGATATCTAGCCACTCTGCTTATGGATCCCAGGGAATGTCCTTACATGGTAAGGCTATTTAAATAAAGACACAACAGAACAGAAAGGAAGAGTTTTTTGTAAACACCCAGCATAAGAAGCTGAAAGCATAGTGACATTCAAATGCTTGACTTCAGCATGGGAAACTCCCTTTGTCAAATAATACCTTCCCCCAATAGGGGTGGCAACATGCTCAATTTTGTCCTTACAAACATAACCCGCATCTGCTCCTCACTCTCTGCCATACCTTCACTGGTTATATCAGATCTCTGTCTTATCTTTTTTCACCAGATGATCCTGGCATAGGTCAATAACCAGTTCAGTCATCTGTAGGACGTCCTCCATGGTCAGATTGTGCTTGATCATAACTTGAAAGAGTTCAGCAGTCCTCCATCTCTTAATGACCTTACAGCAAATATCACTACATGTAACCAAAGCTTATAGTCATATCTCAGCTCTTGCACAGATGGTTTTACTCCTTTTTGCCACAGATTTATTACCAAGTTATGAACCAAATTTCTCTGATAGAGCTCAGATATAAACAAAACTGTATAAGAAAAGACAAAATAGCCCCAAAATAGCACAAAGATAGCACTATCTTAAAATCAACCTCAGATGGGTTAACAAATAACAAATCTTGCATAGCTAACTATGAAATCAAATGCTACATCAACACAGAATAATGAAGAGTACTTCTTTCATTTTTGTGAAGAACATCCTAAATAATACACTGCATTGCCCTAAGACTGTCATCACACACTTCTTCCCTGAGAATATAGTTAGCATTCTGTAAAAAAATGAATCTTCAGCTTCTTCCCTGTCATTTCTTAACTTCTTAATGCAATAAATCAAGCCAATTCCCTTGGCAGTGATTACCTCTGTATAGATAATAAAAGTACTGACCAAGACCAAAAGCAGCAGCTATACGTGTCCGGACAACATACTAGGTGATTTCCTGGTTCGTATGAAACACTCCCCGTCAGACGTCCTCCTCCTTAAACTATTCATCCACAGTCTCTTCACTATGTATCAGAAGTTTGGAGAGCAGCTACGTTAGTTTCCTACATGTACAAGACCCAATCATGGGCATTGGCAACTAAAGATCTATCAATCTCACCAATATATTTTGCAGGGTGATGGAATGCATCATCATGGACCTCATAAATAGGTACATAAGGAACCTGCAGTCCTTAGATGTTAACTAATCTGGCTTTGAATAAGTACACCATGCCTAGTGAACCTCACTGATTTCTTTGAGAGAGTCACTGATACACTGGATGAGAGTATCTCTGTACACGTAGCGTACCTTGATTTAGCTAAAGCGTTCGGCACTTTACTCCACTCAAGCATCATTGCCAAACTGGACAATTTCAATATAAATGTCTAGGTAGCATATCAGATGGCCAACAGGTTCACTGATAGATACCAGGACATGAGAGTTAATGGTTCATTAACCTCCAGGACACTTGTCACCAGTTCTGTACCCATGGCTCTGTTTTGGGACTACTTCTATTTGGCATCTACTTCTCTGAGGCCAGTTCTGACATTAAATGTCTCTGCGTGATGAAGCTCATCAGCAATAAAGGTAATGGAATTCAGGTTGAATATAAAAGCTATTCTGTTTGAAGCTCATACATTTCAAAGTAACAAAGTAAACTCTTGTGTGTATGTCCATACTCCATAAATAAGTCTCAACTTGGCTGTTACATTCCATGCCTTTAGTATCTTCAGGTAAGCTTATGCATACCCATTTTGAACCTCTGAATGAGGTTCTACCTTCTTGGCATACTATTTGCTGCAACCACCTTCTATATAGCAATGTTAGGGAGATAGTGTTTGTCATTGGCTAATTCAATTTAAGCACCTATCTGTGACAATGAAAATTTCCAACACTTGAGTAATTCTCAATATATTTAAAGGCACATTATACATTTTCCAAACTCAACATGTTTTATGTCTCTCGCTCTCTTTATGTATATATATATATATATATATATCTATATATATCTATATCTATATATATATATATATATATATATATATATATATATATATATATATATATATATTACACACACGCACACACACATACTCTTATATATATATATATATATATATATATATATATATATATATATAGATATGTATGTGTGTGTGCATGTGTGTGTGTGTGTGTGTGTGTGTGTGTGTGTGTGTGTGTGTGTGTGTGTGTGTGTGTGTGTGTGTGTGTGTGCGCATATGTGTGTGTGTGGATGTGTGAGTGTTTGGAGGGTCATTATACATCTAGACTCCTCTAGACTAGTGAGCAAATCTTGCAGTATTAGGGAGGGAACAGCAGACACCAAAAATAATCTTTATATTACACCCTAACAGCTCTCCTAAAGATAACAGAACAACATTTTAAATTAATTATTAAGGTGAAAGAAAGGAAAATTGCATTACTTGACAATGAACTTAGATCTCCTAATGAGTATATAAGGGCAGATCTTTCTTTTGGCTCTATTAAATAGCATTGTTTTTTTTTTTCTAAAGTTGATGCATATGGAGATAAGAATAAAAACCGGAAAGGTCGTAAATTAATTTTGGATAAGGCTATTAACAGTGTTAGGCCTATGCCATTCCAGGATCAAGGAGGGGTAGCAGGGTTGTGCCTTTTCATGATAGGTTGAACTCATATAGGGCAATGGAAGATATTGCAAATGATGATGATGATGGGATTTTTAGATCCAACAGTCAGATGGTCAGAGAGATTAGCCAGTCACCAACAGAATTGCAGCTGTGGCACAGGGACTGGTTTGAAACCCTAGCACAGTGGGACATATGTCAACCCCCAGGGCAAGGACAGAGGACAGGAGAGATACAAGCATTAACTTTGTGTAAATGTGGTTGTTGGATGCTCACAGCTGATACTGAAATGGACATTGTTGGAACAGACACTTTTAAAGTTTTTAATATTTCTAATGTAGAATTGTATGAAGTTTGTTTGTCTTATTCAAGACAGGATTTTCATTTATTCCAAGTTTCAGTTTGGATGTGGTAAATGCCATAATTCAACTCAAGCTCTTTACTAGAATTGTAATTTAAAATTGTCTTTTGCTGACAGGAATGCTAAGTCTTATACTAAATTTGATTACACAGGGCCACATATGGCAAGAACCTTTATACCACCTCCCAATCCTATGGTTGTAGTCTTTGAATGGGTTTGTGAAGATCAGTTTAGACAAGTGTATTCAAAGACTAGAAAAGTGGAATAGTTGGATGGCCATGGTGGTGCAGCGGTTAGCATTGCCGCCTCACAGCAAGAGATTCTCCGGTTCGATCCTCAGCTGGGGTGCCTTCTGTGCGGAGTCTGCATGTCCTCCCTGTGGTCACATGGGGTTCCTCCAGGTGCTCCAGTTTCCTCCCACATCCCAAAGACATGCTGTAGGTGGATTGGACACACTAAATTGGCCATAGGCATGAGTGCGTGTGTGTGTCCCTTCTGTGGAAGGTTGGGCACTGGGCTGGCAACTCGACACCGTAAGACTCCACTGCCAATCATGAGTGGACAGTGATCCGCTGTGGTGACCCCTAACTGGGAAAAGCCGAAAGAAGAATAGGAAAAGTGGAATAGTTGTCTGATAACTTATCCGGTGAAGAAAGAGAGTTTCTTGTGAAACTAATGAAGAAGTATTTGGATAATGAAACCTGACAAGGGGGGGTGGGGGAGGTAATAATTATGGATATATGGCTTACTCTTTTGAAATGGTTCAGCTTTTGTCTAATGAGAACACTTATCAAAGGGTCAGCTTAAATCAGATTAATATTGCCTATGCTAGACTTGATTTCTTTCTGTTACTTATGGTTATGTAGGGTGAAATGGGTCATGAGGTGTGGGAGCACTTTAATGTTAAAAACCTAAAGTGGCGTCCATTTTTGTAATTCCCAAAATACATAAAGACCCTCATGACCCTCCTTTAAGACAGAGATTATCTGTGAAGGGATCTAAAACTGAACCCTTGGCTAAATTTGTTGACCTTAAGTCTTTATTATATCATGAAAAATATATCCTAAAAGATTCTTGGCACCTGTTGGAAGTGTAAAGTGCATTGGAGTTTCGAGATGGTATTACTTTCATTACTGTTGCTGTAGTTTACCTATTTACTGTGATTCCCCATGGAACCGGTATTGAATGTTTTTCCACTTACTTGTTTGAACACTGATATGTCACTACAGGATGCTTGGATAGTTATTGCTTTACTGGAGTTGGTTTTATACAATAACTATTTGTTCTTCGAAGGGGAATTTTTCCATCAGGTCTCAGATGTTGCCATGGGTGCTGCCTGTGCCACTGTCTACGCTAACATAGTCCTTGCAATGTAGGAGAAAATTCATGTTTTCACCCCTGAATTACTTTCACTAACACACAGTTACTTTAGATACCTGGACAAGGTGTTACTTTTATGGAAAGGAAGTTTAGAGCAATGGCATTAATTTTTGAATTTATGGCAGGATTCAACAAGTTTTCTCAAATTCACTTTCACAATTAATGAGAACAGTATATATTTTCTTGCCATCATTCTAGGAAAGAACATGGAGGGTAGTTGTTTTACTTCCACCATTTACAGAAAAGAAACATTCTCCAATGCATATTTCCAGTATGATACTTGCCATCCCCTTTTCCAGAAGAGATCATTTGTTAAAGGTCAGATGGTTAAATTATCATGACTTATTTCTGATGATTCTAACTTTGAGCACAAAATACCCCATCTGATTAGTTTATTTATGGAAAGGGGATACCCATTAGATTTATTAAAGAAAATAGAAGCAGAGGTGGTTGAACACTGCCAGAACCATTTTGCTCCAGTATTAAAGGGGAGAGGTCCTGTAAGTAATAATTGGATTGAGTCTATTATGAAACAGAACCAAGATTCAGTTTCTTTCATAGTGCCCTTTAGCAATACCACACATCAATTTGTTTGCATTATAAGAAGTTTTTGGGACTAAATATTTAGTGAAGAAATTAAGAAAGTCCTAGGCATTTTACCCAAAATTGTTTTTTTCTACAGGGAAGAATATGAAAATAATTTTTGAGGGCAGTGCTAAAAAGGTCATTTGGAATCATAGTCGCATGCAGAAGTGTGGATGTTGTAATTATATTCATGAAGGGCCATATGGTGTAGTAAATGATTACAACAAAACTATTCCTTGCTCAGGGAAAGTTAACTGTAGCATGACCCATTTAGAGTATGTGACATTATGTGGCACCTGTAATGCTTTTTATATTGGGAAAACTCATAAAAGATTGTGTGATAGGATTAGAGAACACATTTATAACATTAAAAAAGTGAAATCTACCAATGCATTGTATAAACATTCTTGTGTATGTATTAATTTCAACAAGTTTATTTTATTGCCTTATATATGGTGTTGGTAGACCCATCATGTGGTAACTTAGATTCTTATTTAGAGAGTAAACAGTTGTGTTGCCAGTTGAGGCTTAATGCCTAACAGACACCTAGTATTAATGATACTGTTTCGAGTACATTGAAAATGAAAGCTAATTTACCATGATATGAGGTTTTATAACTATCTTTATCACAATTATTTAATCAGGTTTTAATATTTAATATTTATTAAATGTTGTTTATCTACTATTTACCATTTATCTACTTTTTACTTTTTACTTCATCAAGGATCATTTTTATTACATTGTACTCTGCATCTTTAAGAATGCACTTTGTTTAAGTGTTTGCATCTACTGATTGGCTATTTAGGATATAAAATGGCTGTGAGCATTTTTTTATGCTACTCTGAAGAAGTCTTAGAGAGAAAGGTGTATCCCAGATGACTGGAGAATAAGCATACTCGTGCCAGTGTACAAGA
>NC_056725.1:360518691-360661191 GCF_019279795.1 Protopterus annectens
TGTGGGTACTTAGTTTTTTCCAAAGGGGATGACTATCCACTTTTTGGCATTTAGCTTCAGGCCATGATTTTGACACCAGGTATCTGTCTCAGTGAGACCCTTTTGCAGGATGTCTATGTCAGCCGGAGAGTCAATTATAACCCCTAGTTTGCAGTTGTCTGCAAACTTGGTCAGCCATAGTGCTCCTGTGCTTTCCTGTACCTCTGAGAAGTATATGCTGAACAGGAGGGGTCCTAGGACTGAGCCCTGGGGAATGCCACTTGTAACCAGTTTAGAGTTGGACCTAGCTCCCACAACTCATACCATGTGGGTTCTGTCCGTGAGCCAGTTGGCAACCCATCTTCTGAAGTAGGGGTTTATGTTCAGGCTGCTGAGCTTGTCTATAATACCAGAATGGGGAATGGTGTTGAAGGCCTTTGCAAGGTCTAGGTAGGCTGTGTTTACCACCTTTCCCTCGTCTATAGCCTTGGTAACTGTCCCAAAGAAGTCCACCAGGTTGAGGATGCATGATCTGCCCTTAACAAAGCTGAACTGGATAGGGTCCAGTATTTGGAGGTTCCCAATGTCTTTGTTAATGAATTCCATGATGATGTGCTCCATAGCCTTGCAGAGCAAGCTAGTCAGGCTTATAGTGCAATAGATTCCGGGGTCTGTTGTGGCTCCACCTTTGTGGAGCAGAATAACCGTTGCTGTGCGCCACTCTGTGGGTACATAGCCCGTGGAGAGGCTGAGTCTGAACAGTGTGTTTAGGTGAGGGATTAGCTCACCTTTGAGCTCATGTAGGACACAGCCTGGGACACTGTTCAGTCCCATTGATGCTGTGTTTTTGTCTTTGGAAAAGGCTGTTTTAACCTGAGTGTCTGTAATTTCAGGCACTCTACATTCTTCTTGTATGGTTATGGGCCCGGTTGGAGGTGAGAGGGGGGTAAAGATTTTGCTGAACCTGTCTGCCATGATGTTGGTGATATCAGTCGGTTCCATGTATTTTGTGCCATTCTGCACTAACTCCGAGCAGATCTGAGCATTGCCTCTTAGATTCTTGACAAAGCTAAAAAATGCCTTGTGGTTATCTTTGGAGTCCTTGGCAATTTTTCTTTCGAAGCTCGCCTTGGATGATTTTATGAGGGATCGTAGTTTCTTGCTGATATTGATCAGGGATGTCTTCCCTTCTTGTGATTTTACTCTTTTCTGTACTAGTTTCCTCCTTCTATTGTATAGCTTGTTTATGGCAGGAATCCACCAGACTGGTTTCCTTTTCTTGGAGGAGTGAGTGTTGGTTTTGCTTGGGATGACACGAACTATGCATTTTTGTAGGTACCCATAGAATGTATTAGTAAAGGATTTTGCAGCTTGGACAGCATTATTCTTCAGCATGGGGGCTTTGAAACTTTCCACCTCAGTCTTAAGTAACATGAAGTTTGCTTTTGAAAAGTGTTTCACAGTGTTTTCCTTGTTCCAGGGTGGGGGCAGAATGTGGATATCCAAAGTGATTTGCTTATGGTCAGATCTAACCAGCGAGGGGTTGACCTCTGGTATGGAACACCAGTCGCCCATGTTGGTGATGATCAGGTCCAATATGTTGTCACCTCTGGTGGGAGTGTTGACCATTTGAACCAGGGCATTTGAGTTTATAAATTCTAGGAAATATTGGGCAAGGGAGTTAGTACTTGAGTAGTTCTCCCAGTTAATGTTTGGGTAATTGAAATCAGCCAATATTAGGGTGTTTGATAGGACCTTTATGTTTCCCAGTGTTTCCAGAAATGCAGAATGGGTGTCCTGGGACATGGTGGGGGATCTGTAGCAAGCTACAACTTGAATTGCAGTTTTGCCCATTGTTAGATGCACATGGATGATCTCTGAAGCATCGTGCTGTGCCACTAACCTAGAGGTGTGGGTATCCTTGATGAATATGGATACGCCCCTACCTTTTGTATTTTGGTTCGGGTTCTGCAGCTGAAATGTATGGTATGAGTTGTAGCCTAGTAGTGCTGGGGTGCTCTCTGGAGCCTTAAACCAGGTTTCTGTTACTGCACATATATTGATTTTCTCCATACTGAGGAGTGCCTCGAGTGTGTGCATTTTGAGGTGTAGACTTCTGGCATTGAGTAGCATTACCCTCAGTTTTTTGTTACTTGTGCTATTTACAGTGGTGAGTTTGTCTTTTGAGCCTTGCCTAAAAAAGGCACTATGGGGGTGGCAAGAGCCTTAGCCAGTATTTGAAAGCCTAAAGGTGACAGGTGCAAGCCATCTCTAGTGAAGCAGTGTGGCTTGTCGAGCATGTCATCCCTGGTGGACAGACACTGGATCCACTTTGAATGACACCAGAAACTTAGCCAATTGCTGAAATCGAGAATTTTTTCTTTATACCGTGGTATCATTCTTGGTACTGGCAGGATGCTACTCAGGATCAGGGTCATACTGGCCTGGGCCACGTGATCAGAGAGCTCTTTCATGTCTTTTTTCATGTAGTCCAGGGAGGTACGGCTCAGGTCTTTCACACCAACATGGACAAGGACAGTCACATTTGTACTTGTTCTGGAGTGATCTGAGTGTTTTTGTTATGTGGCGGATCCTGGCACCCGACAGGCAGCTAACAGTAACCTTCTCCTTATTCAGCCTAGTGAGTGGGACATCAGTGTGCCTGACTATAGAGTCACCTATTACTAGTATGTTGGGTATGTTATTTGGCCTTAAGGGCTGTGATTGCATGGCACACTGGTTTTGTGAAGTATGTGTTTCATGGTTTGTGTTGGGGGGGGTGGAGGTTTCTTGGATATTTGCTTTGGAGGTCTCTTTTGCTTTTGCATATTTTTATTTAGAGCCTCTGAGTATGTTATCATGTATTTATGTGTGTTTTTTGCTGGTGCTGGTTTAATGGATCTATGTGAGACTGGTGGTATGATGCAAGTATTTCCCTTCTCCTCTTGACTGTCTGATCCAGTCTTGGGTTGAGAGAGCTTAGCCTCCAGTTTGGCTGTATAATTGCATCTCTCACATGTATTAGTGTTTGGTGGTAGGAGGAGATGGTTTTCTGTGTACATGAGGCAGTTGTAACATTGTCTCAAAATGCCCAGATTCACCAGTTGGACTGGAGAGTACACCTGAAACTGCCCTTTGGACATGCCTGGATAGGTAAAGTGAACTGTTTTACTGGATGGCTGGTAAGGTCGAATAGAGTTCCTTGTCCTTCTGTGCAGTACAGGAGGGTCTAGTGCTAGGGTTTATAAGTGCTTGCTATGAGTTTTG
The DNA here is from genome assembly GCF_019279795.1 of Protopterus annectens. NCBI lineage: Eukaryota > Metazoa > Chordata > Ceratodontiformes > Protopteridae > Protopterus > Protopterus annectens. The sequence goes on from NC_056725.1 coordinate 360,521,938, forward strand.
AGCAAGTGCCAAGCTGAGAAATGAATAGCTTGAATGCTTAAGTTGAAAGTTTGTCTAGTTCCAAGGGAAAAATTGAAGAGGATACTTTGTGGAGCTAGGAATAGTTTTACCCTAACTAACTGGTGCTGCCCGGCATGCAAAACTGAGCAAATGCAGTATTTATAGGAGGGAAATGAAAGAGATAGAAATTAGCCCAAAATGGCCAATAAACTACTAATTTCTGGGCTGAAAGCACTCCCCCAGGGACAGATAGGATCTCTCACAGGTAAACAGATAAACTTCCTTCTATCCAAGTAAGGTATGGGCAAACACAGAGATTTGTAACACAGCACTGAATTCAGCACTAACCTGAAAACTGGAGTATACTAGCTTAGAAAGGCGGGAAACAAGTATTTTTTTTTTCAGAAAATAAAGTGGATACAATAAAACAAAAACAGTTTAAATGCACGGAAAAGGATACTTATTGTTATATATCGCAGATCAGAGTTGTAGTTAATGCCCCTAGTAATGAAGTAGGAAGAAACACAAATACAGTAAAAGCAGATGAATAAAGCACAATGTTTTATTTTTTTTTATATATAAAATAATAGAAAAATGAACAAACTGATTTAAACAAGTTACCCATTTAACCAGAAAAAAATCAAAACTGAGCCCTGTTCCAGCAGTCTTCAATCAGACAAGTTCTAACTGCACACTCCTGCTACTAGGGTGCAGGGGAACCTTCTCCAAAAAAAAGATGGCCTGGATCAGTGCTCAAGTTATACAAACAAAGCTAGATATAGCAGGCCTGAATCTGGTCTATGCTACAGCAACAAGGTGTGCCAATTTCAGAAAGAAACAGTTCAAATAAGCAGGCACAATAATCCTGTGACCAGAAATCCCAGCTCAGGAGAACAGAATCTAGCCTCTTCTCCCACAAGATTGCAGACCACAAACCCTCTTAATTTAGAATAACTGACCTGAAGCCCAATTGCTTAAGCCAGAACTAACACACTTTTAGAATAGCAGACAGTGGGCCTTCAACCAGCAATTCCCAGCTTAGAAGGATGTAAGCTAGCTGCCCTGCCACAACAGTGCAGACCACAAACCTTCTTAATGTGAAACAACCTGTATGAAGCCCAAGTGCTTAAACCAAAAGACTTAGAATTACATATACAATTTAATCAGGCTACTACCAAGCAGTAATAAATGCAGCAGAATAAATAAAATGAGTACTTTTAAGAAAAGCAAAATAACGTTGGAGGAAACACAAATACAGTAAAAGCAGATGAATAAAGTGCAATTTTTTTTTGTTTAAGTGCAAGGAGAGGAAGGAAGAACCTAAATGGGATGGCCTTCTCAAATCTTCTCTCTGTATTAAGTGGAGTGAACACTAGACTCAGAATATGATCTCACTGTACTTGGTTAAGTGAGCAAATGAGAAGGACCTAGAAGGAGTGTTCCAATACAGACTTACAAGAGGGGCGGGCAATTCCAGAGCCACCAACACTAATACCAACACAAGAACAGAGAGGGTGGGTGTGGAATTAACTGCAGAGAGACACACAGCACACTGTTCAATGAAACACACAATTAGGAAACAGAAACAATGAAAATACAGTACCTTTAAAACTGCAAGTTTGTACTTAACAGAAGACTAAAATACACTACTGCAAGTTTCACTTAACTTCAGCTTCACATACAGATGATTGTAGCCAAGCAGGTCTCTCAGAAGTTGAGCATAAAATGCTCAGCCTTTGTTACCTACAAAGAGTAAAACACTGCTCAATTCTGGGATGCTTCCTCTTTAGCCAATGTGTTAATTCCTTTCTTGCATATTATGGCAACCTATCCAAAGCCAAGTAAGCAGATGGCACTATCCTATGTTGCTTTGCAGAAGATTATGAAATTGCTGGAAAAAAAAAGATGAAGTCCAGTTACCCATAGTTGAGAAACGGCTAAAGAACTCTTACCCAATCCTTAAGGCCAGCAAGAGTAACTGCAATATAAAGATAGTTAAGAAACCGTACACTAAATTTCACTTCACTTAATGAGAACACAATTCCTTTCACAGACAAAGTAAACTATCCTGCAGTTATTCTCAAATGTTCTCTCTTTCTCTCTCCTTCAAAGAACAAATAATTATAACTTTGAGAAATGTAATCAGCTACTAGGCCAAATTTACTGCAGCAGATTCTTCCTCATCTTGTTCTCCACTCCAGTGACAAGCTTGTAGTTTGCCTCCTAGGCTCTAATATTCTCTGCATGGATTATCTATTCTGCACTCCTGCCTTTTAGATAAGCTTAAACAATTTTTCCACAAGTCCAATAATCTTACCTGGGTCTATATCATAACATCGAAGTTGAATAACATCGAATGCTATGATATTGAACCCAAAACCTCGAAGACTGACAACAGCAAAGCCATGGAACATTGAATTCTTTCCCAGGGAAATAATTTGGTGGGCTGTTTCCGTGGCTGTTTCACTATTTCCTCCACTGTGGTGCAATCTCAGAGTTGGCATATTTAAGTAGGGGGGTGTGGGGGGCAAAGCCCCCCACATTAGAAATGGTGTGTAGTGTTTGTGTGTTCTGTGTTTTGTGCTGGAACAGCAATTTTTTTTTTCCAGGGAAAAAAAATCGCTGTTCTCAGCTTTTAGAGTTTTACACTTTCGGGGTTTGAAGTTCAATGTTATGGTGTTCACTGTTATTGTGTTTCGATCATGTGATATAAACCCATCTTACCCTAGGCTCTGCACTCATGATGCATTACTGCAATTTACTCAGATTACTGTGATGGTCAGCCTTTTAAATATACATTCCAGTACTAGTTCATCAGTTCTGATTTCTAGTGCCTGTGCCCTGGTAAACCTCCTGACTAAAACTCTTTACAGAATTACACTGCTGTACCTTTGAACTCATATCTAAGGGAACCTTTCTATAAAGACAATAAGGTGCTGACACTCATATGGAAATGTCCCCTTCAGAAACATATTCTGCTGTTACGCCGTCTCCTCACTTCAGCAATCAAGATCATCACTTGCTTCCTGACAGTCAAAAAAATTATAAATTGTGATGATAATCTTAGAAGGTACTTGTATAAAGAGTAAATATACTGACTGCAAATCCACTAAGCTTCAACCACTGGCATAACACTGAGCATTTCATCTGTTACAATCAGCTTCAGTCGGTTATATTATTTATAAATGGACTTAGCTCTGAAGTCTTGGTTTACATTATTAGTTAATTTTGTTATTCATACTTGAGGATTTCTTTCCATCCATTTGCCTGCCAATGATTTGTTAATACTGTATTACATGCACTTATATTTTAACAATTTTGTTTGATTGCATTTGTGTAGATTTTCTTCCCAGGCCATCAAAAGAGTGAGCCACAACCCAGATACACACCCAGTTATCGAAAACATAAAGGATAGTAGCAACTGGCGAAAGTTCTGTGTGACTGAAACTTTTCTCTTACAGAAAATATAATTAAAAAATAAAAATTTGGACATACTTGTTAGCTAATTTTATTAGCTAATAGTCAGAGAAAAGATTTATAGCTTCAATATCTTCAAAAGCTGTAATTTTTCTGTAAGAATTTCAACTGCTTGGTTAAGAGAGAAGAGGCTTCAACATGAGCAACTCAAGAAATGAGACTCAGGATTTTTGTCTCAGAAAAGACATACCATCACTAATATTTAGCATGTAGGTTGTATTTCTTAAAGTAGACAAACTGGATACCATATTAGAAAGTTTCAATGAAGAGACCAGAAAGAAGATAGAACATTTAGAATTTCTTATGAAACAGCAAAGTACACAAATTAGCAGTATGGAAGTAACTTTAAATTATCATGAAGAAAGAATGACTGAAGGTGAGGCTCAGACGGAATTTCTTTTAAAACAAAATAACTGGCTCATAGGAAAACTCAGTAATTTAGAAAATAGACTGACACAAAATAACATTAGAATTTATGGTATACCTGAAAAGTGTGAGAAAAACAATATAATAAACTTCTTAACAATCTGGCTACATAAAACATAAAATCTATGTAAAACTTTATCTTTTGGAATTGAAGTGGTACATAGATTTCTGAGAGTACCTTTGAAGAAGGAAAACTTACCACCGCAATCAATTATAGTTCATGTCTAGCTTAAAAAAAGATCAGATATTAAAAACAGTATAGTCTAGCCCAGCTGTTAAAACAGGTGAGTATGTTTTCAGGTTTATAGGTTCATAGGTTCATACTAGGCTATCTGCCCTAGGGCATTTATAAGCCTAGCCAGAGTATGTTTGGCTTTCGCCACCCATTTTAAATTAATTTTGCTATGCCCTTTTTCGAGGTTAGTATACTGTGCCTCTGTCTAACAGTGACACAGAAGTGATACCCGGGGTAAACCTATGATCTCCCATCCACTCATCAAGATTCCTCTTGAAGAGAGTCATTGAGGGACTCTGCCTAACCTGGACTGGGATTTTATTCCAGAGTGAAGGGAGCCTCTGGGTTATGAATCTGTCCCTCCAGCATGTCCTATTTATTTCAGTGCTGAGGTTCAAGTCTCTCGAGTGTGTAGCTCGATGGGATTTGGATTTTTTGAGGTGTAGCATGTCCCTTAATTCTGGGTTGGACATGGCTTTATATGTCAGGCACAGGTCGCCTCTATGCAGGCGGTATGCCACTGAGTAGAGCTGGAGTTTCTTTAACCGGGCAGCATATGGCATCTGTTTGAGCCCTTTGATCCTCTTGGTGAGGTACTTTTGGAGTCTTTCCAGTTGCTGCAGGTGTTTGGTAAGGTACATCCCAAAAGGGGCATTGTACTCGATTATGGGCCTGATGAGGGATGAGTAAAGAGGCACGATGACCTCCCTTAATCTAGATGTTAATCCCTTCATGATTAGGTGGGCTATATAGGTTCATAGGTTCATCTTAATTCTGGGTTGGACATGTTTTTCTAACCACTTTGGCCACGTGGTTGTCAAATGAGAGATTGCTATCAACTTGGGTCCCCAGGTCCCTAATTACTTCTTCTGTACTTAATGGATTACCATCTATGTGGTAATTTGTGGGCACTTTGTTTTTGCCAAAGGAGATGACTATGCACTTTTTGGCATTTAGCTTGAGGACATGGCTCTGGCACCAGTTGTTTGTTTCTATGAGGCCCTTTTGGAGGATGCTTGTGTCAGCTGGAGAGTCAATTTTGGCGCCCAGTTTTCAGTCATCTGCAAACTTGGTCAGCCACAGTCCAACCTGTGGTGGCCTGTACCTCCAAGAAATATATACCGAAAAAGAGAGGTCCCAGGACTGAGCCTTGTGGGATGCCACTTGTAACTGGTTTGGAGTCTGACATGGCTCCAGCAATTCTAACCATGTGGGTTCTGTCCTTAAGCCAGTTTGCAACCCATCTAGTGACATAGGGGTTTATATTTAAGCTGGTGAGCTTATCTATAATGCCCGAGTGGGGTATTGTATCGAAGGCTTTTGCGAGGTCCAGGTAGGCTGTGTGGACCACCTTCCCTTTGTCATTGGCCTTGGTGACTGTTTCAAAGAAGTCGACCAGGTTTAAGAGGCAGGATCTGCCCATAACAAAGCCGAACTGGGTAGGATTCAGTGTCTGTAGGTCCCCAATATCTTTATTTATGAGGTCCATGATGATCCTTTCCATAGCTTTGCAGACCAAGCTAGTCAGGCTTATGGGGCAATAGTTTCCAGGGTCCATTGAGGCACCATCTTTGTGGAGAGGGACCACTGTTGCTGTACGCCACTCTTTGGGTACATATCCTGTAGTAAGGCTGAGACTGAACAGTAGTTTTATGTTTGGGTTTAGCTCTTCTTGGAGTTCATGTAGGATGCAGCCCGGGACACCGTCTGGTCCCATTGATGCTGTGTTTTTTGCTTTGGAGAGGGCGGCTCTTACCTGAGCATCTGAGATGTCAGGGGGGGCAGCACTCTGCTGGGATAGATATTTGCCCTTTTGGTGGGGAGGGGGGAGAGAAGTTTGCACTGAACCTGTCAGCTAGGATGTTGGCAATGTCTGTGGGTTTGGTGTATTTTTTGTCATTTTGGACTAATTCTGAGCATATCTGGGAATTCCCACCCAGGTTCCTAACATAACTAAAGAAAGCCTTGTGATTATCCTTAGTGTCCTGTGCTATTTTTCTCTCGAAGCTAGCCTTAGACGATTTTATGAGTGCCCTTAGTTTTTTGCTAATACTGATCAGAGATGCCTTCCCTTTTTGGGATTTTGCTCTATCATGTAGTAGCTTCCTCCTTCTATTGTATAGTTTGTTTATGGCTGGGGTCCACCAGACAGGACGTCTGCCTTTGGAGGATTGGGTCTTGGTTTTATTTGGGATTGCATGATCCATGCATTCCTGAAGGTGTTCATAGAATGCATTTATAAAGTTTTCTGCGGTCTGGGCCGTATTTTCCACAGGCCTTGGAGCTTTGAAGGATTCCACCTCGGTTTTGAGGAGTGTGAAATTTGCTTTAGAGAAGTTTTTCACTGTGGTTTTCTGGGCAGGGTGTGGGGTAGGGATGTGAATATCCAGTGAGATCAGTTTATGGTCTGATCTTACCAGTGAGGGATACACTTCTGGTCTGGAGCATAGAGTTCCCATGTTGGTGACAGGTCCAGTATGTTTTCCCCTCTTGTGGGAGTGGTAACAAGTTGTTCCACAGCATTTGAGTTTATAAATTCTAGGAACCTTTGGGCTAGGGTGTTGGAGCTAGAGTAATGCTCCCAGTCTATGTTTGGGTAATTGAAGTCGCCCAATATAATGGTGTTTGGAGAGACCTTCATATTTTCCAGTGTTCTCAGGAAGGCTGAGTGGGGTTCCTGGGTTTGGGAGGGTGGTCTGTAGCAGGCTATAAACTGGAAGGCAGTTTTACCCACTGTTAGTTGCACATGGATAGTCTCTGATGCTTCGTGCTTTGCCACCAACCTGAAGGTGTGGGTATCTTTGATGAATATCGATACACCCCCTCCTTTTGTGGTTCGGTCCAAGATTTGGGGCTGAAAAGCATGGTATGAGGTATAACCTGGTAGTGCTGGTGTGCTCTCGGGAGCCCTGAACCAGGTTTTTGTTACTGCACAGATACCGATGTTCTCAATGCTAAGGAGAGTTTCAAGTGCGTGCATCTTGAGGTTTAGACTTCTGGTGTTGAGTAGCATTACTCTAAGTTTCTTAACCCTTGTGATACCTATGGAGGTGGGTTTGTCTTTTGAGCCTTGTCTAAAAGAAGGCACTATGGGGGTAGCAAGAGCCTTTGCCAATATCCGAAAGCCCAGGGGTGACAGATGCAAGCCGTCCCTAGCGAAGCATCATGGCTTGTCGAGCATATCATCCCAGGCTGACAGGCATTGGATCCCCTTTGAATGACACCAGTACTTAAGCCAGTTGTTGAAATTGATCATCTTGTCTTCATATTGTGGCATCATTCTTGGTGAGGGTAAGATGTTACTCAAGGTCAGCGTCATACCAGCCTGGGCTACATGTTCAGAGAGCTCCTCTATGTCTCTTTTCATGCAGTCCAGGGAAGTACGTCTCAGGTCATTCACACCAGCATGGACAATGACTGAGTCATATTTGTACTTGCCTTGGAGTGACTTGAGTGCTTGTGTTATGTGGCGGATCCTAGCGCCTGACAGGCTGCTCACCATGACCTTCTCCTTGTTCAGCCTGGTGAGCGGGACGTCAGTGTGCCTGATGATAGAGTCACCTATTACAAGTGTATCAGGTGTGTTGTTTAGCCTTAAGGGCTGTGACTGTTCAGCACACTGGCTTTGTGAGATATGTGTTGCACGTGTTTTGTTTTGGGGTAGCGGTTGCTTGGGTGTCTGCTTTGGAGGTCTCTGCTGCTTAGACAGATATTTATTTAGAGCCTCTGAGTATGTTTTTGTGTGATTATGTGTTTGGTTTGCTGTCGTGGTAGGTCTATGTGAGACTGGAATTGTAGTGAGTGTGGTTTTCTTCTCCTCCTGACTGGTTATGCCAGTACTGAGTTGAGAGAGCTCAGCCTCCAGTTTGGCTATATGGCTGCATCTCTCACATGTGTTGGAATTTATTGGGAGGAGGAGAGGGTTGTCTGTGTACATGAGGCAGTTGTAACATTGCCTCAAGATTCCCAGGTTCACCAGCTGGACCGGAGAGGAGATTGACAACTGACCTTTGGACATGCTAGAATAATATTGGGAATTCCTTTATAATTGAAAACAAGGGCCAATGGGGAGTGAGGGTGTAGTGCTTTTAATTTTTAGTGCTGACTTATATAATTGCTTTAGTGAGCAAGTGCCAGGTAACTTAAGTGCAATGTGTTACAGGTAACTTAAATGCAAAACAGTAACTTTCTTTCAAGTAAAACAAGGAAATAAGTACAGTAAGCAATGCAGATATCACTAGGGATCCACAGAAGCACTGAGAAGCCGCGTTTTAGGTGGAATTAGCATTCCAGAGAAATAACAAGCAAACAAACAACAAGCATACAAACAAAGCTAGATTCAGCAGGCCTGGATCTAGTCTATGCTACTGCAAACAAGGTGTACCAATTTCAGTAAGAAACAGTTCAAATATGCAGGCACTATAAACCTTTAACCAGAAATTCCCAGCTCAGAAGGGCAGAGTCCAGCCTCTCCTACCACAAGAGTGCAGACCACAAACCTTCTTAATGTAAAATAACTGGCCTGAAGCCCAAGTGCATAAACCAGAACTAATACACTTTAGGAATAACAGACACTGAGCTGTCAATCAGCAGTTCCCAACTCAGAAGGATGAAAGCTACCTGTCCTGCCACCACAGTGCATGCCACAAACCTTCCTAATGTAAAACAACTGGTCTGAAGCCCAAGTGCTTAATCCAAAAGACGTAGAATGATAGCTACACTTTAATCAAGTTACTACCAAGCAGTAATAAATATAATTGAATACTTTAAAGAATGCCTGGATTAGTGCTCAAGTTATACAAACAAAGCTAGATTCAGCAGGCCTGGATCTAGTCTATGCTACAGCAAACAAGGTGTACCAATTTCAGTAAGAAGCAGTTCAGATATGCATGCACTATAAGCCTTTAACCAGAAATTCCCAGCTCAGAAGGGCAGCGTCCAGCCTCTCCTCCCACAAGAGTGCAGACCACGAACCCTCTTAATGTAAAATAACTGGCCTGAAAGCCCAAGTGCTTAAACCAGAATGAATACACTTTTAGAATAACAGACACTGAGCCCTCAATCAACAGTTCCCAACTTAGAAAGATGTAAGCTACCTGTTCTGCCACTACAGTGCAGACCACAAACCCTCTCAATGTAAAACAACTGGTCTGAAGCCCAAGTGTTGAAACTAAAAGGCTTAGAATGAGTTACACCAAGCAGTAATAAATACAATTGAATACTTTTAAGATGACGCAAAAGCAAAATAAAGTAGGAAGAAACACAAGTACAGTAAAAGCAGATGAATTTTTTTTTTTCAGAAAAGTAGCAAAAACAGTAGTAAATACAATTCTCATGCAGTGCAAGCTGGCACACTTGAATATGTAGCAATATTAGTCCACACACAGTTTCAAAAAATGTAATTAAATTAAAAAGGACTAAAAGCAAGTGCAGAAAGGGTTAATTAGGTAGAATGCGGTAAAGAGATGGGCATGGGCGAATGTCTTAGATCAAATCTACAGTGGGGCGGGCACTGCAAAAGCCACCAAATTTAAACTACAACCAAGAACTGGGAGGGGGTGGGGAAAAACAGTTTCAACACAGATGTGAGGAATGTGCAAATTATAAATCCAAAAAATATATACTGTTCTCTCTCTCTCTCTCTCTCTCTATATATATATATATATATATATATATACAACAGATATCTAAGCAAACAATTTAGCTCTATAATACAGAATAATACAGAAAAGTATACTCAGCTCTATATATTTGCAGATAGTTCTGTAAGGCTGTCTCTCAAACTAAGGTTCCAGTTTGACAATGATTTTTCCAGTAAAGTAATGAGTAAAAAAAATCCTGTTTACCACTGATCAAGGAACTTATAAAGAACAATATTAAAGCCACTTTGGTGTTTCCTGCAAGGATCAAATTATTTCTTTCTGAAGAAACCAAAATATTTAACACAGGAGGCATCCACTTTTGTAAACAGCAATAAAATCCTTAATAATACTTAATAAATGGCATGGAACAGTATATCCCCTCAAGAGAGATAGTGAACTGAATTCCTCAAAAACTGCTTCTAAAATTAAAAGTGATTTTCATTTTCTGATTGCAGGATTTTTGCTTTCTGAGGCACTATATCTGCCCCTGGATTTTTGGATTTTAAGCTTCAAAACATATCTAAATATGTATTTATATTTTAAGGTAAAATATTTTTCATGATGAGGAATATAAATGGTTAGTTTTACTGTTTTACTATATTGACAGTAAATGACTTAATATATTTAATTTAACTGAACTGATAAGTATGTTTGTAAATGTTGAATAAATACTTCCTGTATTGGTAACTTTAAGACTAGAAAAGTTAAGAACTGTATTTTAAGTGTTCATCTTTGCTTAGTATGTGCATTGCTGGGTTAACTGACTGTCGGGTCTAAGTAGTCATGCTAATTAGAAGTGTTAAAGTGCTGCTGATATTATTTTCTTTGTTCCTGAGTAACACTTTGCTTTCACAGGTAATGTATGAAGCAAGTTAAACTTAACAAAAGCTTGACAACAAAAGACTGTTCCGTTTCAGTCAGAATGCTGTATTAACCCCATCTTGAGCTGTCCTTAAGAAAATATTGGTCGAAAAGTTCATCACTGATGTCTGTAAAAAAAAGAAAAGAACTTTCTTTGTCATTCGTTTTTTTCAAGTATATATGTGAGGAATCTTTATAGACTAAATCATTACTTCAACACATTACATGGAGTTACTCAGGGCTCTAGCACCCAAAGAAGAAGAGAAAAATAGGTGTAGTTGAAGAAGAATGGCAGTGCCTCAAAACACCATGTGTGAGGGCTGTGGAACAGATATGTGGCCGATCCAGGTATGGAAATAATGTACATTAGGAAAGCTGGTGATAGAATGCAGTAGTCCAGGATGTCATCAAGAGAAAGTAGGAGTACAGGAAAAAGAGGAAGAAAGTAAAGATGGACCAGGATATTTAAGCAATGCTGGCTGGCTAAAAAAGAAGCCACAGAAGGAGTTGCAATAGCAAAGAACCAGGCATTGGTGGCACTCTTCCAGCTTCTGTTAAGTGAAACAGTAGGTGGCACAAAGAAACTATATAAGTTTGTAAGGCAAAGACAGAAAGATAAAGAAGATAGTCAGACTCCTTTCATAAAGGATGCCAGGAACAACCTCCTCACCAGCCCACTTCATAAGGGATGCCAGCAACAACCTGCTCACCAGTCCACATGACATAAAGGGCAGATGGAAGGAGTATTTCCAGCAGCTTCTAAATGAAAAAAAAAATGCACAGAAGCTGTACTGCCCCCAACACAGCTTACAATGAGAGGAGAAGAGGAGCCCACCCTAGAAAAAGAAGTAAGAATAGCACTAAGGAAAATGAAGTCTGGAAAAGCAGCAGGCTCAGATGAGGTCATACCAGATGTGATAAAGATGATGGTTGGGATAGGGGAGAAATGTCTTCTCAGAGTACTTATGGCAGTGTGGAGAGAAAGGCATATCCCAAGTGACTGGATCATAAGCATACTTGTCCCAGTGTACAAGAACAAAAGGGACATCCACAACTGTGGTTAGTACAGAGATATCAAACGCCTGTTGTATTGCATGAGAGTACTGAAGAGGGTGGTTGATAAATGGATATGCAGAGTAGTAGAAATTAAGATGGGAGATGAGCAGTTCATATTCAGATTAGGATGCAACACAACTGACCCAATGTTTGCAGTGAGACAGATAGATGAGGAGAAGCTAGAGATGAGGAAGGAACCCAGCTGGGCATTCCTAGACTTGGAGAAAGCATACGACAAGGTCCCAAGAAAGCAAATTTGGGCAGTACCGAGGTGGCTCAAATTTCTAAAAACATTGATAGAATTAGTGCAGGCTTTGTACAAGGACCCAATGATTCAAGTGCAAACAGTGTATGGTCTCACAGAAGTGTTCCCTGTGGGAGTAGGTGCACATCAGGGTTCAGCTCTGAGCCCACTGCTGTTCATACTGTTGATGGACTACATTAGCAAGCAGGTTGGAGAGAACAGATCAACAAAGTTGCTAAATGCATACAATGTGGCATTGCAGGCATACTCAGAGCAAGAACTTCAGCAAAGGATAGAGGAAAGGAATGAAAAACCGAAGGCATAATAGATGAAACTAAGTACAGATAATACAGTGGTAATGGCAGCAAATTGGGGAAATCAGAAAAAGGTGAGAATTGAAATAGAAGGGAAAAGAGTGTAGCAACTTAACAGCTTCAAGTATCTGGGAGGTGTGGTTGAAGAGAATGGAAGTCTAAATGAAGAGGTCAAAGCTATAATCAGAGGGGCTGCAGCAACTGGCATAGAGTGTCAGGTTAGTGTATAACAGAAGAATGTCAAAGAAACTGAAAAGTAAAGTATACAAAACAGTGGTGCAACTAGTACTACTGTATGATATAGAAATCTGGGCAGTAAAGGCAGTGCAGATGAGAAAGCTAGAGGTGATGAAAATGAAGTGCCTGAGATGGTGGGGTAGGATGCACACTATGGGACAGCCAAAGAAAGGAGAACATAAGAGCAGAAGCCAATGTAGCTTCAATTACAGAAAGGATCAAAGAGAACAGGTTTTGGTGGTTTGGGCACATGTGCTGAAAAGCAGGCAACAATCTGGTGAAGAAGATTTGGGACAAACAGGAAGATGGTAAGAAGAAAGAGGGCATCCAGCAAAGAGGTAAATGAATAGTGTGAGAGAAGATCTGTGACAGTCAGGCATGAATGTCAAAGAAGGCAGGAGTTTAACATTGAATCAAGCGATATGGTAACTGTTAACATGACACACCAACGCCATGTAGAAAGATGGGGAAAAGGGAATGATGATAATAATGTGAATTATCTACACAAAATATTTTTTTTTTATTTTCATAGAAGTGAAGAATTGGTAAGACAAATTCTATAGCAATGTTTTACAGTGAGATGATAATTTACTTACATTTTACATGTTAATAGCTTATGCTGTAGTGTTATTAAATCTTACTATACATATTAACTGTACATATTAATTGAAATAAGTAAAGTTAGATGTGTGTTATTGATTAGAGCAGCTTAAAAGAACTACGATGAATGATAAACTTACAGAGGAAATTAGCAGCCGCTGTGTGCTGTGAGTTGTCATTTTCACATGATGTAGTCAAATCCTGATTTCAGTATGAGGAGCTAAGATCAGAGCAGCAGTTCACAAAGGCTAAAAACACACATTAAAATTAAACAAGCAGGAATTATTTTATATAAAGTCAGAATTGCTTGTAATACTAGAATTAATAAGAGTAAACATCTTATGAAGTGTATGCACATGCTAGGAATGAAATATTTAGCATGTAAGATTAATAAAAGGGAAGTATCAATAAGTTAAGAAATATGTACACATACCATAATCTTTAATAGATAGCAGATTATTAAATATCTCTTTGGTTGGAACTTTTAGAAATATAAGACATATAGCATAAGGTAGAATACTAGTAGGAAAATAAGACAGAAAAATATATTTAAATAGCAAACTGCTTCTAAGAAAGATGTATATTACATGTAGAATGATAAAACATCAGTGGAACCATGAATTGCTCTTCACAGTACACTTTTATTAACATACAAAATGAATAAAAGCAAGTTCAAAATCTTTCATCTAGTTCATAGGTTCACAGGTAGGTACTAGGCTATTGGCCCTAGGGCCTATATAAGCCTAGCCAAAAATGTACCCTGGCTTTTGCCACCCAAGAAAATTATTTTCCTGTGCCCCTGTCAAGCAGAGTCACAGAAGTGATCCCTGGGGTTAATTTCCTATCTCCCATCCAATCATCAACTTTTTTCTTGAAGAGTGCTAATGAGGAGCTTTGTTTGATATAGATAGGTAGTTTGTTCCAGAGTATGGGAAGTCTCTGAGACAGGAATCTATCCCTCCAGCATGTTCTGTTTATTGTGGTGACAAGGTTTAAGTCCCTGGAACGTGTAGCTCGGAGGGATTGAGATTTCTTTACGTGGAGCATGTCCAACAGCTCTGGGTCTGACATAGCTTTGTATGTTAGGCAGAGATCACCTCTGAGTAGTAAGGCTTCTTCAGGCAAAATATGTGAACAAACTCACAAACTAACATATATATCATTTTCACAGTAACATGATATGTTTACTTTGTTATTATTCTGGCTGTCTTTAAGTGCAATTCACTGGATTTCTTTGAGTTACTGGCTATTTGCTTTGCTTTGCATTTTTATGTCTATTACACGTATGTATATATGGCAGAGATGTGAATGTGCAATATCCCATATAATTTATTTATTTATTATTTATGAATTGACATTTGACATTGACATTTTATATTTACATATAAAATAATATAAACATTTGAAAATAATATGAAAGTTGACATTTGAAACTTGGTCATGTTAACTTAGGAGTTTTTTATATGTATGTTATTGGATTCACTAAGACTACCTGACATACCTTTACTCATCACTCATCAGACCAATGATTGAGTACAGTGCCCCATTCGGAATGTATCTGACCCGACACTTGCAGCAGCTGGAGAGGCCACAAAAGTTCCTCACCAAAAGGATAAATGGTCTCAAAAATCTATCCTATGCTGCCCGACTGAAAGAACTCCAGCTCTATTCAGTCGCTTACCGCTTGCTCAGAGGTGACCTTTGCCTAACATACAAGGCCATGTCAAACCCAGATTTGATGAATATGCTTCACCTCAAAAGATCTAGATCCATCAGAGCCACAAGGGCGGGAGACTTAAACCTCGACACGGCTATTAATAGGATGTGCTGGAGGGATAGATTCATCACCCAAAGACTCCCTATGCTGTGGAACAAAATCCCGGTACATGTGAGGCAGAGCACCTCGCTGGCCTTGTTCAAGAGAAATCTTGACCAATGGATGGGAGATCGCAGATATACCCCAGGGATTACCTCAGTGTCACTGCTCGACAGAGGCACAGCAAAATAATGGGTATAGTTCCCCATACTAAAGGGGTGGCGTAAGCCACAAAACGATGGGCTAGGCTTGTAAATGCCCTCGGGCAGATAGCCTAGTATGAACCTATGAACCTATGAACCTATGAACATAACTCATTTCATGGGTCAGAGCTAATAGCTGGGTGTTTTGTTGCTGAATCACCACATTCATTTTGATAGAAGGTAAAATAGTTTTTTAAATGTGTTTGAATGTGGTTGATACCTCTCAACTGTCCAGATTTTCATAGAATATCCAGTTTTTGTCCCATATTTTCAGTCTGTTCCTCATAAAATTTGTGATTTTCTAGATTTTTGGGACAAAACAGTGAGGACTGAATTCATTAAATAATGTTAGGCATTTGAGTTCAGACTTCAAAGCCTTCAAAAAATGCATGATAACACAAGACCTTTTATTTTAGCAACTTTCTAAGTTTACAAGATCAATATTTAAAAATTGTCTCTATTTCTGAGTCTTTGCCCCTCACCACATTATCTTTGGTTTTGTCCAGATTTTTGTGCTAAGAGGTTGAGAGCTATGATGCAGGGAGGAAGAGTAGGATTTGAATTGAGCAAATTGTGCCTTTTGAATACAATATAGACTGCAAATATTTTTGACTCCATAGAAATAGCAAGACATTCTCTTTGACATCAGTAGTGTACATATTTTATGAAGTAGTTTAAAAACTCTAATTTTTTTTAATATTTTGATATTTGTCATGTTAAGAATGTCACACATTTTTGAAATAAAGACATTTGTACTTTAAAAAGTAATTCAGAGCTTTTGTTGGACTAATAAAATATGTGTGTGTCTTTTAGCATGATAAATATATATGTGCATTGATTTTCCTTTTGTATAATACTTTAGTATGAGAAGATTACATGTCACCTGTAAGTTTACAGATATGTCTTTATCTCTTCAGATCCCACTCTGGTACACTTATTTATTTAGAGATAATGTTGAATGAGCAAATAATTTAGGAATATTTAACTGACAATTTAGAGTACCATTATATAAATAGGTATATAATGCACTATTGTTGGATTATTTAATATTTGTGATTAATAGAAGAAGATTATTAAACTTCTATGTATGAATGGGAGGAATAGTTTTAAATGGCAATAACTAAATTAATAGTTTTTTTATTATTTTTGACATATATGTGTACATACATATATATATATATATATATATATATATATATATATATATATATATATATATATATACACACACACACACACACACACACACACACACACACACACACACACACACATAGGTCCCCTAGCTCAAATTGTCAAAACATCGAAACTCTGATTACCAAAACCCAGAGGATCAAATTTGAAATGTCAAAACTTATTAATGGAGATCATTGTACAGTACAACTTTGAATTAGTTTATTTAAGTAGCATGGTGTGGGGGGTGTGCAGGGGTGCTTGCCCCCCCCTGCAAAAATGTGACATAAGAAGTTTTAGTGTTTTAGATTTTTTTTTTTGTTTCAATATTTCAAAACATTGATACTCTGGGCTTTGGTAATCAGACGTTCGATGTTTTGAAATTTCAAGATTTAGTACGGGATATATATATATATATATATATATATATATATATATATATTTGTTTATGTCTTTCGGCTTTTCCCGGTTAGGGGTCACCACAGCGGAACTCCAGTCCACTAATGATTGGCAGTAGATTTTTTGCGTACTGGCTTATATGGGTTCCCTATGTTAGACCGACAGCTCAGAAGATCGACACTTAAAACACAGATGCCAGAAGAATGATGGAGCAGATGACCGACAAGTCGTAATCCCAACAGACAGCAAAAACACTGACAGGTGTAACTTGTGAGCGTGACCCGGTAAATGTGGGATAGTGAGGGACTTAGGGTTATGGTGTGGGTAAGGTAAGTGTGCGATAGTGAGGGAGTTAGGGTTAGGGTGCGGGTAAGGTAAGTGCCCGATGGTGAGGCACTTAAGGTTAGTGTGCGGGTAAGGTAAGTGTGCAGTAGTGTTGGACCTTAGGGTCAGGGTTCGGGTTAAGGTTAGTGCATAGATAGTTTTATGTAGGGTGTAGTGTTGGTTTTTAGGTTGTTGGTGTGCTTGTGTTGTATGTGTGTTGTGTGTAATAGTGAACTTTTTGTTTTGTTAAGTGTCGGGATCGTGGCTTGTCGGGCATGTGAACCTTTGTGTTTTTGAGGTTTTGTTCCTCTGGCATTGGTGTTTTGAGTGTCAATCTTCAAGGCTGTTGGTCTAGTGTATATATATATATATATATATATATATATATATATATATATATATATATATATGGGTCCCATTCAAAATCCTGAAAGCTCAAAATCCTGAATCTCAAAATCCCGAACACAAAATCCTGAAAGCTCAAAATCCTGAAAACACAAAATCCTGAAACTCAAAATCCTGAAAACACAAATAATGCTAATATGCCAATACAAAGACACTAATATCTACCGACTGACCTTAACCCTAACCCTAACCCTAAGGTCCGTCACTATTGCACACTCACCTGACCCGCGCCCTAACCCTAACTCACTTAAACCGCCCCTAACCCTAATTTTTGTCACTATTGCTTACATGCCTAACCCGCGCCCTAACCCTAACTCACTTAAACCGCCCCTAACCCTAATTTTTGTCACTATTGCATACATGCCTAACCTGCACCCTAACCCTAACTCACTTAAACCGCCCCTAACCCTAACATAAAACCAACCACACACTTACCTGAACCCAACGCATGACCTAACACCACAGGGCTAACAATAGCAAAGCCACAATGACGTCAGTATGTCTATTTTGTGTTTTCAGGATTTTGAGTTTCAGGATTTTGTGCTTTCAGGATTTTGAGCTTTCAGGATTTTGTGTTCGGGATTTTGAGATTCAGGATTTTGAGCTTTCAGGATTTTGAATGGGACCCATATATATATATATATATATATATATATATATATATATATATATATATATATATATATATATATATATATATATATATATATATATATATATATAAATTATTTGTAAGTCATGTTAGCTTTTTGGCTAGATTTTTTGATGAATATTTACATGGTAGGTACAGAGATCGTAATGTCTATTTGATAGGCAAACTAGGAACTTTGGCATCCATGGTAAGTTGTGTTTTATAGGCATTATAAACAGTTATAGTTGTAGACTTGCATTGATTTTTTTTTTATGAGTGTTAGTAGATTAGTTGTCAAAAGAAAGAATTAAAACAAAACAATTTGGAATGTTAAAGTAGTGTTGGGGGAATGCATTAGAGTCTTATATATATTTAAATTAATATGGTGGATAAATGTGACATATCTTTTAAAAGAAATATTTTTAAATACACAGTATGGATAGGTTTTATCTATTATTGATTAATGTAAATGGACTAAAAATAGCAGCAAAAGGAAAATATTAACAAGATATCTACAATTAAATACAGGAGACATTATAATTGCAAGAAACTCACTTGATCTATAAAGATATACAATATTGAAATAACTTAGGTTATGTAATGTTATCATCTGCTTCTTTAACAAAAAGAGGAGAGAAACTGATTTGTTTCGAGAAAACCTACTGTAATGTCTAAGGTCATGGAATCCATTAATTATCCCAAAGGAATGAGATTTGTAATAATTAAATTTAAGGGCAAACCCTATACATAACCTAATTTTACTGGATGTCTGGAATAGGTGAAATAGTGGCTAAAGTTCACATAAACTTACTACAATGTCATTGAAAGGATAGTTTGATTTTAGCAGGGGATTTTAACTGTATATCTAGTATAGAAGATCCAAGTGAACAGAAGAAAGCTAAAATACTGAAATCAGTTAAAGCACTAAACAGATGGCTTAATTATAATTATAATAATTTAGTTGATTTCCTAGTAAAAGCAGATGAAACTGTAGCTTCCACTCAAAAACTTGAAGGTAAGGTAAGTGTGCAGTAGTGTTGGACCTTAGGGTCAGGGTTATGGATTATGGAGTAATCTATAAATAAAAACAATTTACATATTAAAAATATATGAATATAAGTATATCCATAACACTGTGTAAACTCCATATTAAATAATGATATCACAACTAAATCATGTACGTCTATCTAATAATAATAATTTACAGATTCGATTTTTGTACATATCCAACTTCATTGGATTGCAACTAACTTAGCATAGTAGGTATATATACATATTTTTTATGGGTGTGTTAGAAAGGGAATCATGTTGCTTTAAGAATGACAGAATAGATTTGAAATTATTGGCGCCAAATAAGTTATTTAAACTGGCAGCACTTGAATGTAAATGTTCTGATGAAGCTCATATTTTAATGAGTGAAAGCGCTTAACGTTTGTGGAATTTTAGTATAGTCGTTTTTCACGTTGTGGAATAAATATTATCGTTGGTTTATTTTTACACAGTGGCATTTTCATTTTTGATTTGGTACTGTTGGATGCATGTAAGCGTTTTTGAGTGGAAGTTACAGTTTCATCAGTTGGACTGAACGCTATTGCATTACTGTTTTCTAGTAAAAGCAGAAGATAAGTCATTGTTCTTCACTCGTTAGTCTTATGCAAATGGGACTCAAGCTAGAATTGATAAGATTTACACCTCTAACGAGGTCATTGTCTCCCTCTACTCTTTCCTCATTAGGCATTGGCCTAATCATCAAGTATATTGCCCCATTTGGCATGTTCCTCACTAGACACCTGCAACAACTGGAGAGGCCACAAAAGTACCTTACAAAGAGGATCATAGGCCTTAAACACTTGTCCTATATGGACAGACTCAAAAAAATGTCTTACCCAGCTCTGTTAGAAATGCCACATCTAAAGAAATCCCAATCCCTCTGCACCACACGCTCCAGAGACCTCAACCTCATTACCACAATCAACAGAACATTCTGGAGGGACAAGTTCATAACTCAGAGACTGCCCATTCTATGGAATAGAATTCCCATACATGTCAAGCGGAGTACCTCACTGGGCCTCTTCAAGAGAAATCTTAATGAGTAGATAGGAAATAGAAAATTCACCCTGGTGATCACTCCTGTGGCTCTAATTGACAGAGACACTAGGAACTAAGGTTGGGTGGCATGATGACAGGGTAATCCTATGGGCTAGGCTTGTAAAGGCTCCACGGCCATTAACCTAGTACACACCTATGAACCTATGAACCTATAGATTTACTTAATAAAGTGAATTATTTTAAAACTATTCCTTGTCCTTTATCTGATCATAATGCACTAAGTATTAATATAGTAATGGATACAAGGAAATTTCAGATTATTTATAGAATACTAGGATATATTATGAACTTAAAAAAAAATTACACATTACCCTAAGGAACAAATCAAGAGTTTTTTTTTTTTAATTTGTGAATGATAATGGTCAGGTTAGTAAAGTCATACTATGGGATGCCTTAAAAATGCACATTAAACATAGAATGGGAAAATGGGATAGTAATAAAATTAAAGAGTGGAATAAAGAGTTGTTAAAAATAAAAGACGAAATGTACAAAGTGATGTTTGTGCAACAAATAAATTTGATAATTATGAAAAGTCATTAAAAAATTAATGAGCAAATATCAAACTGTTTTAACTCATAAAAAGAAGATAGCTTCAGAAAAAATAAAATTGCACAGCTATGCGATGACTTCTAAAAATCTACATAGATTAGCTAATAGAAAAAGGATATTAAGCAAAAAGGCTCAATGAATAATATTAAAATCCTCATATTATCATATAATCCTCATATAATCTTATTTCAGACAGAGAGGAAATGCTTAATATTTTTAAAAAATTCCATGCAGATCTTAATAAAGATAAAAATAATAATCCTGAGCATTACACAATTGACAATTATTTCAAAAAAAATGTTGCTAATAAACTTAATGACCAACAAATATCTCTGTTGAATAAGCATATTATCATGCTAGAAGTTAAAGAAGCTTTAGAAAAAAAATGAAACTACTAAATTTCTAGGGTTAGATGGTTAAGTATGGAATTATATAGATTACTTCTGTTAAATGTTTTAGAACTACTGAGTGAAATTTTCAGGATAATTCAGAGTGTGAAAATAATTCCTCCCTCATGAAAATCTTCTGTAATCATACCTATACTTAAATAATGAAGGGTAATAACTTAGTTTGCTCATATAGACATATTTCATTATTAAATGTAGACTATAAAATATTTACTTCCATTTTCACTACATGATTAAAAGATATAGTAGGTTAATAAAAATCAAATAAGATTTATATTCTATAGAATAATGTATGATAAAAAGGTAGTAACTTATCTTAGATTTAACAAAAGGAATGATCAAGTACTTGGCCCTAATTAGCTTAGTCTAGAGGGCTTTAGAATCTTTAGATTGGAACAACTTGTTTAAAATTTTGGATATGTTTGCATTTCCAGAACAGTTTTTGTTTTAATTTATGCTAAAATTGTATCTTACATTTCTCAAGGATTCACTTTAAACAAAAGCACAAATCAGAGCCCCTGTCTCCTCTACTATTTGCATTCGTTATTGGACCCTTAGCTAATTGTATAAGGAACAATGGGAAAAAATGATGGAATCTCATTTAACAAAGATCCTCAATCTAAAATAAATATGATATTTTTCTAAGTATAGGAGATTTAAATTATTCAATCAAAGAAATAGATGAGAAAGTTGTTAAGAAGTATTGCTGCTGAAATTTAATACAAATAAAATTGAAATGTTAGCGCTAAATCAATTACTAGATAGTACGTTTAAATATAAGTATACATATAATTGGGAAGGAAAAGAACTTAATATGTTTAGGAATAAAAATCTATCAAGATGTGAGTAAGATTATTAATAATAATCATTCAATAGCTTTAATACCTGACAAAAAGTTTTACAGAAAATGGAAATAATGTTAACTTCACTCTTATGGTATCATAAAAAGCTGAGAACTGCCTATACAAATCATACACAATTATGAGAGTACGGTGGTATTAGCTTCCCAGATGTAGAATCTTATTATATTGATGCAAGTTTTAACTCTATTATAATCTAGATAGACTCAACTTACACTAGTCAATGGAAAACCATCCAGGAAAAGACTATACTAAATTCTTATAAGTTTAAGTATGATAAATTAGAAATATGTAAGAATTCTTTCATCTGGTGAACAAATTTTACCTTAGAAGAAAATTCATTTCAGTTGTTAGACTCTGCATATATGAAATCAATTCTTAAAACAGTTAAGAAATATGTTTTTAAAACTCCATTAATATGAAAATGGAAATGTTTGTGCTTTCCCATTTTTTGAAACTCAGAACAATGTTAAAATGAATTTATTATAAAATAATGGATTAGTAGTATGATCTGATTGCTTTGACAAATGAAAAGTCCACAGAATATTTAATGAAAGAATATATGTTGAATGAATCTGCTAACCAGTTAATTTTATCCATCACTAAGAAATTAAATTAATTTGTGGATAATACGAGTGAAACCGGAGAGAACAATATTCCACCACTATATGACTATATGAATGCTATTACTGAAGGTAGATTAATCTAAAAAGGAAGTTTGTCCAAGTTATATATGTTAATTATAAATAATAATAATTCTGATGCAAAATTCTGGAACTGTTTAGATAGTAGTGGATTCAGTTACTTAAATCAGCTAATCAAACTTCTTCAGGTTTATACTGGTAAGTATTTATGTGGAAATATATACATAGAATGTTTGCTACTCCCTATAAAAGCTCTTGGTTTAGTAAAATAATTTCTTCAGTTTGTTGGAGATGTAGTAAAGATGTAAAAACTGATTGGATACACACACATTGTAAAAAGTTAAATGTATATTGAGTAGAAGTAAATTTTTATGGGTTTGTGGTCTGATAATTGTTCTTTAACTGGATCAGTAATATTAATGAATGCTCTGCTTCCTGCATATGTAAAAGCCAAACAGAAAAAAAAGGTTTTGGGCTCTCTTGGCAGTTGCTAAAAAATTATTACTACAAATTGAAAATTAAACTCAATTCCTACATTTAACAGCAATACTACTTAAAACAAAGAAAGAAGTGATCAGAATATGGTCTATAAATCATACTAACACTTTTAGTGATCTGGATAGCCTTGAAATAATTCTAATAAAATAACAAGACTCTTAATGTGTTAATTGTATAATATTGCCTTGATAATTCAATGTAGTCCTGTCATTGTATAACAGTATGTGAGGTTGAATTTCTTCTTTCTGTGTGTTTATTGTAAATATATTAAATTAATTAAAAAAAATCTTAAAAAACATAAAGAAAAACTAACACATATACAAACAAATACATTTTTCAGTGGCTTCATTCTTCTGATCAGAAACAGGATAAACAATCATATTAAATACTACTTAATGACAAAACATCTCTTACTGGCTATAAACTTTATTTGATTTGTACATAGCTTCATTGCAAAATTTAATACTAAATGTTTTCATAAGTACCCAGGAAACATCTGCAACTTTATAATATAGATTCTTACAGAAAAGCAGGTATTAAATACAAAAAGGATTTGTACTTAAACATTTTGAAAAGGAAAACCTGTTAGGATGATCTGCTGTCTTTGAATAACTGTGGCTGGCTAACCATACATAACACAGGTCAGTTATCAAAAACAGAACAGCATACTCAAGGCAAGTTTCTAAGTCAAACCATAAATTAAAAGCAGAATTTACATTTAATGTATTTGCACTATATCTCATTTAAATTATACCCTGCCTGTTCATGTGTTTGCAAATCTTGTTATTTAACAGAAGTGCAGCAGAATAATGGGATTCCTTGGCCATCACCAATTTTGTGCATCCCCAAAAGAGATTGCAATTGTGATCACTTAATGACAGCTTACAAACTGTCATACTTTTCTTAAAGGTAGCAACAAGTTATGGTTCATTGCTACCTTTAAAAAAGAATAATTTGATAGCTTACAAGCTGTCATTAAGGTGTCGTGATCACATTGTCTTACAGAAAGCTAAGAAACTTCCTTTAAAAAATAGAACATTTTAACTAGTAGACAGTCTATAAGCTCTCTCTAAGTTATTTTAATCAGTTAATAATAGCTTGTAAACTTCCTAATTGTTTTTTAAGGTTTAGCATATCTACAATGTTATGCAAGGGGCAGGTATCCATTTTGTCCTATGTTTTTTAACGCTTTACTTCTTACTGTTTAACTTGTAGCCTTCATACATATTAGAATGCTACCTAGTTCATCGATAGTGCCTGTAATGATGAACATTTGCTGTCTGCAAGTGTTTAAAGCCATAAGTAGTTATACTCAAATCCCAAGTCCACCAATGGTATGCTATGCCATTTCCTTCTTATATGCACTGCTTAGATCATGTGATATTATAAAATTCTGTCCTATAAAATAAACTGATTATTAAAAGCGGAATTTAAAGAATACTTTTTTAATAGAACAAGGAAGGGGAAAATGCTGGCTGGATTAATTTAGTGTTTTTGTTGCTAAAATCTTACCGCTGATAACCCCTATAGGTGTGGCAATGCCTAGCGTGTCACTCGCTATATGAGCAAAAGGGGTACCTGGAAGGGAAAATAGATAGTTAACACAAAACAGAATACATAGTTAGTGAATATAAAACATAATCTATTGTAGAATAATTACTCTTACAGACCTAGTAAAGTGTTGGGTCTGGTGTAGCCCTGCTCCTTTCGCCCTCACTATGCTCGAGCTTGCTTCGCGCCCCACCCTGCCTCCAAATTCCACCCACCCCTAGATACGCTAAATTTATATACACATCGACAACTCCCCTCCTTCTCTATCCAATCCGTACTCTTAGAATTAACCGCACCTGCCAACATCTCCTACTCTGTACCACTTCCTATACAGTTGTGTTGTAAAAATAGCATTAAATGATGCAGACACTAAAACCAATTTAAGAATTCTCTACATTTCTATCCCTTTGCTGACTATCACTTATCTGTTTACTGGATATGAACACCTGACTTATCTAGGTTTCCAATACCCTAGAGCCCAAACTACCTTGATATCAGGGTCAGATAATTTTGATTACTTAATCAACCTCTATACACCTAGTTCCTTTCTTACCGACCACCCCCATCCTGTCAAAACTAGCTATATTAACCCCAAGAATAAAAAATACCATAATCTTATACTCAAATACCTGAAACTTATAGATAGACTGCAGTGTAACCTAACCACGGTTGGAGACATCCACCCTAACCCTGGTCCCTCTGCACTAAATATTTCCACTCTAAATACCACTTACCTCACTAACGCTCATGCCATAAATAGACCAACTCACTCTCTCCTGTTTAGTCACTTCAATATAAGAAGTGTTATTAACAAAATTCACCACCTACATGCCCTCCTAGATACCCTTGCGCCAGCTATATTATGTCTTACAGAAACCTGGCTAAAACCCACAACCCCAGACAATGAAATAGTCCCCCCAGGATACAATATTATAAGATGTGACCATACCGCCAAGAAAGGTGGAGGAATAGCTGTTCTTTATAAATATACACTGGAAATGAAATATGCAACTACTCATGCAACCAATACTGACAATGCTGAAATCCTTATCACTAAACTAAAAATAAATAAAAATAAAAGCATTGATATAATATGCATTTATATTCCCCCAGGCAATAACGTAAGTACCCTTGAGAACTTTCTCTCCTGGCTCTCAACATACCATCCTCAAGAGACTATTATTCCTGGTGATTTTAATATAGATTGGAACTCTTGCATCACAGACCCCCCCCCCCTCTCCATGTCAATCTCTATGGTTTTAATCAGGTTATATCCACACCCACTAGAGTCAGCAAAACCAACAATAAAAATAGCATCCTTGACTGGATCCTCATTAATAGCAATCACCATATGTTCTAGGCTGGGATCCTGCCTGACGACATAAGTGATCACTCCCTTACCTGCATAATCAGGCACAGGGCTGGAATTCCCAACCAATCCTCCCTCAAAAAAATTAGAAACACCAAAAAGTTTAACCTTACTAGTTTCAAAACTGAACTCAAAGCTTGCAACTGGTCAACTATAAAGCATCTTCCACTGGAAGAGGCTGTAACTTACTTTAACCACAAATTCCTAGTCATACTTAGCAAACATGCACCAGAACGCATAACTAGAACAAAAACAAAAATAGCCCCATGGCTTTCTAAGGAAACCAGACAAAAATGTCACTTAGAAAAAAAGCCTGGACAACTTGGCACACCACCAAAGCCCCGACAGACCAACTAAAATATAGGCAACTACGGAACGATATGAAATCATCCATATTAAAAGATAAAATAAATTATTACTGTCACTTGCAACAAAAGCACCAAAGCCATCCTCATAAATTCTGGGCTGGTGTAAACAAAATCCAGGTCAGTCCTTCTGTCTTTTCCCCTCTGGCACTGAACAACAATCTCCAGAAGTTGTTTCCAACAACTTTAATAACCTCTTTACAGAAGCCATCCATAAATTGGCCAGTCAACTATCCCCTGGAAACCCAATCGATACCACTACCTCACTCTCCCTTCCACTCTCTTTTACCCTCCAACAAATCCCTACCTTATTTATCACAACTCTGCTCAAGAAATTAAAACCAACCACCCTGTCGCCTGATCTCCTCCCAGCTGAATACCTCCGAAAAGCTGCAGAAGCCATAGCCTATCCTGTCACCATCTTGATTAATAGAGCTATAGCTGAAGCCACTATTCCTTCTATCTGGAAAACTTCACATGTAATCCCTCTACATAAAGGAGGTAGCTCCACAGAACTATCAAACTACAGACCCATTGCTATACTGTCACCACTAGCGAAAATCATGGAAAAATGTATTTAAAAACAATTTATGAACTACCATATCAAAAATAATCTCTTGACTGAAACCCAACACGGTATTAGGCCATACCATAGTACCACTTCAGCCCTCCTCTCCTTTGCTAATGCTATTAACCTCAATCAAAACAATAACACACTTAATTCAGCTCTCTTTCTGGATCTTTCTAAGGCCTTTGACATGGTCAACCATGAACTTGTCCTACTTGCTCTAAAATCCATTTATCTAGACAGCCAGTCTCTCAAATGGTTCCACTCTTACCTAACAAACAGACACCAGGCAGTCTTATGGAAAGGTAAACTGTCTACCCTACTACCATCATCATAGGCGTTCCCCAGGGATCAATATTAGGACCACTCTTATTCTCAATCTTTATTAATGACCTGAATAATATCATCCCAAACAAAATCTGTGTACAATACGCAGATGACTCAACCATAATTTGCTCAGCCTCTTCCCCTAAGGACCTGCAAATAAAAACCCAAACCACCTTTAACCTTGTAGAAAACTGGCTCCTCAATAAGACGCTTATATTAAACCCAAACAAAACAAAACTACTGCTATTCTCCCCAAATAGTAGGCAGCCTATATCAGCATTCACTGTAAGATCCAACAATGGGACCATCATTTCTCCTGATCCCTCAACCAAACTCATAGGAGTATTAGTTGACAATAACCTCAAGTTTGATCTTCACATTAATCAAGCTATCAAAACTGTCAATAAAAAATGTGGCTCCCACTATAGGGTCAAATCTTTCCTAACCCCATCAACAAAAATTGTCATTGCCCGAACCCATCTTCTCTCCACCCTCCTCTATGCTTCCCCTCTACTTACAAACTTAAGTAAAGCCAACCTTAACAAACTATCTATGTGCTACAATAACATCGCTATATTTGCCACCCCCACACCTTATAGAACCCACCACTGTCTTAAATTACACTCACTAGGGTTGCTTGAATTAACTAAACTTCTCAGGGTCAACCAACTGACTGTAGCTCATAAGACACTCTATCATCCTGAAAACATACCAGGGCTCAGAAACCTCATTACTCCCTACTGTAACCTCAGGGCACTATGATCATCTAACGTACTCCTAGCACAAACATTAAAATCCAACAACTTGTCTGGGGACTGTCTGTTTTCCAACCAAGTAGGTAAATTATGGAACTCCCTTCCTGCCAACCTCACCTCTGAACTCTCTCTGTTACAATAAAAAAAAAAAAAAACTAGCTCAATATTTTAAATGACACTGGCTTTGCCCTTGTTCTATCCCAGACTAGCCATTATACCAATAGTAGCTCTTTCACCTTAAGACATTTTGTTGCAAAACTATCTGTTTACGATCCTCTGTATAACTATACCTGAGTTTTTGCCCTATATTTATAAAAATGTGCTTAACAATGTTTAGGGAACAAACATCTTATTTGCTGTTAAGGTTTAATGTATTTTGTACTATATTGTGTATTTTCTCAATTACTTGATGTTTTAAGATTGATTAGGTCTTTTGTCACTGTTATATTCTATGTCTTTGTTACTTTCCATGTATGATTGTATGGAGCTTTTCTCCCTGGGCCTCCGCTGAAAATGGACATGTATCCAGTTGGACTATCCCGGTCGACAAATGTAAAATAAATAAATAAAATGCATTTATGTAACTAGAATGGCATTTCAGAAAACATTTCAAACATATTTTTTCAGGGATCAGCCTCATTCCATATGTCTGTGTAGCTGGTATTATCTAGTTCATCCTTTTTATGTAGCCAATTCTCAAGGAGTACCATCCCAATAATTTTTTGTTTGATTTGTGTGAATGCTTGTGGAGGATCCCACAACAGATTTACTCTACAAAACAACATTCATCACATGACTCTCTCTACCTATGATTCAAATAGATCTGACTTTGTCAGTTCTGTGCCTGCCATCTTATTCAAATACACATGCTTCTTTCTTCTAAAAAGTAGGAAAACACTGATGTGGGTTCACAGCTATGTTATTACTAATGCAGTCACTTTATACAAAATCATGCCTTGTATAGCAGACTCTCTCTCTTCTTAAGAATGCAGATGTATTTTATATATGATATTCTGTTGCATAAAAAAAACTTGGTATATGTTTAAATTTGAGGCCTGTCTCCTAAGACTCTTAATAGTGAGATGATGATGATGATGATGATGATGATGATGATGATGAAGTATTTAATTACATATAATAGGAAATGTAAAATACTGTGTGCAAGTGCTACCCACGTAGTCCCAAAGAATACTAAATCTCCGATTCAAGTTGCACAATGTTCAAAACGCAAAACCGTGTCTCTTCAGACCAAATAACAACCTGCTTCGCAGTAAATCAGCATCCAGTCAATAAATCCTTACAAATAAATACGAAAAGAAACTGTCGACTACAGTTTATTGTATAAAGTAAAAACAGGTGAGCGCTTTCGCTTTCCAGCTTTTTCAAACTGGTTGAAAAAGCTGGAAAGCGAAAGCGCTCACCTGTTTTTACTTTTTGCAATAAACTGTAGTCGACAGTTTCTTTTCGTATTTATTTGGAAGGATTTATTGACTGGATGCTGATTTACTGCGAAGCAGGTTGTTATTTGGTCTGAAGAGACAAGGTTTTGCATTTTGAACATTGTGCAACTTGAATCGGAGATTTAGTATTCTTTGGGACTACGTGGGTAGCACTTGCACACAGTATTTTACATTTCCTATTACATGAACTTGTTTGAGTTGTGCAAGTGCTTTTGTTTCGTCGTGGTGTTCTATTTTATTTTGTACGTATATATTTAATTACATAACTGACTGTATTTTTCTATTGGCTTGCATGTTTTTCCTTTTTTATTTAAATGACTGTAAACGTTATTGTATAAAGAACCTTGGGAAGTCACACATTGCCAAGATGCTAGTTTTTTTTAAATGATTTACTAAAATAGTGTTTTTAAACAGCATATAGTGACCAATGTATGTTTAACATTAATTGTTTGTTGGAAATTTGTCACTTTATCCAGTAGGAGTGTGAGGTTATTTTTGAGTTATTCAGAAATGTTAAAATACTGTGCAGTAGAGCTGCACCTGCAGTATATTTGAACTTGGCCATATGCCCTTCTTTTGAATAGTAAAGCTTGGAATTATGGTAGAAAGCTGCTGCAGCTACAGTAAAAGTCTATCTGCATGGAGGCTCTCACCAGAGCTGCTATGCCGACCATTGTGCAATATCATCCCTGGAGGCATCAGGTTATCCAACCTTACTTAACATTTTGTAGCCTCCATGACAACAACTTTAGTTACAGGTACCATATGGACAAGGTTATCATCCAATAACTTGTGGAAATATGTCAGTCTTATCTGCAGCCTCATTGCAATCTCATTTGCGTACCTTACCTGAGTCTTACATGAGGAAATTCAGAATCTGATACACCTACTGGACCCTATTGAACAGATTAAACTTTTTGTAACTGTATATAGATAGAGGGATCTGTGGTTTCTCTCATTATTGTGTATAGTCCCTTGTAATAACAGTTTTGGATTTACAATATGGGATTGAAATAATATTTTACATAGATGTTTAATTCTTAAGCTGCATTCATAACTGGGTTATACATCGAAGTTGTTAAGAAGTTATGCTCAAGTATAGGGCCTAGATATTGACACTAATTTTTTAAGTATTGGAAATTTGTTTCTAACTGATAGAATAGTGGCTTTGAATTATACAGCTCATGATTTGGGTCCTTACAAACAGTTATTCACCAATTTAGTCCTACAAGGGGGAAACAAGATTTTGATATACCTACTTAGATCTTATTGGACTAAGTATATAATTTGAATGGTATACAGAAAAGCATATTTGGAGTCTTCCTATTTCAGGTCATCTTACAGTGTTGCTATTTTCAGATTGGTGTCTGGATTAGATTGAGATTTCATTGAATTCTTAAGTAACACAAGTACGCTCCTTTGATTTCATGGTTGACCTATTAACAGCACTTTCAATACAGATTAAGTGATTTGGATGCTCACCAAGGGCCAATTCTCATAGTTTTTCAATTAGGACCTTTCCACTTGAAGAATTCTAAATTCATAACCACTCTTTGCTCTTTACACCAATAGATATGGATCTGGAGAACATTCTTCAAGGATTATGTGCCGATTGGGATGACATTGGAATCTTTGGAATAGATAGCATACCAGGCAGTAATCAGAATGGCTCCATAATAGATCCGTCTAATGGTTGTGATATGGCTTTTAACAGACTAAGTAAAGGTCTAAAGAATCTAAGAGCAAATATCTGGCATTTAAGGTTATTCCGAGCATACATTAACAGAGAAATAACCCCAAGAGGCCTGAGAATTCGTTTACAACCTCTAGTTAGCAGGTCAGAGGACAGACTAACTAAAGAATGGAACCTAGCATTACAGCAGGCTTCTATGATGTTTGTGAAGATACTTGCTTCATACTAGAATGGTAGATATCAACCTAACTGAGGTGAAAACCTATTGTGAGGAATGTAAACAATATGAGTCCCTACCCATGTATGCAACTTCAGTAACTAAACTTTCGAAATAATTGGCCACTTATGAGAAACAAACTAAAGAAAGGAAAATTTGGAAATTTAATAGGGACATCACTGATTATCAAAGGGGTCGTCCTTTTGAAACATCCAGATCAGTTAGATTCACAGACACCAATCGGGGGATAGCAGACAACAGGCCTAGGAAGAGACCCAGATCGATTCTCAAGACCAATGATAGGTCTGTTATTAGCACCTCAGGGGGGAATCCTCCTATATGGACAATGATAGTAGCAGCTATTGTGAGTCACCTAGCTGAAAGAAGTCTAATGCTTCACACCCTTTAGACATAGGAAAAGGTGGCGGGGAGGCTGCAAACACAAGCATGGGCACCAAAACAAACTCTGTAGAAGGGCTGATACAAACACTGCTGAAATAACTGATCACAATTATCAAAATGTGTTGAATTTATCGGATGTAAGACTTACAAGTGAACAAGAACAACTTCTTAATAAAGGCCTTGGTTTTATACCTGGTTTCTTTTCTGATGAATATAATACAGTTAATGATGTATTATCCTTTTGTCGTAACCTTAACTTAAAGTTATTTTTTACAGATAAAACCTCTCAAAGATCTGAGGATTTCAGATTTCTAAAATCGGATTTCCAACCTCCTATGAACAAACATGTGTCTATATTCCTTCAGTCAGTTCTCAGAGATCTACATTTCCCACATAGGGAATCTTGTATTGTGGAACAAAATATTTCTCCATCTGAAAGGGTTGCTTTGGATGAACTTAGGCACAATCATAACATTGCGATTCTGCCAGCTGATAAGGGAGGTGCAGTGGTAGTTATGAATATGGGATATTATTTGAATGAGGGTAAAGGTCAACTGGCTAACACTCGATGCTATATGCATATGTCTATGTCTATTGACCCTACTGCTGTATTTAAGAAGGAAATTGATACCTTCTTAAATCAAGCAGAAGAGGAAGGTATTATTACCAAGAATAATGTGAAAATTCTGACAGTTACAGATCCTCAAAAACAAACACTTTACCTTCTTCTTAAGATTCACAAATCCCTTTCTAAACCTCCGGGGAGACCGATTGTGCCCGGTATAGGTTCTTTAACTGAACCTCTTTCGGCCTTTCTAGCACACTATTTAAAACCCCTGCTTACCTAAGTAAGAGCCAGACTTCGAGATACTACTCACTTCCTTCAAATTATACAGGACACACAACTGGAGCCAGGGTGGTTAATGTGCACACTGGATGTGAAATCCTTATACACCAGCATACCTCATTGGGCTGGACTGCAAGCTTTACAGTATTGGCTGGAACATTCAGCACTATACCCACCTGGATTCAAAACATTACTGGTATGCATGACAGAACATGTCCTAAACAAGAATGTCTTCTATTTTCATGGGGAGTGTTTCTGGCAACTACAAGGTACTGCCATGGGAGCATCTTTTGCTCCCATATATGCAGATTTATTTATGGCCTTTTTTGAAGAATGCATGATCTATGATCCCCTCCATAATTTATATATGGTGGATATTGACATCTGGTGCAGATACTTGGATGATTGCTGGATGGTGTGGAGGGCGGATCAGATATATTTACAAGAATTTGTAGAATATCTGAATGAAAACATATGGGGCATTGAGTTTACTGTTACCTCGAATCATGATACCATTGATTTTTTGGATGTCACAGTATACAGGAATATAGATCATACTTTGAGTACCAAGACGTACCTGAAATATCCACAATATAACACTCTGCTCCATGCATCAAGTATGCATCCTAACCACACCATCCGGAATATACCAAAATCCCAATTTATGCATATTAAACACATTAGTTCATCTGAACAAGACTTTGAACAAGCCAGATTAGATCTTTACCATAGATTTAGAGACAGGGGATATAACGAATCAGATATACATAGAGCAAGTGAATGGTCCACTATCCAAGATAGAAACATCTTGTTACAATATAAAAAATGAACAACTACCATGGAAGAATCCACTCTTAGGTTTGTGATCACATATGGAAGGAATCACAATGTTATTAGGAATGTATTGAATAGCCATTGGAATATACTATTGGCCAATGATGAATTAAGAAAGCTATTAGGCCCTAAATGCATGTTTTCATTTAGACGTGGAAAAACATTGGGAGATCTCTTTTCTCATTATAAACACAAGGAGAGTGGGAGTGCTATATATCAACAAATGATTATGACTGGAGACAAACTCTTGGGCACCTTCCCATGTGGTCATTGTAGCACATGCTCACATGTAAGTAAATTGAAAGAATTTACCAGCGCAAACACTAATAGAGTGTATAATTCCAGAGTATTGGGAAATTGTAGCAGCACTTGTATCATTTATTTAGCTACTTGCCAATGTAAAGCTTTCTATATAGGCCAGACTTCTCACTCACTTAGAATAAGAATGACTGAACACAAAAGTGATATCAGGAACAGAAAAGAAACCAATGCTCGATATAGACACACTACTAAACACACTACTGCAAATTTTATGTTCATGGTTATTGACAAAATTACAGGGAACAGAAGTAACCAACAAGGTTGGCATTCCATCTTAAACCACAAAGAGAAATACTGGATCATCAATCTCGGGGGACTCTTTCCCCCTGGTCTCAATGATCACTTGTAAATAGCTTGAAGATGTTATGTTTATTACAAGAACTTATTGGCTAGTGGTAGTTGTGAATCATTTTTTCTGTAGGCCTCCATAAGGTCATGTGTAGTTGTATATGTGTGAATATATTATGTCTAAGTAGAGCATGTCTTCTGTTTAAATATATCGAGTTATCAGATAGAACATCAGTCCTTTTAAATCATGTACCTATATATGACACAGGAATATATATATGTATATATATATATATATATATATATATATATATATATATATATATATATATGTATACATACATACATACATATTGAAATAAATGTGTTGTTTGTAATTCATATATATGATTTTATAATAATTTGCTAACAGTTTTAAGACTGTGTATATATATATTTGGATCAATTGACTAGCTGGTTGCTACTGTGGGCTAGTCCTTTTGTGGGTTCAAAAATGCTTATAAGTACACAGATATGTATGTAGCCGCTGGATATGATGAAGCATGTCCTTTTGTATAAACATCTTACCAAATAGGACATTCCATTAGTATATGTTAGAACTCTAGATTGTATGAAATACTAGAGAATTGGATAGAACGTTTGTCTCATTATATGACATGCTCACATATTATATATTAAGATATACAAAAAAGAAAAAAAAAAAAATATATATATATATATATATATATATATATATATATATATATATATATATATATATATATATATATATTAGAATACATGTGTTATAATTAAGCAATAACATACACTAAATTCACTTAATAAGTTCTTTTAAGAATGCAATGTATTAGACGTACAGAAAATGTCTCTTAGCCAAGTTGTATATGACAAACATGATGCACTCTAGAGCATTATTTTTCTTTTCTTCATACACACAACTTGATATAATTAGCTTCCTCCAAACTCATTTTATATCTTTATTGTTTATTTTTTGTTCCACCATTATATAAATATTATTGGTTTTGATGTATTAAATAGCATGTTTGAACCTTATTTTATGTTTGAAACATAAAAATGCACTTTAACCATTTGGTTGGGCTATACCATGTTTTTCATTGGTTGGAGATATGTATAAATACCCATCACTCTTAATAGAGGAGAAACTTTACCCACTGATGAAGGCTTGATAGCCGAAACCAGTTTGGAAGTATTTACTACTAGTATATGAAATAAATTACAGTTCTGAATCTTAATTTAGACTTCATTGTCGTTGTATTGCATTTTGCTGGCCGCTGGTGTTTGGATATCCCAGAAACTACCATGTCTTTGGAAAAGGCTCCCCATCCATGTGAATTTGAGTTCCTCCCAAACCCAGTTCAAGTGCAACTTGGACAATTGGATGGGGAACAGGAAATTCATCCCTGGTTTAGCACCTATGTTTCTAATGGACGCAGGCAACCTGTAAATGGTTTATCTCCTAGGCCCTTTCTTGTAAATGTTTCATCTCCCAAGTCCCTGCTTACACTTATCAAGGGTATCAGATCTTGTCAGAGATTTGGGATGCATGGTTAGCCTTAAAAAGGCCTTTGTTGTCCTTAGCCTTGTAAACACCTATAAACATATTAACCTATACCTGGGACATCCATAGTGGATACTATCTGGGGCCTTTTCTGCTCAGCACCAACATCCAATACTACACCGTGGAAATGTGTGGAAGGGGCAGTGCAGGGACGACTCCTTCTCTGTAAGAGGTAGTTCTGTCATTGGCTTGCCACCTGTTCTCTTATGTTCCCATGCCCTGGCTTTTACTCTGTTGGTGGCATCATGGATCATATCTGTTGATCCATGGCAGACCTATTCATAGCTACCATTCTGACCATCCACTGCATTCATATTACTGATTATCTCAGCCCAGGCACAGTCATGATAGGGATGGTCATCTGCACAGACATCAAAGAGCTGCCATCCATGAAGATGGAGGCCTTGTAGTACCACCTCATTCTCTCAGCATCTGAAAGTTTGGGCTTATAGTTGAATGTCGATTGCACAGCAGATGCAGCAGTTTGCTTTTTTATGTGGGCCCTGTTTTCTAGGCATTGCTCTGCTGGTATGGAAAACAGTGGTATTATCAGCCTTGTTCATGTATGGGCCTAACAAATCCACACACTGCTAGTATCTTCTTAGACCATATACTATGTTGTATTTGTGCCAGAAAATTAAATGTCTGTATCAAGAATCTGTAATGACATGTCAGTCATGTCACTGTACACATTCCCTGCAAAACAATCTCTGATGTGTAACAGACAAAGAACATTTGACAATTACAATAGCACTGTTACAAAGATTGTGGCTAATGGCATAAGTACAAGGCATACAACACAAAAATACTATTGAACCATATAGTGAATATAAGCTAGGGTGTATATCACACCGAGCTTAACAATCCTGCAGGCTACTAAATTTAATATCCCTTGCACTCTACCCCTAAAGACACTTTGGTCCCCACATTTAAAAGTATTGACAAACTATCAGCCCTTATAGGCAGCAGGGTAAAGATCAGTCAACTCAACCATTGTACAAAGGAATGGATTTGTGACAAGTAGCACTTACCCTGTAGAAGCAGATATCTTAGACAGAAGCAAGTTTTCTCCAAAGTCACCCCTCAGTAAGACTCAAGTGCTTGCAGCACTGTTTTCTTCTGTAGCATCATGAGTCTCTGTGGTTCTCATCATGTTTATATCTTGTAGATTCACCACTCTGAGCTTGGTGATTATCCTAATTAAGACTTACATCATATTGTCTGCATGATGAACACACCTGTTAAACATTCTGCAGATTTCAACTTGATACAGTTTTCATGCCTGGGTCCCTGTAGGTAACATTGCACTTCCATGGTCAGCCCATGCTTTTATTGGTGAGAGGAACTGTCATGCAATGTTTAGACATCTGCAGATAGAGTCAGTGTAGAGCATGCCTTCTCAACAACATATGTGGGGATGGAGAAAGGTCATGTGTTACATGTTAAAGTGCCTTTTGAATCATAACAATGTATACCTATTGTTTTCTGCTTGCCATCCATCTTGTAAATGAAGTGTCCACTTAGTGCCAGTCATTGTGCAGTAAATGGTACATGACAATTGCTTTATGCACCAATTTTCTGCCATTTGTACCAAGAGATTCATCAAGTTACGGAATCTTGGCTTAAGAAGAAGTAGCTAGTGCTTTGTTTAGAGTAAAGTGGTGGTGTGTAGAGGAGACAAAAATATTTCTCCAGCTCCCCCATCAGGAATCAAACAGGAGCTCCTGCAGGAGGGCTACGAAAGGTCTCAGTATAGTCTGAAGCCTGGAATAGTTTGGGCTAGGCTGCCACCCATGGAGCTGGCATACCTTGCATGTGGAATCTCTGTCATCACCATTATAATGTCATGTGGCACCAGAATCCTGACCTTCTACACCAATGGCAGGATGAAGTTAGGCAACATGCACCACCTATACAGTGCAAGTAGAGCTATTATATTAAGTATGCTGTGAAACTGGCACTGCATGCCATCCACAAATGTTTTTATGCATGCAACACATGAAGAGATCAAAAAGAAGAGGCAAGTGAGTAGCAGCAGAACGGAGCACCTGAAAGAATGCCAGGGTTGGTAAACATACTTATAACTTCTTGCTTTTAATAATAAAAGTAGTAGGGGTTCATTCAAAAATGTATATCTTTGATACACCAGTGCCACTGCTGTCATTGCTACCATAGCTGAAGGTAGCAGTATGACTATTCAGTGTAATTAGTGTTTGTGCCTGCATCCTGTTGTTTAGGAAGACAAATGGGTAAAGATGTTAAGGATCTGTTCTTATATTCTCAGGATGCCTGTGGAATCAATCTCCCACAATTATGTTATCAGGACAAATATTTCAGGTTTATTTATCTGTCTCATTTGTGTAACTGCAGATTTATATCATTCAGAAATATAAAATCATCATTATTAATTGAGTGGATATCCTTCAGTATAACAGAAATTGTTTCCTTTGTCTATCACATGGGAGCATAATAGCTGTCATAAAGGCAAGTTTCCTTTGTTTAGACATCACTGTTGCATCTCATCAATGTTGTCCTGTCTGAATAGCTAAGCATGTTAATCCTCTATCTGTGAGACAGCCCCTGATGATAGCTGTACATTTAAGCCCAACATGAATTTATAAATGCTAACATGCTTGTTAAATCTATAAGTAGCTTTTTAGTTAAACAACTGTATCATTCTTAACTGTATCTGTAACACTCTCTTTGTATTTCTCTATCCCCTTTTGTCACTTTCCCACCTCTTCTGTGCATTTATTTTATTAATATATTTTTTACTTTTTTGCCAATTGTTTTATTGTTATATGCAGTAGGTCAATGCCCTGCACCAATCCCACTGGGAAGGCATGTTGATGCCCCAGAAGTAGCAGCAGCAGCACCACCAGCATCCAGC
Source organism: Protopterus annectens (assembly GCF_019279795.1). Lineage (NCBI taxonomy): Eukaryota > Metazoa > Chordata > Ceratodontiformes > Protopteridae > Protopterus > Protopterus annectens. The sequence continues at coordinate 360,560,514 of NC_056725.1, forward strand.
ATATATGGATCCCAACCTATCCCAGTTGCCTCCACAGCTACTGGCCTACCTGCACCACCTGCTTTAGGGAGCTTGGCATTGAAAGCTAGTACAGTTGTACCCACTGGTAGCAGTATAAGTAGAGATGATTCTTCTGTCACCATCATCAGCTGTCAGAGCTTGTTGAGTATATCATCGACAGGAGCTTAGATGCCTGAAATGGCCTGATGGAGAACATGCGCCATTGACTCATTAAGTCATGTCCATGTCCAGCACTGGATCCACCCTCTGATAGTATTCAAGATGATGAGTAATCTCCCACTGGGTATCAGCTGGCAGAGACTGCAGCTGTGAACAGCAAAGCCTATCACCTTATCCTGTTGCGCCCCTCTCTTTTGCATCCATAGCCACTCTGTTGGTCATGAATTCCTGTTCTCATCAGTTTCATCCCTGTTTGCCTGAAGTCTCCTTCACCATTATATTCCCATCCTTCATTGTGTAACCCCACAGCCTGCCAGTCAAGTTTGTCATCCCCCAAAAAAGGGCTTCTACATCACTTATCTTTTGTGGTCATGCTGTTTGCAACATGTCATAAACACTGCTGTCAATGTCCATTTACAATGGATATGGAATGTTTCTACTCACTGCATAGCAACAGTGAAGTCCAGTCAATTTCATGCACAACATATATTGACCTCAGCTGCCACAGGTTGTGGAAATAAGCTGAGTGCTATCACATATCAGTGTACAGATATGAAATAGGCTAAGGTTTAGCCCTACTGTCTGCCTGCTTGCATGGCTCATCTTGTTAATGATGTGATGTGTAGAGTACCAATGCACAATGTGAAGAGTTCAACTTCTTCAGGATTGTATGGCTTTTTCCTGACTTTTCTGCTTCCATTCTGTAAATGTATAATAATTACCTGCCTTATTTCCTCAGGCCTGTATTTTCTTTTATGCTTCCAGTCTGCAGGTGTGCATCAATCACCCGCTATGTGCTTTCCTGACACCTCCCATGTGCCTGCTTGTATAGTTTACACTATAATTACAGTGCTTGGTAGAATGTCACTGAAGAGGATAATGGATTCAAATCCTTTGGGACCCATCTTTTCTTTCCTTTTTTTCTTTTCTTTCCTTTTCGTTACTTTTTATTTTATTTTCTACTTCCAGTCTGCAAATGTATAAAAACCACCTGCTGTGTGCCTCCCTGACATCTTCAGTTTGACTGCTTCCACGTCTCACCTTGTAAACGAAGAGCTTGTTAGAATAGCAATGAAGAGGGAAACGCCTATAATTTCTTTCTGCTTCCAGTCTGCAGGTGTATAAAATTACCTGCAGGTTTAAACAGTCATTGTGTTAAAAATTATATATGGAAAAATAATTTTATTTTATCATACAAGGGGAACATGTAGGGGATGGGGGACGAAGAAGATTAATAAACCAAAAACAAAGAGAGAGAGAAATTACTGGCCAGAGATGAAAAAAACAATTATTAAGATAGTATGTGAACAAGCATATATCCTGTATCTATAGTCAAAAATATCTGAGCCTACCATGGGATGGAAGAGGCACTTAACAGGAATTAGTATTTAATAATTTGGAAGGCCTTTTTATTTGACATTTGCAGTTAAGTACTTCTTGCATTATTCCCAGAATCAACTGCAGGGTGTGTTTTCTTTGAAGTAGGATATCAGAGATTTCTAAAGCTAAAGGGTAAAAACAGAAATGCAGTGGTCTGTGCAATGGAGCTTATTTTAGTGGGGGTTGTAAAGATGGTTCATGGGGGGTGTCTTATAAATCGTGACAGGTACTATAATATAACTAACACAGAAAGGGAAAAAAATGATTCAGTAGTTTAGATGTCAGAGATCCATGTAACATGGGTATTTGTCTGACAGGTAACACGTTAGCTCAGAAGAGAAGGGAACAGTGGTGCTGTCTTTATAGATAATAAGTGATGAATCTGCATATATTGTTAGAAGTAATAGTTTGTAACCTGGACTATTTCTTAGATGCTGCAGAAATAATTAGGAGGCCATATTCTGTCACAGTGATGAAGACTGCTTTTCTAATTCAGTCCTACCTTCTGTTTCACATGAAATGTAATATTTACCTAGCCTGGAGAAGAACCTTGTTAATTTCTGATGTTGGCATCTCAGTATGATGAAAATCTGGATGTTGGGCAAGCCAGAGTCTGAGCTAGTGGAAATATATGGTTGTTTCTAGTCATTCGTGGTTGTTACAAACTATTTTCTAGTTGTTGGCTGCTGTGGACATTTTCATTCCATGCCTCAAAGATCATTGATTTATTTTTGTAGAGATTAAGAAAGTCTTATTGATATGTTTTGAAAATGGATTGATATCTTCTTCTAGTTCTTTCCTTGTGTTGCAGTGACTGCCAGTAAATTTGATTATATCCATGTTAATGGTAAGGAAAATGGGGTGGGTCTCATGGGAGTTTATTAATTATGATAAAAATTAAAATTGAAGGTAACATGAGCTGTTGAGAGATCTGCTTGGTTAAGAGAGAGGCTGATGATGTGAAAGAACATATTTGAGTTTTAAGGTTCCTGTTTGAGCAATTGTTTTTAAACTAGAAGAGAACCTGGGTACTAATTTTTTTATTCATATTAGAGAATCTACTAGAAGGCTATGACTGACAAAGTCAAATGCCTTGGTGTGGTGGAAAAAAATGGATTCTGCTTAATGGCTTTGAAAAATCCATACTGGTGTCTCGAAACCATTTTTTGTCTCAGAAAACATTCATTACCCAAAGTTTAAAAAATTAAGTCTGAAGTTATTAGCTGCTTGTGGCTTGTTGGTTTCTGGAAATATTTTTATAACTGCTTGCTTTCACAGAGCAGGCATGATGTTACATGTGAGGCATTGATTGTATATATGATGTAGTGGGTGTGAATTCTACTGTTTGCACATTTTGATGAATGAAGGGAGAAAACTGTCATCTCCAAAGGGGTGTTATTTTTATTTATTTGTTCTAACAGTGTAATATTTTCCTTTTATTATTCTGAAGTAAAATTGCAGTGTAACGGATGGTATAAAATTCTTAGGGATAGTATTCTTGGGATGTGAAGAACCTAAAGGAATTTTTGATAATTTACAGAAGAATCCATGCAAATGTATGAGTTTTACAATGACGTGTACCATATCTTCCTTGAGTGAGTTTTATGGGCATCCAACCTGCGATGCAGGTGACTATGCCTCAGATGGTCTTTGTGTTGTTTATGCATAGAGGTTTGGTAGGTCTGTGGGAAGATGACTTTGTAAAGTTTCACAACTGCTTTTTTTCGCTAAGCTTTTGAGAATGATGAATTTATTTGCATATTCATCTCAGGAGTTTGTTTTGTCAATGTCCCATGGAAATCCTTTTACTTTAAACAGTGCTTTTAGTGTGGTTGTTATCCCATAGTTTTGTCTAGTTTGGCAGTGCCTTTTACTATAGAAAACAATATATACTACAAGGACATCAAAGAACAGTTTCAGCAATGAGAAGCACATGAAGCAAACTGGTGTCCTTAAAGGGAATACATAGAATGCCATGTAATCACAGACAGCAAAAAATGGATGTTTTTATAAGGAATGTGACTGACAACATGGTAGAAGTTAGTGTTCCTGAGTCCAGACAAGACTGGAAGCTTGTCCTGTAAAGGTCAACATACTGTGGCCAAAGCAGTTATCACTGAAGTGGGGCGACTTTATTGAGAGATTGGAAATGCCACTGGTATTCCTGGTGGATGGGCTCCAGAACCATATGTTCCACCAAGGTGTGGTTATCCACAAACATTGCTTTATGTAAAAAGTAAAGGTATTACTTGAGAGACTTTCATATGAGTACTTGAAAGACATGTATTTACAAGAAATATTTTATTTATCAGTGAAAAATATTAAGGACTTCATTTTATGCGCCAGAGACATTGGATTTATATCTACAATGCAGCACTGGCTAGAGAAACTTTTCACCTGTGCATCTAGATAGTTGGTCATTTGACACAAAACTGAAGAACTGCTACTGTTCACCAGGGTGAGACCTAGGGAAAAATAAGTTTTTTTGTTTGCTTTAGGGTTGTAAAATAAGTATTACTAACTACTCACAAGTGTGAAACCTGTCAGTAGAAGAGAGACCTTTAGTTAACTGTTGTACTTTGGCTTCTATATGTACTGTTAGCAGAGAACTGATTATAATGTGCTGTAAAACCTGTCAGTTTTGTTCCTATCATTGAGTACAATGCCCAAATTAATATGTACCTAACCAGGCATATCCAAACATTTGGAATGTGCACAGAGGTTCCTCACTAAAAGAATATAGGGCACAAGTAAGATGTCCTATGCAGACTGCCTTAAGGCTTTATCCCTGTATTCTGTCTCCTACAGGCTTTTTAGGGGAGATCTATGCCTGGCATACAGGGCATTGTCAGACCCCACTCTGATGGACCTCCTGCATGTCCACAAAGCAAACAACACCAGAATAACCTGTTCTAAAAACTTAAACCTTGCCTGTGATATAAATAAGTCCTGCTGGAGAGACTGGTATGTATCCCAGAGACTACCGCATCTATGGAACAAGCTCCCCATCCATGTGAACCAGAGTTCCTCCCTAACCCAATTCAAATGCAACTTGGACAATTGGATGGGAAACTGGAATTTCATCCCTGGTTTGGCACCTATGTGTCTAATGAACACAGGTAACCTGTAAATCGTTCATCTCCCAAACCCCTGCTTACACTTATCAAGGATATCAGAACTTGTCAGAGATATGAGATGCATGGCTAGACGTAAAAAGGCCCTCATGGTTGTTAGCCTAGTAAACACCTATGAACCTATGAAACTATTATTACCTTTCTGAAACAGTGCTGCAAAAGCAGCTGTTAACACCAAAAGTGCTGCTGCCTAGTAGAAGTTGTTGTGCATGATTTTTCATCGTATTGTGTAATTTCACTTCTAATTTTGGGAAAGCTTGCCTATCCTTATGTTTTGTTGTGTTTTGCTACTGCACAAACTACAGGAGGTAGTTTGTCATCTTGTACATGCTTTTCTAAATACAGTAGGATTAAGGGCCATGGGGATGTGGGTAGCACATTTATAGTAGCCCCTAGGATTAAGAGCCATGAGGACATGGGTAGCAGATTTATAGTGGCCTCGATTCCAAAAGACTTGCTGTTAGTATAAGTGGCCACTTACACTGAGAGCAGAATGAATGCAGATGTTTTGGAATCTGGTCCCCATAGTAAGCCTTTTTTATAGATAGGCCTTACACTTAAGTAAGTCGCTTACACTAAGAGCAGGTCTTTCGGAATCAAGGCAGATTTGTACTGACTCTTAGAATCTGGCCCAATGTCTGTATTTGCTATGCTTCCTGACAAGAATCCATATATTACACATGTAGTGCATCTCTGATCTTTAAATACCTCACAAGTACATGAAGTCAGTCCATCACACAGCTTTCTTGACTATAACACATATTCAAAACTATATTTTTGGTGTGTGAGGAGGTTTAGTTGAATTTGTTTTGTATGTGTTTACCCACCTTATTTCCTTTTCTGCATATTTGCTTTAGTTTCTTCATATGCCCTTTATAATTTCTATTGAACTTGCTTGGCAAGTGGGATCTGGAAGTTATTTTAGGTCTTCCTGTTTGATCATTGGTCTCTTCTCCTTAAAAATGGAGCTAACTGTTTTAATCATGGATTTACAGTAAGTAATCCTTTTCAGGTAAGTTATGAGTGCCTTGTCTTACTGCTATCTTCTGCTACACATATTATTACTGTAGTAACACTATCAACTGATATAGCTAGCTCATTTTGCCCTAAACTTTTTCTACTATGTTGATAATGAGCTGCATGAGAGGGATGGTTTTATTATATATATTCACTTACTGGCTTTAGTAATAAAAGTTTATTATACCTTCAAGTATAAATCAATATTGTGTGTATATAAATATTAGTAGAAATGTTTTGAGATGCTTTAAGATATTGGCCTTTTTCACATTAATTTTGTATAAACTATGACTCTCTGAATTTCTTCTTGCATTCCTGTTTTGTCCATGTTACATTATTTATACTGTTTGTAAAATATGAGTCATGACTTATACTCCAGGACAAAGTAATCTAATTTGTTTAATGTCTCTCCTTTAATGTCTATCCTTTAGCATGAGTTTATGATTTTACTAGGACTGTGCCAGCAAGCTTTAATATATTTGCTCAAAGAAAAGGTGTAACTATAGTACAAAACTTTTACTTAACAATAAAACAGACTTTCACTCAACACTTTGCACTTTCTCACATCTATTAAAATACATTGCAGAATGACCTATTTAAATACTATCATACATAATTATGCCATCCATCTCTCTTATCATCTTAAAGGGTGCTGTTTTAATAATGGCTTAATACTAACAATGTCACTCAGGCCAGGTGAACTTGCACTATTGTTTAAAAGTTCAAATTCAGAAGGAACTAATATAGGTTAGGGAACATACCCTTTTAATAGGTATAGCTTATGTAATTAGATTGTACTATTAGATAGTGCTACGAGATATAAACATCCCATAAAAGGACATGAATATGAATTATTTTATGCAGATTGCAATGTAGAAATTTTTAGTATATTTAATAGAATATAAAAGTTGTAAATTGTTTTATGTAGGTAAGACAAACTGAACTTTAAATCATAGAAAATACAGCATTCGATAAGTATAAGCTAAAAAGATGGAACAAATGCTTTATATAAACATATTATAAATTCAGATATTCAACAGAAATTTACATTTTGTGTACTTGAGAAGGTCTACAAGTCATGTAGTAGAAGTGACATAGTGAATATAAATGGATAGCACTGCTTAACAGTACAACATCAGCTGGCCTAAATGGCATTGTTAGTATTAATCTATTAGTAAAACAGCACCCTTTAAGACAATAACAGGGGTAGCTGATGTCATTAATCATGATAGTATTTAAACAGGTCATGCTGGAATGTATTTTAAAAGACTTGGGGAAGCACAAGGTGTTTTGCGAAATTTTGTTTTATTTTTAAACAAAAGTATTGCACTGAAATTCTAGATATACTTTTTTGAGTATACAGATTATGAGGATAGTATCTGGATTTATCTATAGCAGCTGTTGGTATTTTGGTTTTCTTTTTATTATATTTGCCACAGTTTGTCTCCTTTGCATAAATGTCTGCTCTTCAACAACACTTTGCTGTAATAATAATAATTTAATTTAAGTTTGCCTTACCAAGGCTAAGGGCAATGAGTGATAAGGATTAATTTGTTGGATCAGTCCGCTTATCTGGTCAACCGACATAACTGTAAACAGAAATAATCAAATATTTATCATTTGTACTATACCACCTAGTACACATAAAGGGGTTATGACTCCATTATGCTGTTTATTTTAAAAAGCATGTCAGGCATCCAAATCACTGCAGCAAGTTCGGCAACACTAAGGTGAACAGGCTACTGACAGCACGAGTTTTGGTAATTGCCTGACTGAGCTTTGTCTCCAGATCAGAAATGAATACTTGCTTGTTTACCAAATATTATCCCCTCTATCCTTACCCCATACCATCTGTCTCATTGCAGACAGACATATAGGCATGCACTTTGATAGGCACACACGCATAATAGAGGGACAGTGAGAGAGATACATACATTTATGCTAATGACATCCCTAGATATATTGCTGTTTGGTTTTGCTTGTCCTCAAACTTCATTACAGAATACAGACATATGAGGGTCATTAATGGAGGCATTCATTCCATTACTAGCATGGCAAAGACTGCTGAAACAGGAAGACACATTGCGCTCAACATGCAGTTTAGTTTTACTGGTGACTGAGCCTGAAATCGGTACAACCTTCATCTACAACTTCATCTATATTATACTTCATATCAACTATGCACTGTAAAAAATGGAAAGACAGGAAAAGTAAATTAATTCACAGAACTACAGTAAGTTACATTACGTAATCATGCCTAAATATGTAAACAATTGTATGAAGTTGTGTATTGACAAGCCAAGATGAACAGACCATTTCAAAATAAACTGTCACTGATAATGAAACTTTGTCATATAAAAGTCTACATCCAACATGCAGAAAGGTGATCAGATCCACAACTGACTCTTGGTTATTTCTTTATTTACATCTCAGTCATGAAGATCCTCTCCAAACTATCCAAAATAGGAAAAGGTCTAAAACCTCCCTAATCAACCTCATCAGGAGTGAACACAAAAGGGAGGACAAAAAAAAACATCCTATCATCATTTCAAGAACTATCAGATTTTTTTAATAATATAGAAGTTAAGCAATATCAATTTAATGTATGCCAAATAAATCAGATCTAACACTGCTCAAGCAAAAACAACTAGACTCATAAATATAGTCAGAAGAGCTGCTATATCAGATATAATGGCAAAAACAGCAGAAATAGTGAATCATTTTTTCCATGTCTAGGAAATCATCTTCAATAATGGGTTCAAAGAACAATGATGAGTGCTAAGACATGACAAGGGCATAAGCTGTGGGCAGTTGTAGAGGCCTTATCTGGCAAGTGCTAACACAGAATAATGAAATGTGGGTCTCACTGAAGGGATGCTCCATTACAAGTCTGGAAATATGCTTTTAATTATTCAGTTTCAACATATTTATTACTAGAAAAGTAATTTATGGTGGTTTTCATATATGAAATTTTAATAAAATAATAAATACAACTCAAATGAAAAAGCATTCTGAAATCCTGATATTTTGAGCAACTATTGAAACCATGAAACACTAAGCTGTTGCTTGTTTAGGTTATGCTTTAATCTTGTTCTGCTGGGTTATACTCTTTCATGCAATCCAAACACTGCAAATCTGTTATGCCTAGAGTGCCCTCCATCTTCCAGTTTCTTAACTAGCCACTTGACTTCTTGATACAAAATGTCAACTTCCATTTTAGCAACCTGGTTCTTATATAAATTGCTGTAGTCATTTTTGGCTCCTCAATGCCGGATTTAATATTCAGTAATTTGAAATTAATTAAATTAAGAGCATGGCTGAGATTTGATATTTCTTATTAAATCCATTCTACTGACAAGGGGATCAAAGTAATTTTCCTTGTGGGTCCATGTATGTGCAATTTTCCATTTTCATTTGTTTGCTCTTCTGGAGGTTAGGCTTCCCAGCACTCTCTCAGTATGAGCACTGACATGTCATATTCAGTTTCTTTGGCATACTAAGTGAGGTGCAGAGAAGAGGTCCTCACATCACAACAAAATCATGTGGCACCATTAAACAGTGCAAAATACACAAGTCTAATTATAGTAAGCAAAACACGGCCTCTATTAAACAAATACACTGGGAACAGAGGGGTATAGCTCCACAGAATGCATTCTTAGTCCACTTATCATAGTTGGAGAAATGCCCCACCCTCACTCCTCACTGCTTGCTACTTGCTTGTACAATGCTTTCTCCTCAACCCATTATTCTGTACTACCCTATTCTACCACTTCTACGAAGCCCTAATTTACACTCACTCTTATAGCTTTTCTGTGTCATAGATATTTCTGCCTAGCAACTCCTGTCACCAGTTCACTCTGTATTCTCTTTTCTACAAATATCTTAAGCCAGATGTATATCTCACATCTAAAATCCATTCTGCATCTTTCTTAAACTGGCTTTCTTTTTCCTTTCTTTTACTCTAATTAGTTTCTCTTACTGTCCACATCATTATTTGTTGTCCTTTCGTTTTGGCAAATATTTCCAGCAGCTGTCGGTGACCAACTCTGCTTCCTACTTTGTGCAGTTCTGCAGCCTTCTATGCTTGACTTTGTCTCCATGCACTGGTTTGTACCATGTTGATTGAAGATGAATTCTTATATATATAAATGTACCTTGGAGTTCTGTTTGGAGATATACCTGTTACATCCAATTATTTCTGCTCCTTAGATCTGTCTTCTTAATCCTTCCTACACACTGTAGTCCACAACTTTTCAAAAACACTTCTGTAACTGATTTACGAAGAAATTTACTAATTTCAAAACTAGCACACTATGGGAATGGGGTCTGAGTAAATAAAGCTCATGACTACAGCAAGCAGTAGGTTAGCAGCTCATTACATTAACCACCTAAGGTATTCTGACAAAAATATCATGTGCATATTGTTTTCTGGGTGAGTATGTCAAGATATAACAGACTGTGATTCCTGCAACGACAAACTGGGTGAACTTGCTGTCTCTGTCAGGCAGATTTACCACAGTAGTCTGTGTAGTTGAACCCTCATGGAGCAGGTGTTTTTTTTTTTTTTTTACACATTTCATACATTTTGCTGGCTGTTGGTCATAATTCTGAACCCATTCAACTTGTAAGAGGAATAATAAGTAAAACCATTCCATTCTGTTGTGAATTCATGAATTTGAGTGAACAGCTCCATGGTGTATGAGGACTAGATGTACTTAGTCATTGCCTGCTACGGGTGTGTCTAATTTGGCAGATACTTACATTTTAAGTATATTTTTATTTCTTTATATGTTATGGAATAATGTAAGAATGCTGCCAGCATTATATATAGTAGAGCTTTAAGAGTTTGTGAAAAAAAATTTTTTTTTCATTTTGCAGAGATTAATATGACCAAATCAGTAATGGATTTCAGGAGAACAGAGGACAAACATATGGAGTTCTCACAGAGCATGGGAGGAAGCACATAAGTTGGGGGTTAAATATGACCTTCGGCTAACCAAACAGGTAGAAAAATGATCAGGCAAGGTGAGCCAAGCAGTTTTATTGAATCTATGCCATCCTGAAAGATACTTAACAAGTAGTTTTTTTTTGGGGGGGCAGTGGTCTAGGAATAGCTGAATTGCTGGTGGTCAAAAATATAACTGCACTTTTTTCTTAGGTACGCTTAACAATAGTTAATGCATGTGAATATGCAAATCTGCAAATGCATTTTTTTACATAAAAATGTAAAGTAGCAAGTCAGTGGCAAAGGAAAATATAAACAGCATTTAACACCATATAAATAAAAATATATCTAGGAGATATTCTTTATTGATCTGTATATATTTCAAATCTTTTTCATGCTCTTATACACCTATGGATCATGACAAGCAACCTCCACCAGAGTTACCTATTATTTATGCATAATTGTGTGGGGAGTAACTATGATGAGGTGGCCACTTGCTGTTGTAGAGCAGCCCTACAGCTAGTTTTCTCCTCAACATGCCTTTAATCACCCAAGAAATATATTTGCAGTGAATCTTTCTGATAGTATGTCACCCACTTTTATGAGTAGTATAATCTTTCATAAAGCCCTGGCAACCATTGATGCAAGCATATCTGCCTCATCTTTGGTTTCAGTCAGGAAATGGGAACAGACTATGCACCATACCTCTCAACCTGGAAACATCAAAAATCTGGACAAGGCCCATGAAAAATAGGTACAAATCTGTATGCTGATTAACATAAAATTAGCGTACATAATCATGTAACCCCGCCCACTGGAATTATAGGATACCAACTTTCAAACGCAAACTGAAGAACAGGCAACCAAAATATGGCACCAGTGTCCCCCTCCAGCCATTCCAATGTCCCATTACCTGGCTATTTCACCCCATTTACCATAAACACTAATGTGCATACTGCTTTAGTTCTACATTGATTATTTGGATTGTATTTAACATTTTATAGCACAATGCGCAAACATTACTAGATACCTGCTAAACAAAGCAATACTGTCTCACAATGAAAATAAACATAGCATTAAAACTTCTCTGCCCTTGAAACTCACATTCATTGAAACAATATTGAAAATTTGAAACCTACACTACATCCAAAGAAAATGCATCTGGTCAGTGGTGGATAAAGATTACCTTTGGGCTGTTTTCAAAGCATAGCCATAGACCCCTTGCACACAAAACAAGAAACATACATGGGTTCTTTGATATACCTTCCTGACTTCTCTTTCCCTGAAGCTCTCAGCTCCTTGTATAATCCACTCAACACTCAACTGTATCTCTCAACTTTGCAGCACAAGAAATCCAAATTGTATTGGGGGGGAGACGGGACAAAAGCCCTAAAAAGGGATACATTTTAAACATTGCTTATATAATTTTGGAAAGTTGCTAGAATAAAATGTATGCTGGGCTCAGGACCCTGTGCACTACAGTCAGAGCAATATACCACTATGCCAAATCAGCAGTTTCCTGAACTTAAATGGCTATCATTTAGTGAATTCAGTTATCACGTCTTAATATAGCTCTCAATCTCTTAGCACAAAAAACCTGGACAAGACCAACAATGGTGAATACAGAAGTCAGTTCTCACTTCTCACCATAGCTCTCAAGTCAACCTGTTAGCACAAAAAACCTGGACAAAGCCAATAATAGGGAAATACATTTACAGCCCTAAAATAGGGACACATTTCAAATACTGACCTTATAAATGTAGAAAATTGCTAGAATAAAAGGTTTTGTGTTATTTATTTTATGAAGAATATGAAGTCTGAAATGCAAATGCCTGTCATTATTTATTGAATTCAATCCTTCACTGACTTGCCACAAAAAGCCATAAAACCACAGATTTTATGAGGAACAGAACAAATATGAAGCATAAATCCAGAGCTTTCACAAGGGGCTCTTGTCACTTGTACCAAAGGTTTAATTTGCTATTGTTAATAAATGTTCTTTTGCAATGTGCTGCTAACTCCTATTTAAAAAAAATAAATAAAAAAAAAGAAGATCAAAATTGAATGAAAAAGTTGCTTAGATTAAAAAAAAGTATTTGCAAACTTTATCTGAAATTAATCACATAAAACAGGTTGTACTGAAAGCAAAGTAGAACTGTTCAAAAATGAAAATATGTTACTCCTGGTTTAACCACTTCAAAACAATCAACCTCTAACTGCAGGGATCATTTAAACATGTAGCCTTTTCTGTTAAATGGCTGTCAGTCCTAACCCTTCTGGCCTGACTTCTACCAATTAGGCAGTCTTGCTAAGTGCTTGAGAGTTCATTAATTACCCGGTGTTAATTTGTGCTGCATGGACTGAATAGAGTCCTTATTCAAACCATCAGCATGTCTAGCTGATTAAACCTGAAATAGAGCAAAGGTGAGAACGACAGAAGCATACAGAAGCAGACTTGCTTCTTCCCATAAGGTGAGAAATGAAAGTATCATGTTATAACATTGAGCAGCCTGCCTGTCCCTGTGGGAGTAGTTACTGCCTTGAAACTGTAGTTTTATTGGCCATTTTGGGTCAATTCCTAACTCCTTGATCTCCCTCTCTTAAAACCCGATTGCCTCGTGGTTTTGGCATCTTTTCAGACTTGTTGGCTGTTGGTGAAGCACCCACCAAGAGGAGAAAACGCTGAGAGAAGAAAGGAGCCACTTTTGAGATTTTAAGTATTTTGCTTCAGATTATTTGTTACGTTTTTCTGCATTGCCGCCTACTTTTGAGCATTTTCTGGCTTGTTAAACTTGATTTCTGTGTTGGTAACCGTATTTAGAACACAACCTAGAGCTGATTACTGAATTTCCTGCCTGCACTTATTTTTAAAATCATTTTTTTTTTTAAACTTGCATTTTATCTGTCTCTGGCCTAGCACTCAAGTGTGGGGTCATTTACTGCACTGTTCTAAGTTGTTGATACTTGTGAACCTCTGCTTTCCTTAAAAAAAAACAAAAAAATAAAAAAATCTTGCTTTTTTCCCACTTTTCTGAGATTTAAAAAAGTTCATTTTCAGATTTACTGATCTGAACTGTTTGTAAGTTTCTTGGAGGCCATTGTTTGCTTGAGCTAAAGGGAAGTCTCTGTGTTCATCAGTGGTAGTGATTAACATTGAGCAGCCTGCCTGCCCCTATGGGAGTGGTTACTGCCATGAAACTGTAGTTTTATTGGCCATTTTGGGTCAATTCCAAACTCCTTGATCTCCCTCTCTTAAAACCCGATTGCCTCGTGGTTTTGGTATCTTTTCAGACATGTTGGCTGTTGGTGAAGCACCCACCAAGAGGAGAAAATGCTGAGAGAAGAAAGGAGCCACTTTTGAGATTTTAAGTATTTTGCTTCAGATTATTTGTTAAGTTTTTCTGCATTGCCGCCTACTTTTGAGCATTTTTTGGCTTATTAAACTAGATTTCTGTGTTGGTAACTGTATTTAGAACACAACCTAGAGCTGATTGCTGAATTTCCTGCCTGCACTTATTTTTAAAATCGTTTATTTTCTTAAAACTTGCATTTTATCTGTCTCTGGCCTAGCACTCAAGTGTGGGGTCATTTACTGCACTGTTCTAACTTGTTGATACTTGTGAACCTCTGCTTTCCTTAAAAAAAACAAAAAAACTAAAAAATCTTGCTTTTTCCCCACTTTTCTGAGATTTAAAAAAGTTCAGTTTCAGATTTGCTGATCTGAACTGTTTGTAAATTTATTGGAGACCATTGTTTGCTTGGGCTAAAGGGAAGTCTCTGTGTTCATCAGTGGCAGTGATTAACATTGAGCAGCCTGCCTGCCCCTGTAGGAGTGGTTACTGCCTTGAAACTGTAGTTTTATTGGCCATTTTGGGTCAATTCCTAACTCCTTGATCTCCCTCTCTTAAAACCCGATTGCCTTGTGGTTTTGGCATCTTTTCAGACTTGTTGGCTGTTGGTGAAGTACCTACCAAGAGGAGAAAATGCTGAGAGAAGAAAGGAGACACTTTTGAGATTTTAAGTATTTTGCTTCAGATTATTTGTTATGTTTTTCTGCATTGCCGCTTACTTTTGAGCATTTTCTGGCTTGTTAAACTTGATTTCTGTGTTGGTAACTGTATTTATAATACAACCTAGAGCTGATTACTGAATTCCCTGCCTGCACTTATTTTTAAAATAGTTTTTTTTCTTAAAACTTGCATTTTATCTGTCTCTGGCCTAGCACTCAAGTGTAGGGTCATTTACTGCACTGTTTTAACTTGTTGATACTTGTGAACCTCTGCTTTCCTTAAAAAAAAAAAAAAAAAAAAAAAATCTTGCTTTTTCCCCACTTTTCTGAGATTGAAAAAAGTTCAGTTTCAGATTTGCTGATCTGAACTGTTTGTAAGTTTCTTGGAGGCCATTGTTTGCTTGGGCTAAAGGGAAGTCTCTGTGTTCATCAGTGGCAGTGATTAACATTGAGCAGCCTGCCTGCCCCTGGGAGTGGTTACTGCCTTGAAACTGTAGTTTTATTGGCCATTTTGGGTCAATTCCTAACTCCTTGATCTCCCTCTCTTAAAACCCTCTTTTGCGCGGCTTTGCGAGTTTTTGCACATAGCGCAACATCTGGCAGTGCCGCCTAATTGGGTTTAAACTATTCTTGGCTCCACGAAGTCTGCTCTTCACTTTTTCCCTTATAACTGCTCTATCTCTCAAAGTAAACATCATATTCTCATTCTAAGGCCCCTCACTGGTCCAAATAAGTAATTTTACAAGTTAGCACTAATAAACCATAAGCACTAGTTACTCTTATACTCTCTACGATTACCTTGTCCCCTATTGGTCCATTTTAATTCAGTTCCCTATATTACTCTAGCATGTCCAAAGATCAGTCAATGGTTTTCTCTCCAGTCCAGCTGGTGAATCTGGGAATTTGGAGGCAATGTTACAACTGTCTCATGCACATGGACAACCCTCTCCTCCTCCAAACAGGTTCCAATATATGTGAGAGATGCAACCATATTGCCAAACTGGAGGCTGAGCTCTCTCATCTCAAAACTGGTGTAACCAGTCAGGAGGAGAAGGTAACCTTACACAACACAATTCCAGTATCACCATAGTCCCACCACAACAGCAAACCAAACACATAAAAACACAAAAACATACTCTGAGGCTCTAAATAAAAATCTACCTAAGCAACAGAGACCTCCAAAGCAGACATCCAAGCAAACGCTACCCCAAAACAAAACATGTACAACACATAGCACACAAAGTTAGTGTGCCAAGCAGTCACAGTCCTTAAGGCTGAATAACACACCTGATACTCTTGTAATAGGTGACTCTATTGTCAGACACACTGACATCCTGCTCACCAGGCTGAATAAAGAGAAGGTCCCCGTGAGCTGCTTGTCAGGTGCTAGGATCCGCCACATAACGCAAGCACTCAGATCACTCCAAAGCAAATACAAATATGACTCAGTCATTGTACATGCTGGCGTGAATGACCTGAGATGTTCCTCCCTTGACTAAATGAAAAGAGACATGGAGGAGCTCTCTGATCATATAGCCCAGGCCAGTATGACCCTGACCTTGAGCAGCATCTTACCTTCACCTAGAATGATGCCACAGTATGAAGACAAAATGATCGATTTTAACAATTGGCTAAAATTTTGGTGTCATTCAAAGGGGATCCAGTGTCTGTCAGCCTGGGATGACATGCTCGACCAGCCACATTGCTTCGCTAGGGATGGCTTGCACCTGTCACCCCTGGGCTTTCGGATATTGGCAAAGGCTCTTGCCAACCCCATAGCGCGCTTTTTAGGCAAGGCTCAAAAGTCAAACCCACCTCCATAGACAGCACAAGGAACAAGAAACTAAGGGTAATGCTGCTAAATGCCAGAAGTCTTAACCTCAAGATGCATGCACTCGAAGCTCTGCTCAGTATGGAGAACATTGATATCTGTGCAGTGACAGGAACCTGGTTCAAGGCTCCAGAGAGCACCCCAGCACTACCAGGTTATACCTCATATCATGCTTTTCGGCCCCAAAACCTGGACCGAACCACAAAAGGAGGGGGAGTTTCCATATTTATCAAGGATATCCACACCTCCAGGTTAGTGGTATTGCAGAAGTATCGGAGACCATCCATGTGCAACTGACAGTGGGCAAGACTGCTTTTCAGTTTATAGCATCCTACAGACCACCCTCTCAAAGTCAGGAATCCCACTCGGCTTTCCTGAAAACATTGGAGAACATGAAGATCTCTCCGAACACCATTATATTGGGTGACTTCAACTACCCAAACATAGACTGGGAGCATTACTCAAGCCCCAGCACCTTAGCCCAAAGGTTCCTGGAATTTATAAACTCAAATGCTATGGAACAACTAGTCACCACTCCCACAAGAGGGAAAAACATACTAGACCTGATCATTACCAACATGGGGACTCTATGCTCCATACCAGAAGTATATGCCTCATTGGTAAGATCAGACCATAAATTAATTTCACTGGATATCCACATCCCAACCCCAGCCCCAGCCCAGAAAACCACAGTGAAAAACTTGTCAAAAGCGAACTTCACACTTCTCAAAACCGAAGTGGAATCCTTCAAGGCCCCAGAGCCAGTGGAAACTACGGCCCAAACTGCAGAATCCTATATAAATGCATTCTACGGACATATCCAGGAATGCATGGATCATGCTATCCCAAACAAAATAAAGACCCAACCATCCAAACGCAGGCGTCCAGTCTGGGGGACCCCAGCCATAAATAAACTGTACAACAAAAGGAGGACGCTACTCCATGATAGAGCAAAATCCCTAAAAGGGAAGGCATCTCTTATCAGTACTAGCAAAAAATTACGATCCCTCATAAAATCCTCCAAGGCCAGCTTCGAGAGAAAAATTGCACAGGACACTAAAGACAATCATGAGGCTTTTTTCAGTTATGTTAGGAACCTGGAATGCAACTCCCAGACTTGTTCTGAGTTGATTCTAAATGACAAAAAATACACTGAACCCACAGACATCGCCAATATCCTGGCAGACAAGTTCAGTGCAAACTCCCCCCCCCCCCAAAAGAACAAGTATCTATCCCGGCAGAGTGCAGCCTCCCAAACATCTCTGATGCTCAGGTGAAGGCTGCCCTTTCCAAAGCAAAAAACACTGCTTCCATGGGACCAGTTGGCGTCCCGGGTTGCATCCTACATGAACTCCAAGAAGAACTAATCCCTCAAGTAAAACTGCTGTACAATCTCAGCCTCACTACAGGATATGTTCCCAAAGAATGGCGTACAGCAACAGTGGTCCCACTCCACAAAGGTGGCTACTCTGCAGACCCTGGAAACTATCGCCTCATAAGCCTGACTAGCCTAGTCTGCAAGGCTATGGAGAGGATCATCATGGAACTCATAAACAAAGACATTGGGGACCTACAAACACTAGATCCTACCCAATTTGGCTTTGTCAAGGGCAGATCCTGCCTTTTGAACCTGGTCGACTTCTTCGAAACAGTCACCAAGGCCATAGATGAGGGGAAGGCAGTCCACGCATCCTATCTGGACCTCGCAAAGGCATTTGACACAATACCCCACTCGGGCATCATAGATAAGCTATCTAGCCTAAATATAAACCCCTATGTCACAAGATGGGTTGCAAACTGGCTCAAAGACAGAACCCACAGAGTCAGAGTTGCTGGGCCATGTCAGACTCGAAACCGGTCACAAGTGGCATCCCACAAGGTTCTGTCCTGGGACCTCTCTTGTTTGGTATTTACTTTTCTGAGGTACAGGCCAATGTGGGAGGACTATGGCTCACCAAGTTTGCAGATGACTGCAAACTGGGTGCCATAATCGACTCTCCAGCTGACACAAACATCCTTCAAAAAGGTCTCGCAGAGACGGATAACTGGTGCCAGAGCCATGGTCTAAAGCTAAATGCCAAAAAGTGTAGAGTCATACCCTTTGGCAAAAACAATGTGCCCACAAATTACCACATAGGTGGTAACCCATTAAGTACAGAGAAAGTAATTAGGGATCTGGGGACCCAAGTTGATAGCAATCTCTCCTTTGACAACCACATTGCCAAAGTGGTTAGAAAGACCTTCTACATTGCCCACCTCATCATGAAATGATTCACATCTAGATCAAGAGAGGTAATCATGCCCTTTTATTCATCCCTCATCAGGCCCATCATAGAATACAATTCCCCCTTTGGGATGTACCTTACCCGACACCTGCAGCAATTAGAAAGACCCAAAGGGTACCTCACCAGGAGGATCAAGGGACTCAAACAGATGCCATATGCTGCTCAGTTAAAAAAACTCCAGCTCTATTCAGTTGCATACCGCCTACTTCGAGGCGATCTATGCCTGACATATAAAGCTATGTCCAACCCAGAATTAATGGACATGCTCCACCTCAGTAAATCTAAATCCCTTAGCGCCACGCGCTCGAGGGACTTGAACCTCAGCACCGAAATAAACAGAACAAGCTGGAGGGACAGATTCATAACCCAGAGGCTCCCTTCGCTCTGGAATAGAATTCCAATTCATGTTAGGCAGAGCACCTCACTGACTCTCTTCAAGAAGAATCTTGATGAGTGGATGGGGGATCGTAGGTTTGTCCCGGGGATTAGTTCCGTGTCACTATTAGACAGAGGCACAGTAAACTAAACTTTAAAAAGGGCACAGTATACTCAAATCAAGGGGTGGCATAAGTCAAACACAATTGGGCTAGGCTTATAAATGCCCCAGTGCAGATAGCCTAGTATGAACCTATGAACCTATGTGAAAATACTAAAAATGTACGCATCGCATCGCACGTTATAATACATGTATGCAGAAAAAGAAAATACAGTTTGACTTTTAAATGATAAAAAAATGCTGTATATTTGAACTGAAAAATATAGCAAGATGAACAGCGAACATCCACATACAAGCTATGCATCAATTGAATGCTATCTGTCACGTAAATGCTATAAATATGTACTCGGTACACACGCATTTATGTTACCAGACTAGATGATTTAGTAGGTTAACTGCTATCAAAATCACTTTGAAACAAACTGCTTCATTTAACTATTAGTGAGCTGGGGATAAAAGATAATAGGTACTGTAATGTGGTTCCGGTGATCATTCCCAAGCCTTGCAAAGGCAGACGGCACACACACACAAGGTTTCCTTTGCTTACTTGTGTTACTTGCTTGCAGTCTGCCGTTCCTGCATACAAACCTGACGTCATTGTTCATGTGATGATGTCAGCTCTGTCAGCACGAATATTAAAAAACAAAGAAAAAAATCGGAAATGAAGGATTGCCACTCAGGAATCATGGCACCCCTTTATTTGAACCCCCAAACTCGGTACAAAACTGAGTAATTCAGAATGGTTGGGAGGTATGCTATGCACCCAGGATCCCAGAAAGAGGTGAGCAAGCAGTTACCTTTTCATTCTTTCCCCATCCTCAGTCAGCTGCATCTTGCATAAGCTGCTACTAAAACCTATAACATCTGGGCCATAGTTGCTTTGTTCCTCTTTTACAGGGAGACTATAAATCTGAACATATTCTGCTTGCATTCACTGTTATTTATTACTTACATACATACATGCACATACATACATACATACATACATACAAATGTTTCAAGCATGGACATTAATGCCCTTCTATCTTGCCAATATACCAAAACACCCTTTCCCATAATAAATGTACAGGCTGTTCTTAAAAATCTCTAAACTAGTACTTGCTTTAATGTAATTTGGTAGTCTGTTCCATGCATCAGCTACTCTGTCAGAGAACCAGTTAGTGCACTGCTCATTCCTATAGAATCTTCTATATAGGTTATCTGATGATTCTCTAGTACTTTTTGATAACCCCGTATATTCCCAGAGGTAGTTGTCCCTAAATGCCCTATATACCTGAATAAGATCTCCTCTTAAATATCTGTAAGAGACACTGCACACGTTCAGATATTTTAGTCTTTCAAAATAACTTAGATTTTCACATCCATGGATGCCCTTGATATATTTCTGCTGTACTCTTTCCTATTTCCTGTAGGGTTTCCATATTGTTATTCCATACTCAAGTTTGGGTCTAATGTAACTAACAAACAATGGCTTCATTATGTTTGATTTCCTAGACTTTATAAATCTTTTTATACAACCTATAGTTCTATAACTATCATTAGCCAACTGGTTGATATGATTAGAAAAACTCATAGCTGAATCTACCCATATACCCATGTCCTTAAATGAGTCTACAGTTTCAATCACTGTGTGCTGCATTAAATATTCACCTTTCTGTTTATGTCTCCCAAATCTCATATGCTTAGTTTTTGATGTATTTATCAACATTTTATTCTCCAGTGTCCAAATGGTCAATTTAGTCAAATTATTTTGCAGACTTGCCTTATTTGTAACATTTGTAATCAGTTTACCCAATCTCAGGTTGTCAGCATATAGACTGTAGAACACCTCAGATGAAAATGTAAAGTCTGAAAGATACAATCTAAACAAGTAAGGGACTAGGACAGAGCCCTGTGGGACACCTTGACTGTAACCAAGGATTTCACCTGTCCAATTGGTGTGTGATACATGTCCTATTTGTAAGCCATGCAGCTATGCATCTTATCAGCAGTGCATCAATACCTAGTTGTACTAATTTATTGATTAGTGTTTTTGTGTATGACCCTGTCAAATGCGGAAGTTAAATCTATATTAATTACATTACAGTACAATATTTCATTCATAGCTGTTATTATATTGTTATAGAACATCATGTTACATGTGGTAATAGATCTATTTTCATCATATGCATGCTGATATATAGTTTCAAGTCCCAACCTATCCAGGTCTGACAATAACTTATCTAGTATTACCTTCTCCATTATTTTTCCACAACATGAAAGTAGACTTAAGGGTCTGTATGATTCTGGGTTTGTCCTACTCCCCTTTCCCTTAAAGACAGGTTTAATAAGCTCATGTCACCAATCTTGAGGAATGTCCCCATATTTATATGACCTAGTGAATAGCAGATACAATGGTAGTGTAATTTTTTGCTGAAGTGCTCTCAGGTCATTGTTACTTATTCCGTCTCCTCCCTGCTCTTTGTTTGGATTCAGTTTGCACAGTTCTTTTTCAATATAATCTAATTTGATTCCAGTATCTGGGGTTACCTGGATGTCACTAGGACAATTTACCACCCCTTTTGTGGAGCCAAACTGTTTTGCATAAGATTTTGTAAATATATTTATAATTTGTTGTGTCTGAGAATACATTTTAGAATCTACACACAGTTTATCAATTTGTGTATCTTTACTCCTTCCACATCTTATGTATCTATAAAAATGTTTCCTATTATGCTCAATATCTTTATATATATTTTCTTCAAATTTTTCTTGCTCTTGTCTAACACTATGCTTAAACTGTTTGTCCAGCTTGTTTATTTCAGTTTTCAAAGTTGTAGTTCAACCTCTCTTCCATTTCTTATATTTTTTGTCTCTCACCTTAATCAGGTATCTTGTTCTTATGGAAATATATTATATGCACCTGATGTTGTGTGCCTAGATCCTGATGTTAAACATTTTTTTGACTTTTTGCACGCAAACAATTTCTCTTTCAAAACTTTCTACATTCTATCAGCAGTTTTTCCACTGAACACCTCACTCCAGTTAGTTTATATAGTAACTGTTTTGCTTCCCTATAATCTGTAATTAACCTTCTGTGCACTGCCTTAGATTTCAGTTTGGCAGAATTATCTAGCAACAAATTAACCTTAATAACCCCATGATCACTGCACATCAATGGTGGTAAAACTTGACTTGAAGTTACAGTAATTTCTTTGGGAATACAAACAATATCTAGTATATTCCGTTCCCTGGTAGTTTTTTTTTACAGTCTGAAGAATTTGTTGTTCCTGAATATACTCTGTGAATAATTTCTTTCCTAACATTGTTGACTCAGTATTACTTGCACGAGCTGACTGTATTTATATTCATGTACTTTAACTTAATGTACTTCCATCATCAGAGGAAATGTGCTCTAGTTTCAGACCTACACAAATTTTTCAGATTCAGCATAGAAACAGACAATAACATAAACAGCAAAACCTAAAAAGTAACTTTTAGCTAGAGAGCATAAACATCAGAACATAAAAATGACTTTTTATATGGAGTGAAAAAATACATATTTTTTCATGGAAAGGGTAGTCAGTTCATGGAATTCACAATCAGTTACAAAAGGAGTGCATGTACATTTCAGATAAAGTATATAATATAGCAAAACTGTAGATGGAGTTATGTAACGGAAGGTGGTTGCTTAATTGCTCTTGTAAGAAGACTAGAGAAACTAATTCTTGCCTTCTGCCTTAGATGAAATGATATGGAACAGAGTATAATAGTCATTAAGTTATCACACTATATCTATAATGAAAGTACAGAAAGACTTCCCTGAGAGCAGTTTACTTGGCAACACCTGACCACGTTATGCAAATTGAATTATTAACTAAGCACTTCCAATTAAACATAACCTGTAAAATACTAAGTCAATTCTTTTTTAAAATATGTGGAAATATAAACTCTAGAAAGCTAAATATAAATGTTCCATCTGAATATTCTGATGAAGCTTTTTGAAAAATTCAACAGGTGCACGCATTCAGTTTAGATCATAAAAGCAAAATTATACACAAAGTCATCAAAAACATAGAAGAGCAAATCTGGCAAGAGTCAAATAGACACAACGAAGTCCATGCAGATGGCGTGCTGCAAGTTTTTTTGCGTCTTCTGCTGTTTTGCCAGATGAATTCTTTGCTATCATTTAGTACTGATGGCACATCAAAATTTTTTTCTAATGCTTCAAGCTGTCAGCATGTTACTGCTGATTTGCATATGTGGCATATTTCATAGTGATGTTGTTATGGTAGAAAGGAAGAAAGAATTCTTTTTTTTAATTGTCTTTATCCCTACTGCAGGAGTCTCCGTGGACTATGATGTTTGCAGATGACATTGTGATCTGTAGTGAGAGTAAGGAACAGGTAGAGGAGACCCTGGAGAGGTGGAGGTATGCTCTAGAGAGAAGAGGAATGAAGGTCAGCAGGACTAAGACAGAATATATGTGTGTGAATGAGAGGAAGGATAGAGGAATGGTGAGGATGCAGAGAGTAGAGGTGGCGAAGGTGAATGAGTTTAAGTACTTGGGATCAACAGTTCAGTGTAATAGTGAGTGTGGAAGAGAGGTGAAAAAGAGAGTACAGGCAGGATGGAGTGGGTGGAGAAGAGTGTCAGGAGTGATTTGTGACAGACGAGTACCAGTAAGAGTGAAAGGGAAGGTCTACAAGAGGGTAGTGAGACCAGCTATGTTATATGGGGTGGAGACAGTGGCATTGACAAAAAGGCAGGAGTCAGAGCTTGATGTGGCAGAGTTGAAGATGTTAAGATTTGCACAGGGTGTGATGAGGATGGACAGGATTAGGAATAAGTATATTAGAGGGTCAGCCCAGGTTGGAAGGTTTGGAGACAAAGCCAGAGAGGCAACATTACATTGGTTTGGACATGTGTTGAGGAGGGATGCAGAGTATATTGGGAAAAAGATGCTATGGATGAAGCTGCCAGGTAACAGGAGAAGATGCTAAAGATGAAGCTACCAGGTAACAGGAAAAGAGGAAGGCCTAAGATAAGGTTTATGGATGTGGTGAGAGAGCATGCAGGTGGTTGGTGTGACAGAGCAAGATGCAGAGGACAGGAAGAAATGGAAACAGGTGATCCACTGTGGCGACCCCTAATGGGAACGGCCAAAAGAAGAAGAAGTCTTTATCTCTACTGCTTGCTACCATATTGCAATAAACTGGACTTATCTTTGATTACTGGAGATTTTGCCAGTAATGTGTTTTACTGTACACAATCTTAACCTCTCTTCTAGTTGGCTGCATGTACACAAGCTGTTTAGAATAAAAGCAATGCGTTCACTTGAGTGCATGCATATTTGCACATACACACAAGCACACACAAACACACACACTGCACACGCACACACACACACACACACACACACACACACACACACACACACACACACACACACACACACACACACACACACACACACACACAGTCTGTTTCCAGCTACCCACAAAGATTAAAGAGATAACTAGTAAGGAGACAATTGTCAGATATGATCCTGTGCAAAAAGGCCTTAGCCTTATCCTGGCTTATCAGGTACATGAGCGTTTTAAAACAAAATAAAATTACCATGTTTTTTGAATTAACTGGCAAAAGCATGTACTACAATCTGCCATTGTCATATGTTTTCCTCACTGTCAGGGGCTGAACATGACATTTATCACATGTCTATTCATGTCCTTTGCACACTAAAATTTCTCAAATCAGTAAGCTTTGCTCATGTATACATAATGATCTAATAATCATTTACTTAAATTACAATGTACTGCACATGTCAGGCAACTTCAGCAAATTGATCAAAATTACCAGTTATGCAATGGCATTATAACATGCAAACTACACATCAAAATGTATTGAAAGTGAGATTTAAATCAGTGTTATAGTAACTCTTAAAGTTTATCTTAAATAATCCCCAGGATTCAATAAATTCCATGCAGGAATAGTATTATTATTCCTGCATAAAGTGAATGGTGTCCACTTCAGCATAGCCTTAACAGCAATGCGCCTTACATATTCATGAAGGCACGCTACTGATAACGGCTAACCGGACACGAACACTACTAAGTGCAGGGGCCGTGTTTTAGTAGTGCTTGTACATCCAGCATGCCCCCTGCACTCTGAAAATGCAGTATGACACTTTCTAAGTGCTTTCAGTGTCTACAGACATGGAAAGCAGGAAATGTGAACAGTAAGCAATGGATGGGGTGTGTGACAGGTACTGTTACACACCCCCTGCATTGTCAAAGTGCCATACGGCACTTTCTCTGAGCTTTCAGTGTCTGCAGACACTGAAAGCAGGAAATGTAAACAGTAAGTAATGGAGGGGGTATGTGACAGGTACTGTCACAAACACCCTGGATTGTCAAAGTGCCATATGGCACTTTCTAAGTGCTTTAAGTGTCTGTGGACACTGAAAGCAGGAAATGTAAACAGTAAGCAATGGAGGGGTGTGTGACAGGTACTGTCACACACCCCCTGCATTGTCAAAGTGCCGTACAGCACTTTCTAACTGCTTTCAGTGTCTGCAGACAGGTATTTAGATAGGAAGCAATGGAGGGGATGTGTGACAGGTACTGTCACACACCCCCTGCATTTTCAAAGTGATGTATGGAACTTTCTAACTGCTGTCAGTGTCTGCGGACCCAGAAAGCAGGTATTTAGATAGGAAGCAATGGGGGGGGGTGACAGGTACTGTCACACACCTCTTGCATTGTCAATGGGCCGTATGGCACTTTCTGACTGCTTTCAGTGACTGTGGACATGGAAAGCAGGTATTTAGATAGGAAACCATGGAGGAGGTGTGTGACAGGTACTGTCACACACCACGTGCATTGCAAAAGTGCCATGTGGGATATGGCACTTTCACCATACTTCTGAACATCTTAGAGGCACAAATCTGGACAAAGCCTAAAATGATGGGGGGATAGCTCTCAACTTGTCAGAGCAAAAAACTGGACAAAGCATAAAATGATGGGGGGACAAATAGGGACAGATAATAAATATTGCCTTTACAAACTTAGAAAGCTGATAGAGGAATGGGGTTGGTATCAACATAACATATTGGGAAGGATTAGAAGTCTGAAAATCAAATGTATGCCATTATGTAATGACTTCAATCCTGATATTGCCCATACATACTAAGACAGTTGATAGAATGACAGGTAGTGCATTACCAAATATGACTTACAAGGGGCATTATTACGTGTAATTAAAGTGATTTTATTCATTTCTCTTTTTTTTCATTCTAAGTTAAGTTTAAGTGTAGCTGAGTGGGTTTGCATGCTACGGCCCTCTTCTTAGTACTGCTTAAACATCTCATAGGAGCCAAATACAAATGTATAGCTAAAATCCTCCATGGTGTGATAGTGTAATGGTTAGAGTCCTGACTTTGCATGCAGCAGTTCACGGTTCAAATATCAAAACAAGATCTTCATTTTTACATGGGAAAGCATTGTTAAAATTATTTTTTTTGTTCTAAATTATGTAGTAATTGATATTTGTTAACCAGAGTAGTGTTGCTGGTTCAGAAATGTAAGTGCGAGTGCATATAATATGTGAAATCGCTCATGTACACAAGTGTCTCAGACAGTATAGCTACACCCCAAGGTAATATTATGAAGCATATAGAGGGACATCATGTAAAGTAAATCATATACATTTAATAATATGTCACTAATGATTAATTAAGTCATAATTCTGATATTTTCTAAACTGAAAAGTGAACAATGGTTAGCAGTGATCAGCTGGTTTAAGCATTGCTTAGACGTAAATACTAAGCAGCAGTCAGCTCAGCTTAGCAGACTTGTGCACTGATTAGCTGAGCTTAGCATTTTCAAACTGGTTCAATGACAGCAAAGGGTGGGAATATGGCCTTATTTAAACTGCACCGGTGCAGGTACAGATATAACCTGTTGTAGTCTGATCTCTACAGGAACCATGTCTGGCAATGGAGAGGGAGCGGGCTTTCGGGTGCAGCGCTGGGGAATTCAGGAGTCCAGGGTCATAGTTGGGCTCCTTGTAGAAAGCCATGATGACAGACTGCTGCATGGCCAGTACCAGGGCTCTCAGTACAAAGCAGAGGCCTGGGACTGTTAGTCACATGACCTCACCAGTGCCACTGGAATCCCCCAAACTGGTGAGCAGGTATGGCATCATTATGCTGACCTAAAGCAGAGGAAGGGGGAGCTCTTGGCCCAGTGGATCCAAGATGCATAGGCAGGGAATGCTCCAGTAGTTTGTAAGTATCTCAGCATAGCTGTACCAAATCTTAGCCTGAGTATGTGATAGACAGGTATGCAAAATGCTTGTTTTCTCCCCCTACAGCTTCAGTGGAGAGGGCAAGCAATGCCAAGGCGCATGCTGACAGACCGGCAAGGCTGTGATGACAGGCTGGTGAGTACAGATCTACCTTGCAGTATATAGTGAAATAAATAAGAGGGAGTAAATTGTTTACTGCCAGAAGGTGTAGTGTGTTCTGTGTCTAACAATTAAATAAAAGTTTGCCAAACGAATGTTGATCTACAGGATAAGCAGTAGTAAAGCACTGTGTCATATAAGTAAAATAAAGACCTAAACCATAAACTGTTGTGTTTACTGTAGTATGTTGCTATAGAAATAGAATGTGTACAGGTTCTTCACAGCAGATATGGCTTTGACAGCATGTATTAACTGAGGTTGTTCTGAGAAACAGCTATTATACAAAACAGTAGATCGTGGAGCTGTAAAACAACATATAAATGAATTATGACATATGTTATGCACAAAGATCCGAACCCTGAATAGCAATGCCAACGTATTATAGTGTGTTCCCTGCTTCATTGCCTTGTGTTAACCTTTGCTTTCCAGACTGTATTATTTCAAAGGATTAATACCCAGTACACTAACTGTCTGTCATGCAGAAATCTCAGGATTACAAGGTCAGACTGTCTAACCCACAGAATATTAGGCAGAAAACAGTCAAACAAGAGACAGCAGTTCCCCAGTAGCTCAAACAAGCAACAGCAGTTCCCCAGTAGCTCAGTGTGATGATAAATGGACTTGTTGTTCATTTCAGCATACCCAGATATGGTTCAAATCCAGGGAGTGGTAATGATATGTATGCATATATGCAGTCAAGAAATCTTGAATATTTATAGAAACAGTCAGATAGTGGCAACAGGTATTTTCTCCACAGGTCATACAGGTAACAAAATGTTTGTAGTAGCTGTATGAAGGGTATACCAATACACTGTGTACAACGGTCCCACTGACCAACCCCATGCCTGCAAATGACAGCAGGATAGGTTCATACACCATGCACCCTTCTCGATACATGTCTCTCAAGTGTCACGCTGTCATGGCTAGTTGTCACTACTGCCAATCACCTTGGACACAGATAGGAATCCAGGTGAAGTATGCCCGTAGCAGACTCACACAACATCAGTGCAGGGTATGCTTTCTTTGTCAAGTATGTAACCTTGACATGTACAAGCCCCTTCCAGTAATGCAACCATAGTTCTCCCAGTCTGCCCCATACCATTACAGGAAGACAGTCTAACAGGTATGTATGTGCTACAGAAGCTATGGGCCATATGTACAGTTACCAACACAGATATCAAGTTTAACAAGCCAGAAAATGCTCAAAAGTAGGTGGCAATGCAGAAAAACATAACAAATAATCTGTAAAGTGAGGGCAGATGTGTAGAGTATTGAGCAGTACTGTTGTGAAAAATAGAAGCCTATACAGTTGTTAAAGGACTGTTTTTTCTCCCCCCACTCCTCATCTGCATCAATAATTATTATTCATATACTACGGGTATAATATTCTCAAAACTTATTGTTGAAAAGTGTTCTATTATTGTTCATATATTTAATCGGTTGCATATTAACATACCTCGTTCAAATACCATTATTAGTGGCCTGTTGCTGCCAATGTAACTTGCATGCTTTTAAATGCTTACTGTTGTTCCATTTATGCATATGTTCTATTTGCTCTGCAACTGTTTCATATCCATTGGTTTGGGTTAATTATAACACCCACACATGCTGTTATAACTAATTTTGCAATATTTTGCTCATGGTTAGCCAATACATCTTGGAAAACCACAACACCATAGCATGTTTGGGAAGGCTGATCCCGGCGGATCCACCTGTCCTTCCTCATCTGGCTATGGCACTGGGCCCCAGCACATCTGGAACTCAACCTGGAACATCCTCCTCCAACAGTCTTGCTCCACTTTTGGGTGGAACTGCCTCAGAGGACGGGGCCTGTCCCCCCCTGGGTGCGGACACAGACAGGAGCTCGGCATCTGCAACATGTTCTGTGGTATGGTGTGCAGCATCATCTGCTCCAAGTTGGATGGATGGCTGTGCCAGATGAAGGGCCAGCTAGCACACCTGGAAGGGCACTGTTGTCAAGCCCCCAGCACAGCCACCTTTCGGGCTGTGAAGGTGCAGTAGTGACTGCTCATGGTTGGGGACCTCAGTCCCACTGTATCCATTTGGGGGCTCATGGGCCCCTGATTCCCAACCACCCTCCCTGTCCAAGGTGTTTACCCCCTCATGTGTCATATACCACCCCTGTCTGCTGGCTTGTGTGTCTTGTCTGTCTGCAAATGCAACCTATCCTACCCAACCTACCTCCTCAAACATATCTAGAGCCCTTCATCAATATCTCACTCTCACCTTAAAAAAAAAAAAAAATTCTGCAAAAAAATCATTGCCCCATACATAGCTCTACAATTCGCTACTATGTCCAGTGACATAAATCAATTTACAACCAAATTACTCTACAAATGTATGTTGCCAGCACCCCACCCTGTGGGGTGTGAGGCTGTAAATTCCAAATTTGCCACATCAGTCACAGCTGTTTCTGCAAAGAAATGTAGAGCTATGGTCCTTTCCTACACCTGTCCAGCATCTACAGTCATTTCTGCTGGCCCTGTCTGCAGTGACATAGATCACATCTCTGGCCACTGAGTCACCCCAGCAAAGGTCAGCTCATATATGACTACTTCTGGAGTATTTGTTGTCCAGAACTGACTGTGACACTGCCAGGCCAGCTAGCTGGGATGTTGTAAATATTCATATGTCACCTGTGAATGCTACTATGATACATATGCTTGTCTTGAAATGTAAGAGACCTATATAGGGTATATGCATAGTAAACAACTGGTGCAGAAGTGAGTGTTGAACTATGTGTTATATACTGAGCTCATACCTTTCAACTATCTAGAGTTTTGCAGACTGAACACATGTTTGCCTCATATTTGCAGTCAATGCTTCATACAGTTGTGTATTGGCTGGCAAATCACTGGCAACTCAGTAAAGACTGAAGTCATAACATAATAGCTTACATTTGAATGTCAGATGTCATAGCCTGCAGAGTATTCATGTGAATGCAAAACCATCTTTGCTAGCAACTAAGTGTGTTACAGCTAGATTTTAAAGTGTGACTATTGGCCTTTGCCTACCATTGGTG
The DNA here is from genome assembly GCF_019279795.1 of Protopterus annectens. NCBI lineage: Eukaryota > Metazoa > Chordata > Ceratodontiformes > Protopteridae > Protopterus > Protopterus annectens. Next base: position 360,591,279 of record NC_056725.1, read on the forward strand.
CATGCCTTTGTCCAGATGTCTTGCACTAATAGGAACTAGAAGTCTTAGCATGAAACTAATGTCTTTGCAAGCATACCTTGTCCTGGAGGATGCTGACATTTATGCAGTCACTGAAACCTGGTTTGCAGCTGTGGAGAGCACACTAACCTTGCCATGTTACTCATCCAACCATACATTTAGACCCCAAATGGAGGGCTGCAAAGCCAAATGACGTGGAGTTTTAAACATTATCATACACATGCACACCTCCAGGCTGGTCAAACAGTATGACACATGGGAGACATCTGAAGTGTAGATAACTGTTGACAAAACCCCTATGCAAATCATTACCAGCTACAGACCTCCAACCATGACTCTGGACACCCACTACACCTATCTGGACTTGCTTGAATCTGTCAAGTGTCAACCCTCTACCCTGATCCTGGGTGACTTTAACTACCCAATCATAGTGTACATGACCTATTCTACCTGAACATGAATGCACAGAGACTCCTTAGCTTTGCCAATGCCAATGCATTCGATCAGCTAGTCAACACCCCTACAACAGGTGGAAATATCCTGTACCTGGTCCTAGCAAACATGAGTAGCCAGTTTACCACTCCAACAGTGTCATCCTCCTTGGTAAGCTCTTACCACATAGCCATCACTGTTGAGGTCACCATCTCCCCTGCAACCCCCCCTCTCTTTGTCAGGGTCAAACAAAAAACACTTTTCAAAACTGACTATAAATCTCTTCAGAGCAAGTATAAGTAACTTTACAGCCACTGCCCCATCAGTTGTAACTAGCAGTAGTGTCCAAGCCTACACCACAATACTATGTGAGCACCTGCATAGCTGTGTGGACTCAGCAATACCTGACAGGACAAAATCATCTCACTTAAGGTAGGGTAAACCTCGGTGATGGACAGCACCAATACACAAATTCCATAATAGGTGGGAATAATTGCTCAACAAGGCCAAGAAGGGGCACATGCCAAACTGGAAGCAATGTCACCTTTGTCTGAACAAGCAAATAAGGTCACATGTGAATTATCCTAAGGCTAAATTTGACTGCAAATTGGACACACCCACCAAGGCCAATAACAAGGCCTTCCTCACATATGTCTGCAATCCCAGAGGCAAGAGCCAAATCTACTCTGTAGTGGTGGTCAATTACACCACATACACATACGGCATAGATATAGCCAACCTGCTGCAGAAGTGTGAGCATCACCTTCCCTGTCCCCCAATCGGTACACATGGACATATCTCCCTCCCCTCATCACCAGGAAGCAGGTCTGTAATGCCCTCTCAAAGGCAAAAAACTGAAGTCTCCATATGCCTGATTCCATCCCTACCTGCATATTACATGAACTCAGGCATGAGCTGTCAGCTCTATTTCACACTGTAGTCAACCAAAGCCTGAACACCAGTGTCATTCCATCTGTACAGAGGACAGCTACTGTCATCCCTATACACAAAGGTGGAGCAGTCCACTGACCTAGCCAATCATATGCCCATCAGCCTAACTAGCCTAATCTCCAAGGGCATGGAAGGCAATATCAAGGATCTTATAAACAGGGACATCAGCCACCTCAAAATGCTTGAGCACACACAGTGTGGTATTGTCAAAGGGAGATCAGGCCTGTTAAACCTGATTGACTTTTTTGAAGCAGTCAACAAACACAAGGATGAGGAGAAGAAGGTGCACACTGCCTACCTTCACCTAGCCCTAACCTCTAACAATAATACCCGGGTGGCCATGATACATAAGCCTACACAGCTAGGCAGCAACCTATATGTTACCCGATAGGTAATTAACTGGCTCAACGATAGTACCAACTCAGTCAAAGTAGTGGAAGCCACCACTAGTAGTAGACTCTTACAGAGCAGTGTGCCCCAATGATTGGTCTGTGGACCTCTACTGATTGAGATATATGTTTCTGACATACAAGACAAAACCAGTGGTCTGTGATTGACCAGGTTTACAGATGAAATCTGCTCAGGGCAGATGAAAGCGCTCAATCTGGTGGATGTTGGTGTAATAAAGTCTTAAAACTTGTTGGAACGAAGTCCGTTTTTTGTTACTTGTCGTAGGTTCGAGTTTTTTTATCAGATGATTGCAAGCTGGTCACTATCTTACATTCCCCTACTGATCTGAGCATCCTCCCAGAGGCTCTTACCCAAATTAATGAATGGCACCAGAAGCCTTGCCTCAAACTGAATGTCAGGAGATGCATATTTTTCCCTGTTGTGGTAGATGTCATCCACACTAATTATGACAGTATTAAAATGTATTGAGCATGCAATCAGGTATGAGGCAATTTATGCAGCAAGGTTGGTAGCAACCTGACAGTTTCCCACCACATTGGCACCATTGTAATAAAGGCTGTCTACATGGCCAACCTCACAAATATGGGTATGTCATCCAGGACCCAGGAGGCTACAACATCCCTGTACTCCACCCTTATCAGATGCATTACCAAGTACAATGATTCATTTGGCATGTACCTTGCCAAGCAAATGCAGCAGTTGTAGAGACCACAGAGGTCTGCAACACCTATCCTGTACAGATAGGCTGAAAGCCCTATCCCTGTACTTAGTTTCATACAGACTGATAACAGGCAACCTGTGTCTGGCATACAAGGCCATTTCCATATCAGCCTTGATGGTGTTTCTGCATTCTGTAAGACAAACCCACTCAAGCAATCTGCACACAAAGCCCTCACCTGCTCTGTGACATGTATAGTACTTGTTGGCAGGATAGTGTAGTATCCCACACAATACACTGTCTGTAAAATACACTTCTTCCCCATGTCTAGCAGAGTACCTGAATAGCCTTCTTGAAGAAGAAGCTGGATGACCTCATTGGAAAAGGAAAAAACACCCCTGGGATCCTGCATGTGCCCCAGCTGGACAGGGGAAGCAGGCACTTGCTTTGAAGGGACATTGGCAAAAGTCTGGGCTAGGCTTATGAGGGCTTCCGGGCCAATAGCCTAGTATCATCTTATAAAACCTATGCACTTAGTACTTTACATGCTTCCTGTATGTATTGCAGACTGTCCTGAAATGTTGTCTGAAATGAATCCCTGTGTGTATGAGCTGTGTAGGTACTGCATTGATAGAGTATTCTCTTGTTCTTTCATTAGTTATTATCACATATTGTTAAATGTTGTCATTGTGTCTGGTCTGTATAGCAGTATGTCAGCTATTACTGTACTTGCATATGCACTTGGGGACACTGTATACCTCACTCCAATAGCCTGGGTCTTAGTCACACTTGCCATTCTGGTAAAAAGCCCATCACACAGTAGGATTTGTCACCCTTTATTGAGGGCCTTATAGTAGCTTTTAAAGAGATGGATTGTGGCAGTCAGAACTACCGTAAAGTCTGGCCTGAAGGGCCCATAGGTAGCAAAGCTGTGCCAGACTTTAGCAGGAGTGTGTGTGTTTGTGTGTGTGTGTGTGTGTGTGTGTGTGTGTGTGTGTGTGTGTGTGTGTGTGTGTGTGTGTGTGTGTGTGTGTGTGTGTGTGTGTGTGTGTGTGTGTGTGTGTGTGTTTGTATCAGCAAACATTATACTGCAGGGTATTAATTTGCATATGGTGTCTTCCCCTTGCAGGTGAACGTGTGGGTTGGTGTCTCTCCCCCTCACAACCTGATGTCAGTGTCTTAGCAGACTCTCATGATGATGGTGGTCATAGTGAGGTACAGGTAGGGTTGTTGGGGGTTGAATATTTGCCAGTGCTTGGTATCCCACTTTCACCCACAATGTCCCCACACACAGTCAGCATGCCCACACATACCCAGTCCTCAGCAGCCACAGATAATGAACAATTGGAGGGTGGTGGAATTGACAGGCTAGTGCGGTGACTATGGCAAGTGTGAGTGTAGACACTAGCCATAGCCAGAGAGCAGATGAGGTCACACACAGGTAGATGGACAAGGGTGCTCAACTGAGGACTGCTGCCCATCATGCCCCTGTTGCAGATGTCAAAACAGGGGTCACCAGATGCATGCTATGGTCCATCATGGAGGCACAGGTGCGTATTGACTGCAACACCAGACAGATGGTCAGGGTCATGAATGCAATGCTTCCTGCCATGTGTGATGTCCTCCATGGCATTTGTGATTCCATATGTCATTTTGCCGATGTGGATAGATGGTGGGGGAAGACATTGTCACTGTTCCACCATGCAATGTCTGTGCTTGAGCATTTGGTGGAAGTAGGTGTCAACCACTTGGCCATAGGTCAGCAACAAGATCAGTTGAGAGTCCATGTGGCTGTGCACATTCAAAGTCCCATAGTGGCAGTACCACCAGCACTACCAAAGGGAGGGTGCTGTCCACACCACACCAGAGCTGACCATAGGCAAGTGGTCCTGGCCAGTCCCATCAGGGATGTGAATCCAGCAGACAGGAGTCACCATGGGGAGTAGTACTGCATCTGTCCTTGGGCCTGCTGGTGCCAGGGAGACTCCTGGAAGAACCAGTTCCCATGTCCCTGGCAGGAGGCGGTGAACTGTACATCCTGCCATGTACAGTCCACAGATGTCCAACATAGCCCTGTGTCAGGCATCCACATGGCATGATTGTGTGTATAAACACACTCACACATCTCTATCACAGGCCTGTCAACACCAGACATGCACAGCTACTCTGCATTGGCCAGTTGAACACCACCCCTCCACACACACACAAACACATGATGTCAACCATATGGCCCAGCTTAGGCCTCTGGCAATCCCACACCACAACCTGTGCATGAGATGATACCTGTGGCACATCCCCGTTATCTATACCATCAATGCAGGGACATGCTCATATGGGTCTGATGCACAGGGTGAATATAGTTCAGTTTAGTAATGTAATTCTGTGCAAGGTGCTATCTGATGGCAATAGTTATAGGTACACATCAAGGTGCATGTACCTTTTTAGCCATGATGCATTATTGCTCTTAGTAGTGTGTTCTGTTTGTGTTCCAGGTGCCTGTTTGTCTGCAGGCTGTGGGCATGCTGACAGTAGCAATGATGAGTATAGTGGAGTGGAAACACAATGACCTTTTCATAGCCAAGGTACAGCTGTATATGTACATTTTTACCAGGTGTGTTTACATCCAATAGTGTGTGAGGGACAATTGGGGCAGACAGTGTGACCTTTCATACATTCCCTTTATACGTCACCTGGATGTTCTGTAGTACCACAGGCTCACACATACAGAGGAGATTACTTGAGTACTGGCACTAGGTCCATCACAAGCTTAGCCATTATTTTATCCGCAACAGATTCACCTAACAGCACCTGTTGCCTATGCCATTTCTGTCCTATCCACTCAACTTTCATGCAGTTGATGAGAGTATGCCTGGTACTGTGTATGACAAGTTTGGGGTATGTATTCATGACACAGGTCAGCCTGTGTTAGTCTAACCTGACAATCACCAGCATGTGTGCCTGCTATCTCATATGCATGCCTGACCTCTCATGCTGGTAGTGCACACAGAGTCATAGTCCTGTAAATGGGTAGCTGTTGAAGGGCTGAGAACAGCCCCTACCTGCACAGTTTTATGAACAATAACACTAGATACATAACGCAAATACCACAGAGGTAATGTAGTGTTGCAGTGTCTGCCAATACTATTCAAGTAGGTGACAATTGCAGAGGCTATTAGGATTGCCAATGGTGGGTTTAGAGGCTGTTAGCATGGTAGAGCCATCTGAAACACAAACACACACACTGCTGCATGGGGACATACATTGAAACACACATGCACATTGAGTTGACACTTCTCAGAGTAGATGCCCTACCCATCTATTTATGTACAATACACAGTGTTATGACCACTACATGCACCACAGTGGCTTTGTGTTAGAAACTGTGTAACTGTGCTTGTAAGGTGGATGACATTTGTATGGGCTAAAATGAGGTTGGCAATAGGGGAGTTCACAGGATGAAAGAGGCACACAAAATGGTATAGCCATCACATACACATAGTAAAGACAGCCACAGGGGATGTGCATACAGAAACACATATACAGTTGCCAATAGGCATATTAGTAACCCTATGTATCCACTTGTATGAACTATAGTGCTCCGTACATATGACATGCTCCACATAGATTATATGCCTGGGACATAACACACAACCTCTTACAACAAGTAAGCTTGTGAATGCCTTCATGGATTGTGGGATAACCACCAGAAATAGCGACTGGTCTTATCTACTGCTCCTTCAAACCAGGACAAGTGATAGAGTGACAGACTTTGTATTAGCATGATGCATCAGTCAGGTATGATCTCTGATGCTGGCATGTGTGTCACTATGATAACTGTGACATATTTGACAATGATATCACAGGAACGCTCATTGTTAGGGGACACAGACCACGTATAGGTTGCAAACATCTGAATATTTCATGTACATCTGCACAGATGACTGGTATGGGCTGTATAGTGTTACATGGTGCATGCAAAGCAAATGTTATTAACAGGCTTTTTAAAGTAATGTTATGGGTAGGGGATCAACAAGCCATAAAATGGTATAACCTACACACTCAGCCACAGGGGCTATGCTTCACACACACTGCTATATTTGTCAGTATTGAGATTAGAACCCCTACTTATCTAATTATTTTTACTATAGTATTGCACAGTTATTGCACATGCCACAGAGCTTAGAGGGCTGACCAGTGTATACAGGTACTTCTAAGATGAATGACATCAGCAGGCCTTGTAAAGTAGGGCAATGGGAAGTGTATTGGATGGTACATGCCTCAAAATGGTATAACCCACACCCCAGAAGGTATGATTCTCAGCCAAACACACACACAGAGGATATGATTCTCACACACATACACAGTATCACAGTTGCCAGTATTGAGTTTAGTACCACTACCTATCAAGTTATGTGCATTACAGTGTTACGTGGTAATCACACATGTCACAGAGCTTGTAGGATTTAACAGTGTGAAATCCAAGAAGTAAAGAAGACACAGCCCTCAAAATATGACCAAATCCACAAAAATAAGGACTGCCAGGAGTCACTGATGAGAAACTCAGCTCCACAAAAAAGTTTTTATTTTTCACTCCAAACACAGATAAATGCCCACAATACACATATGTTTTCGTCCTTCAACAGACTTCTTCAGACAGAAATGGTATATTCAATTCTAGTGGAAGTTAATATACATACAAGTTAATTAGTCAGCCAATACACTTAAAGAAGTCCATAAAACAACTTTAACATTTAATAAACTATACCTAAAAAATACATACAAACATATAACTGTAGCCTAAGTTAAATTCGTTTTGTGATTTTTGAGGATTTAACAGTGTCCCAACATATGTCCAAGGTGAATTACATCAAGAGCCCTTGAAAAGTATGGCAATGGGAAATGTGCTGGGTGGGAAGGGCATCAAAATTCATTACCCTACAAACACCTTTACAGACACACTTGCATTTGCCAGGAATGGGATTAGAACCCCTATCTATCTAGTTATTTTCACTACAGTCTTACACAGTTAACACACGTGCTACAGAGCTTATAGGTGACAATTGTCCAAAGATACTTCTAAGGTTAATAGCATCAGCAGGACTGCTAATGCAGTGCACTGGGAAATGTTGTGGGTAGGAAAGTCCTCAAAATATGTTATCTTATAAACATACACACTTACAAACATTTCTACATACACACACACACACACACACACACACACACATTTGCTGGAACTGAGAATAGAACTCCTGCCTCTCTATTTATTTGCACTATATTGTTACATAGTTATTGTATGCACCATGGAGTTTATAAGGTTGGGGCTGTCCAAAGGTACTTCTAAGGGGAATGACATCAGCAGGGTTGCTAAAGTAGGGCACTGGGAAGTGTACTGGGTGGGAGTGGTGTAAAACTGTTTCACCTACAAACAAACAAACACACTTATATTTGACAGGACTGAGAGTAGAACCCCTACCTGTCTAGTTATTTGTATTATAGGTATTATAGAGTTATATAGTTATCACATGTGCTACAGAGCTTACAGGGCTGACAAGTGTCCAAAGGTACTTCTAATGTGACTGATATCAGCAGGACTGCTAAAGTATGGCACTGGGAAGTGTAGTGTGTGATAATGGGCTAAAACAGTTTCACAAACAAACAAACAAACTTACATTTGCCAGGACAGAGATTAGAACCCCTACCTATCTAGTTATGTGTACTACACTGCTACACAGTTATCACATGCACTATAGACCTTATAGAGCTGTCAACTGTCTAATGGTACTTCTATGGTGAATTACATCAGCAGATCTTGTGAAGTTGGGCAAATGGGAAGTGCACTGAGTGGGAATAGCCTCTTAATACTTACACCTACAGACACACACACACACACACACACACAAACACACACACACACACACACACTCACACAAAGGGAGATAATGTGATATTACAATCCCCACTGCAGTACTATTACACAATGGAAGTCACCTTCATGCTGGCATGTGCGACTTGTTACAACTGGTATGCCACTGTCTGTAGCAGGATATCACTCTATGCCATTCAGTGTATCCCTGTGTATGACTCACTCTCTGTGTCTGTTTCCCTGTGTCTCTCTGTCTATCACTGTCTGTGTCACTCTTCCCCACATCTATGTGTGTGTATGCCTGACATATTGCTATATGTTGCCCATATATATGTCTGTGTATCACAAGCAACAGATGCAGATATATCACATATGGGTCAGCCTTATCTACCTGAGGGCAATCCTGTCTGATGGGTGTGTTTAGAGACAGTTAAAGTATACATAGCTGTCTGTATGCAAAGACACATATGCACAATACAGTTATATAGTCGGATGAGGGTTCCAAAATGGGCTGTATTCTCTAAGTGTAGGAGCATGCCCAGTATGACCTTCTATAGTAAGAGTGGGACTCAATTCCAGAGATAGCTGTACACCATTCTGCGCTTTTGTGTGCTACAGCTGTACCTCTCAAAAGTAAACAGGAAGTTGATAGTGGTACAGAGTTTGTTTTAGCAGACATTTTCTGACATATCTCACTTCTGACACTGAAAATGTATTGTGTCATTACCTAGTGACAGACATCCTCAGATCATCACAGTGCTTTAGAAGGGAAATACAAGATGTATGATGCACAGACCAATATTATGAACCCAACTATAGACGTTATTGCCCAAGAATCCTGCCAGTTGAGAGGTATGGCTACAGTTGATTGACTGATGAAGCTGTGTAAACAGTCCAGCAACTTTGTGATATACTGGCTGGGGATCTCCTGCTTGCATGGTATTTTTCTTACCTGAAAAGTGATATTCTGGTGTGGGAATACCTCTCTACATTACAGTTTTTTTGCAGATTGTCCAGATGTCTGTCTAGAAGTTTCATCCAGTCTACATAAAGTTGTGTTTTTATGGCACATTAGTTGCAAATACTTAAAGACTGACATTACAAAATAATGACAAACATTAGTGTTTCAGACTTCATAACCTTCAGACAATTCCTGCTAATGCAAAACCTATTATTCTACCAACTTTCTCAGTTTGTAAGAGCAATATTTACAACATGTGCCAATCATTGGGCCATTGTCCCACTTTTATTTATGACCTTGTCCAGATGTCATGCTGTCAGAGGTTGAGAGGTATAGGTGTGGTTACAGAGTGCATTCTACTGTGCAGAAATGTCCATTATATGTGTGGTATATTCCACATACTACTGTGACTTCCAGGTATATCAGTGTCAGAGCAGTATAGAGTAAGATGGTGAACCACTGATAGACAGTTGTGTATAGGTTTATAGGTTGATATGACATCATTAGGCAATTGATCCTGAAGCCCTTACAACCCACGCACATGAGAGTGTAGTCCATGTTAAGACATGTCAGCACACAGAGCCCCTGTCCAGCAGGGACACAGGTGGAGTCAGAGGGCTGTATTTTCTGTTTCTCATGCACTCATACAGGGAGCACATCACTAGGGGTATTGAAGCACTTGGCTTGATGTGGACAGGGAGTGTATTCCACAGATAAGGTAGTGTGTGGGACATGTGTCTCTCACAACAAGTTATACTGATATCACAGACCAGGTTGATGCTACACCTACAGGTTAATTGAGTGGGCCTTGACTTCCAGATGTAGAACAGTCCCACTAAAGCAGGGTTTGGATTGCTTTGTATGCCAGACATGGGTCACCTCAGCAGAGTCTGTATGGAATGGAGTAGAGGGACTGTGCTGTTAGCCTATCTGTGTAGGGTAGGTCTTTGGGGTCCTGCATTCTCCCGATGGGGAACCTCTGCGGTCTCTCCAGTTGCTGCATGTGCTTTGTGAGGTACATGCCAAAGGGGGCATTGAGAAAAATAATTGGCCTAAGGTTAGCCTACATGGATCTTATGACCTCTGTATCTTTGGATGGGATACCCTTACATTTGAGCTGTCCCATCTATGAAGCTTTCTGTACAATGGGAGCAACATGGTGCTCAGACATCAGGTTGCTATCAACCTGGGTAGCCAACTGTTCACTACTGATTGTGTATGTAGGACATTGCTGTTACTGTGATACTATGTGGGGATGTCAGTGGCCCTAAATGGGATGATGATGCTTCGGCAGGCATTTGTTTAGGTGAGACCCTTTTGTAGGATGTCCCCATCACTTTGGGTGTTGATGACTGTTCCCAGCTACAAGTCATCTGCCAACTTGATCAGCCATTGGCCAGTGTTTTTGGCCTGCACCTCAAGGAGGTATATCCCATATTACCAGAGGCTCCCCAGACTAATTCCTGAGGAATGCTACTCAATACAGGTATACTGTTTGAGCTGGCTACCCCTATTACGATTATGTGGGTTCTATCAATGAACCAACTTGATACCCAGCTGGTAACATATGGCTCAATGCCTAGTTGACAGAGTTCATGTACTATGGGCAAGTGGGGAATGGTGTATAAGGCTTTAGCCAGGTCATGGTGGCCAGAGTGCACCATCTTTCCTTTATCCATGCTTTTGTTGGCTGCCTCAGGGAAGTCATCCAGAGATCACTGACATATCTTCCCTAAGGATGGCAGACTGTGTGGGGTAATGTATTTGGATTTTGCCAATGTCCCTGTAGATGTGATCCATCATAATCCATTGCATGGCCTTGCAGATCAGGATAGTTAGGCTGATGGGACTTTCATTTCCTGGATCAGTAAACACTCCACCTTGATGTAAAGGGATGACAGTGGCTGTCCTCCACTCATCTGTGACATAGACAGTACTCAAGTTTTGGGTGTGTAGGGTGTGTTATGATGCTGCCAGTTCATGACTAGGTTCATATAGTTTGCAGCCTGAAACTACAACCTGTCATTATTTTCTGAATTTAGTCTTTTGTAATTTTCCAATGATTTGCCATAAAACCACAGTTTCATGATAAAGAGACCATAACTATGATGCAAACCTTTGGACATTCTACAAAATGTCTGTACAGTTGAGGGGTATGCTAGGCATTGTGTAAGTTACTCTGAGCTGTGTACTGTCCATATGTGTGGCCCACATCCCTGACCTGTCCAGCTTTCCTGCAGTAACAGATATTGACATCTGGACAGGCGACTTCAAATACCCAAACATAGACTAGGAGCATTACTCTGGCTCCAACACCCTAGCCCAAAGGTTCCTAGAATTTATAAACTCAAATGCTATGGAACAACTTGTTACCACTCCCTCAAGAGGGGAAAACATACTGGACCTGATTATCACCAACATGGAGACTCTATGCTCCAGACCAGAAGTGTATCCCTCACTGGTAAGAGCAGACCATAAACTAATCTCACTGGATATTCACATCCCGACCCCACCCCCTGCCCAGAAAACCACAGTGAAAAACTTCTCTAAAGGAAATTTCACATTCCTCAAAACCAAGGTGGAATCCATCAAAGCCCCTGAGCCTGTGGAAAATACGGCCCAGATCACAGAATCCTTTATAAACGCATTCTATGAACACCTTCAGGAATGCATGGATCATGCAATCCCAAATAAAACCAAGACCCAATCCTCCAAAGGCAGACGTCCTGTCTGGTGGACCCCAGCCATAAACAAACTATACAATAGAAGGAGGAAGCTACTACATGATAGAGCAAAATCCCAAAAAGGGAAGGCATCTGATCAGTATTAGCAAATAACTACGGGCACTCATAAAATCGTCTAAGGCCAGCTTCGAGAGAAAATTGCACAGGACACTAAGGAAAATCACAAGGCTTTCTTTAGTTATGTTAGGAACCTGGGTGGGAATTACCAGATATGCTCAGAATTACTCCAAAATAACAAAAAATACATCAAACCCACAGACACTGCCAACATCCTAGCTGACAGGTTCAGCGCAAACATCTCCACCCCCTCCTCACCAAAAGGGAAAATATCTATCCCAGCAGAGTGCTGCCCCCCTGACATCTCAGATGCTCAGGTAAGAGCCGCCCTCTCCGAAGCAAAAAACACAGCAATAATGGGACCAGACAGTGTCCCGGGCTGCGTCCTACATGAACTCCAAGAAGAGCTAAATCCAAACATAAAACTACTGTTCAATCTCAGCCTTACTACAGGATATGTACCCAAAGAGTGGCGTACAGCAACAGTGGTCCCTCTCCACAAAGGTGGTGCCTCAATGGATCCTGGAAACTACTATAAGACTGACTAGCTTGGTCTGCAAAGCTATGGAAAGGATCATCATGGACCTCATAAATAAAGATATTGGGGACCTACAGATACGGGATCCTACCCAGTTCGGCTTTGTTAAGAGCAGATCCTGCCTCTTAAACCTGGTCGATTTCTTTGAAACAGTCACCAAAGCCATTGACGATGGGAAGGTGGTCCACACAGCCTACCTGGACCTCACAAAAGCCTTCGATACAATACCCCACTCGGGCATTATAGATAAGCTCACCAGCTTAAATATAAACTCCTATGTTACTAGATGGGTTGCAAACTGGCTCAAGGACAGAACACACATGGTTAGAATTGCTGGAGCCATGTCAGACTCCAAACCAGCTACAAGTGGCATCCCACAAGGCTCAGTCCTGGGACCTCTCTTGTTCGGTATATATTTCTCGGAGGTACAGGTCAACATGGAAGGACTGTGGCTGACCAAGTTCGCAGATGACTGCAAACTGGGTGGCATAATCGACATTCCAGCCGACACAAGCATCCTCCAAATGGGCCTCATAGAAACAGACAACTGGTGCCAGAGCCATGGCCTCAAGCTAAATGCCAAAAAGTGTATAGTCATCCCCTTTGGCAAAAACAAAGTGCCCACAAATTACCACATAGGTGGTAATCCATTAAGTACAGAAGAAGTAATTAGGGACCTGGGGGCCCAAGTCGATAGCAATCTCTCATTTGACAACCACGTGGCCAAAGTGGTTAGAAAAACATTTTATATAGCCCACCTAATCATGAAGGGATTCACATCTAGATCAGGGGAGGTCATTGTGCCTCTTTACTCATTCCTCATCAGGCCCATAATTGAGTACAATGCCCCTTTTGGGATGTACCTTACCAGACACCTGCAGCAACTGGAAAGACCCCAAAAGTACCTCACCAAGAGGATCAAAGGGCTCAAACAGATGCCATATGCTGCCCGGTTAAAGAAACTTCAGCTCTACTCATTGGCATACCGCCTGCTCAGAGGTGATCTGTGCCTGACGTATAAAGCCATGTCCAACCCTGAATTAATGGACATGCTGCACCTCAGAAAATCCAAATCCCCTCGAGCTACATGCTCGAGAGACTTGAACCTCAGCACTGAAATAAATAGGACATGCTGGAGAGACAGATTCATAACCCAGAGGCTCCCTTCACTCTGGAATAAAATGCCAGTCCAGGTTCAAGAGGAATCTTGATGAGTGGATGGGAGATTGTAGGTTTACCCCAGGTATCACTTCTGTGTCACTGTTAGACAGAGGCACAGTATACTAACCTCGAAAAAGGGCATAGCAAAATTAATTTAAAATGGGTGGCGACAACCAAACACACTCTGGCTAGGCTTATAAATGCCCTAGGGCAGATAGCCTAGTATGAACCTATGAACCTATGAACCTATGACAGTGTATACAACTCCTACCATAGCTGTATTTGACATGCAGTATAGTTAGCACTGCAGTTCTTGGAACACAGACCCTGTCAACCACAGTACTGTACCTAGGCCACTAAGACATGACAGCCATGAGTAAGTGCAGGCCACATACTGACAGTATTCACCACACATATACATAGCTCATTGAGCCCTGCATACTGTGGACATGCAGCAAGTTATCAAGTTGACTGGAACAGCCCTGGGAATGTGTGCTCTGCTGCTAATACCCTACAAACATTACTGTTACTGCATTTCTATGGGAGCATGGGTGTGTGTGTGTGGGAGCACACCTGTCAACTGTCCACATTTGCACAGACTGTGCTGATTTTCCCTTTACATTTTTGTTCCATTTAGCATAGTATTGTGTCTGCCTTAGAGACTACAGGCATATCACAAAAAACTACAGGTTAGATTGTAATAGCAGGCATTTGGGCTTTAGACCTGCTGTGATATCACTGTGTAAGTCTATATGGGAATATTTCTTCATTGTCCCCATTTGTTAGCCTTAGCCAGATATTGCTTTATGTTTTTCTATGGCTGACTTGCTTGGTTAGGCTGGGGGGTGAGTATGAGACCCCCACATTGATATTCATGCAAGTGACCTATGAACCCCCCAGTGAGTAAGCCCCCCACATATACTGCAGTGAGATTTGTCACCCAGGGGGCTACTGCATACTCTGAGGAAGCCAGTATTGGGTGGATATTTATTGTTGTCCCACATAGCTGTCAGTTGTCTGCTGCTATCCCGGTAGGCCACCTCATTCCCTTGCATGCATGCAGCAATACCATAGCTATGCTACTACAAAGTATTACTCCATTCATTTACTGTTAAGAAGCCTTACTTACCTTGTGCCTAAGGCAGTTGTGAGGACGGTGCTTGAGAGCTGGCTCTGTCGGATGCACACAGTACACAACCTATACATGGTAAGATACAGGTAGTGTGATGTATGCGGCATCCATTTTACTGTGTGTGCGAGACAGTGAAAGTTGTCAGTCCCTGGGTCCCTACAGTGTGAGTGTGTGTGTGCTGTGCATTTCCTCTTTGCCAAGGCCTGGGCATACTGGGCATGCCTCCATCTGCCTACAGGAGCTGGCTCAGGGGATTCCTCTTCCAAATTCCCCTGTGCCTGTGGGGGCCTTTGCAATGGTGGGGGGGGCTATGTGGGCCTTCCCTGTGATGTTCCTGCTGCAGCTGTTTCTACAGGATCATATTGTGTAGTGTGGCACATACTATGAACATGTGTGGACATGTGGCTGGAGAGTACTGCAGGGCTCCACCAGATATGTCATGGCAGTGGAACCATGACTTGAGCATCCCAAACACATGCTCTATAATGTTCCTGGTTTGTACGTGTGCCTCATTATGGCATTCTTCAGTGTGTGTGTGTGTGTGTGTGTGTGTGTGTGTGTGTGTGTGTGTGTGTGTGTGTGCGTGTGCATTTCTGATGGGTATCTTCATCCACGGCTCCTCTGCATAGCAAGCATCCCCCACCAGATGGCCACATGGGATGTCCCCCCTCGTAAATGTCGGGTACACTTGCGAGGAATACCAGATGTGGGAGTCGTGATAACTACCAGGGCTGCCAGCATACACATTTATGATAATGCCCTCGGCATTGCACATATCCTGGCAGTTGATGGAGTGATAGCTCTTGCGGTTGACATAGACTCTACTCTCTTCACCAGTTAGTGCCCCGATGTGGATGTGTGTGCAGTCTATGGCACCCAGTACCTCTGGGTAGTCTGCTACACAGTGGAAGAGATGCATTTTGCTGGTCCTCTCCTCACTGGTGCTGGGGAAATATATGTGCTCATCAGCATGTGTTCACATGACATCCAAGAACTGGTGAAGTACCCTGGATGCAGATGCCTGTGAGACCCCCATAATGTCCTCAGTAGGTCTTTGGATGGTACCTGTAGCTAGTATTCTTAAGGCTACATATAGCTTGGTTTCAACTGGGATAGGTTCCTCTCTGTTGGCTCTGCATCTGAGGTCAGGCTGGCACAGCTCGCTGAGTTGCTGAAGTAAGTCCCTGTCCACCCTGTAGCACTCTAGTATCTCCAGATCATGTAGCCCCTGGCAGGTTACCTTGGGTCTGATGTATCAAAACGACAGTCGCCCCTATCATTTTGTCAGTTAAAATTCCTAAATGTGTATAGCAATGGTGCAGGGCTTGTGGGAAAAAAACAGACTGAAAGGTGTTTGCATACTTTATACTGTTGTGCTGCACATGCTGCCTGTCTGATTGGCTGACTATGATACATTTCACCTGTCAGCTAAATTATTTGTACTTGAGTGCCTTTATTCTGCTATTTCCTGTTTTTTTTTTTCTTCTCATTTCTTCCGCTTGTAAGCCCCGCAGTGGGCTGCACAAACTCGCTGCCCAAATGAAAATACTTCTGCTAGTTCCTGTTGTTTTTTTTTTTTTTTTTAATTTCTGTTGTGTTTAAGCCCCGAGAAGTGCCGGGCAAATCTGTGTAGCTAAAGTAAACAGTATTGAGCAGAAATGGCCCTCCCATGGATGCAAACACACTCAGCATTTCCTGACCTAGCTAAGCACAACTAAGCAGCCTCAGACACACACCCTTCCTTAGCTGTGCTTAGCTGAGTGCAAATAGAAGCTGTGGAGCTCAAATCTGCTTACACCAAACATGACACACACCCTTTTCATGTCAGCTGCTTCTCCTGCTTACAACACAGCATTATAGCTTCTACATGGTTAGATGCAGGCAGACACAGTCTCCCATTTTGCTGTTCAGTAAATTTAGCTCATTTGCATACCCCACTACCTTAGTCCCTTGTTGCACCACTACACCAGAGCCTATCTCATTACCCACCACTATTACCTGTTATTGTTTTGGTTCTGCATGGTACCCACTATAATGGTAAAATTCATATTTCACATAAAATTGTCTTTTTACATTTTTTTTAATTTTCTGCACAATCTCATTTGCGCACCACTGCACTACACTTAAACAGCTGAAATTAGCAAAAAAAATAATAAAGTTTAGTTTTATAATTTTGAAATGGTTTTGCATGCCAATGGCCATATTTTTGGCCATTGACATGCCTAATGCTCATAATACATACTTTACTTTGAGCTGCCATGCCCCCATTTTGATTTTTGCAGAAATGCACATGGTTAGTAAACAAATACATTTCTGCAGTGGACACTGCTCTGATGTTGATGCCCGTCTGCTTACTGAATCACTAATTCACCTCATTTGCATGGTTTTTCACCAGCAAATAAGGTAATTAGCATTATTCAGTGGTGTCCATGTTGGAATAGTGCTGGGAGGCTTGTGCTTGCCCCCAGCCTTTTTTACTGGATCACTCGGTAGCCATATTCCATGAAATAGCTGCTACACTATTCTGACACAGAAAATCACTCCATGTAAGCTTTATTGAATCCCAGGGAATAACTATTTTACAAAGTTTTCCTACTTTGAGATGTCTGCAGTATACAAAGACATTTGCTGCCTATCTCTGCTATATGTTACTCATTATTGCAAAGCTCAACCTGTTGGTAAAAATTCAGGGCAATTTACACATTTATTATGCAAATTAGGCTAATTTATATGCCTCTGTATGAATCACAGTATTATGCAAACGTGTTCTGAGGTATATCACCATATTATGATAGTTTGCCAATTGCGAACACACATCCCATAGTACTTGAAAGCATTTCAATGAGACAGGTACATGTTGCAGATGATTGCCGCCTCTGCAGCACTTCATAGCAATGCCAAGCCTTCAGCAGAGGTGTGTGAATTGGCCTAAACTCACCCAAATTAGAATATAGCTGTAAAATTCAAAATGATGTCATCTAATTATCGGGTTAAAAACAATATGATGGTTAATCTTTACACATCCAACACTGAATGTTGCACTCTGACAAGTGATACATATCATAAAATTATAAAAATAGTTTTAACACTACTGTTGACATATTATTTTTCCCCACATCTGCATAAAAAAATAAAAAAGTCCCACTTTACTGCATGATGCATACCGCTGTTATAGTTAAAAAAATACTTTAATCAGTATGCATTAATAATGACAGTTATTATCCATATATTTAATGAGAATGAAAAGGACGTGTTTTGCTTTAAGAAAAATTAGTATGTGACAAAGCAGTTCTGGTTACACCAAACTTGACAATTATATCAATAACTGCTCTAATAAGCATGCTAGCAAATAAATGTTTGGTCAAAGTAATGCTACACCAAACACGGTGTGTTTCTAACCCTGCTAAATACATTCTTCACCTTACTTTGCTCATTTTAGCTCTGGCTCTTTGAATGATGGCAGCACCTGTGAAGACATGATGCCGCGCTTCTAGTGGATCTTTGAAAGAGACCTTAATAATGGTCTACCTTTTGCATGATTCGTACCTGGAGAAGACCTAGGTATGCATGCATCGGAGTATGTGGAAGAAAACTGATATCTGGCAGGAGTTGTTTGATGATCTGTCAACCCTTACAGGTATAACCCATTCCGGTCAGCAGTGCCATCACAGGTGTGATGATTTGTACAAGTGTAGTGCTGATCAGCTTGCCGAGTGGGATGACCAAGTTATGGCAAGAAGGCCAGAGTCCTATAGTAAGTAAAAATATATTTTTTAAATTAATATATCAAAATTAAAAAAAAGGGGGTTGAGAATTGCACAAATACATGTGCACTCAGATATCTGTACCTGAAAATGTTTACTTGTACTGATAGTATGAAATGCATAAGAAATTAGTAGCATTTCTATAATCAGACATCCATCTTTTGAAGAAAGATGAATTGTAGTAATGTGATAGGTTACAGGAATAGACATGTCAGTTGACTATTAAACTAATAATCTGTGGAGGTAACTACTTAAATCATTTGCTGCTATTCAAGTACCAGTAGTATTGACTGCATATAATAAACTTATGAAATAAAAGTAGCAGTTGCAGAATTATAATTGTTTACCATTGCAGGTAAAAGGTTGTAACAGAGAAATAGTACATGAAGACAGATTTTCTGAGAGATACATAAATATAACTAAAAGCAATTTCTTAACTTAGTTGTTTGTTCCTGAGTGTTTCGAGATGCATGTACAACATGGCTGAAATGATACTCACCACACCCTAGTTCGAGTGCATATTGGGGAAAGGGAGTGGGGGTTACTTTGCTAAGAGATTGAGCAGCACAAAGGTTTTGATAGCACACACTGTTTTACTTCAGTATTACTTATGGTAAATTAGGAGGCACAGTTCTGCAGAGAAGGAAATGTACAATTCTGTGAATTGATACATTGCATCCATTATACTTTAGCTACATCAGTGAGTGTTACATGCAGTTTTAAAACAAAACTCAACACTCTCTGCTGTCCTCCAGAATTCAATGGAATATTAGAAAAGTACTGTAATAATTCACATATGCATGCAAATAACAGTTAAAATGGGAAAGACAAAAGACAATGCTTACAGACAATATATTTATGTTTATAAGTGGAACATTCAAATACAGATAAACAAGATTATCCTTCTCGCTTTCACTGACAGCCGAGGAAGAAATCCATTACAAGAGCTAACAAGAGAAGAGAAGAGACAAATGCATCATCTGATTGTGTCTTCTGGTAAGTGTAAGCAGTATCCAATATATATTTCTTTTTTAACAGTGCAGAGTATAAATTATTATACAACAGTAATGGTTTCAGAAAAATTGATAAAGCACTGCTTTACATATTGATTTCTTTAGTACTCCTGTTATTATAGCAACACAGCTAAAAAAATGCAACTGAAGACTTAATTTAAAATGTCTTATAATCTTATTTGTTAACCTGATCAACTGCAATAATTACTCAGTTCTTTTTGTTTTTTTGGGTTTTTTTTTTGGGGGGGGACTACTGTATAATGTGTATTTAGTCTACATAATTTAAATATACAACTCTTGTCTCTTAATTTTTTTATACAGGTTCAAATAGTTCAGGAGCAGACCAAGCATGTACCTTCCAGGCTAGGGACAGATTACCCTCCCCCCATGCAGGGACATTCTCACAAGGTTGGAGGCACTGGTCCTGCAGGCACTCAGGCATGTGGTAGTCTGGCAAGCCTCACATAAAGGGGGATTTGGAGTTTGGTTGAGGGCACACTGGCATAGGTAGTAGACAGGGAAATTCAGCCAGTCAAAGCCACTCTTCAGTAGAAGAAACAATATTCCAGCTGATGCAGACCACAGCACCATTACAGCCTCAACATCGGGGTCTTCCACTGCAATACCATCTGTCAGTGGACATGTTTGAAACTCTGTGGACTGGTGTTATTCCAGTTGTCACTTCTTTATCCCCTCTTCCCTTACTCTTTCTCTTTTACCATCTTTCCTATTTTCCACTCACACTATCCACTTATGAAAAAAAAGGTGTCTACCCCCCCCAAAAAACATAGCGCCCATCCTCTCCCAATTCCTCCAACACAAACCCTCTTGATGTTTCCTTTGTGTGTTCACTTTTTTGGCTTGTGTCTCCTGTTTTCAGTCTTTCCTACCACCCCCTTTCTATTCCTTATTGAAACTATCAGTGTGTCCACAAAAGGATATCTCTATATAAATTGCAACCACTTTGCTTAAAAAAAAAAAAAAAAATCTCAGCTGCTGTGCAGTTCGCATCTTTTCTAAAATGCTTAGAGCTTGACTGCGCTTGGCCACACTTGCCCACAATATGTTATAACATATACAACTTACGATTTTGTGAAGTAATTTGTAATTTCAAAAGGGCAAAATTTATACTAGTTTCTCCTTTGCAAAAAGTGGGTGTGTTTTGTTTTTCCATATTCATCCCAAATTCATTTCACTGACTTTATTTGCATATCGGTGTACTGCTACTATTCACACATGATTGTTACTCACTTGCAAAATTCCAGACTACGAATACCAGTCGCAGTGTAATAGATGAAGATGGAAGATATAAAGCACTGCATTCTTTGAAAGAACACAGCAAAGAACGTTTTACAGGGTACAAGATTCTTCAGTAAAACTGGAAAGCTAAAAATCTTCAGAAAAACATTTTTTCATAAAGAAGAGAATGGCATTGCTGAACAGATTAAATAAGGATTTGCCGCTCACAGTTAGCCATCTTGGCCACACCCTACTATCCAAAATTCTTGAGAAATGTTTTCACTCTATACTCCTAAAATAGCTAAGCTCTTACAGGCATTTTCTCATCCACACTGCATGGCATCCATCCCAACCATAATGGAACCAGAGCCGTTTCATGGCCAAATGGGTCCCTAAGGGTAATAGATCAGACTTGACCCCCCCACCACACACACACACACACACACACACACACACACACACACACACACACACACACACACACACATTCCAATGTCCTATTACTTGTCTGTCTCTCCTTATTTACCATAAACACTGTTCAAACCTGTCCTTGTGCATACCATTTTCTTCTTGACTTCTACAATGATTACAGATATTTGGATTTAATTTAAAACTTTTATTCTAATTTTATAGCACAAAAAGTGATAGCCATTTGATAAAAAAAGCAATAAAATCTCACAATGAAAACAGAATTAGCATGAGCAACAATAAAGCTCTCTGCCCTTGAACTCACATTCATTGACATTTCTTTAAAATCCACATTCATAGAAAGTGCACCTGGCCAGTGATGGATTAAGTGTACCACGGGCACACTGCACACATTTTTAGGACCATGTATAAATGCATGTGTTCTTTGATTCACCTTCATGATTGTATTACATTATATTCCTTGTTTAACACAGTTCCACTTGTAGAGTCTGTCTTAAATTTGTAGTTTTGAACATATGTTCCAGTGATCAATGCAACAAAACAACACCTATAGTGATAAGAGCTCCAACAACATCCAACCTTGACATAGCTCCTAGCAACCCACAAACATATACACCAACCAGGTAAGTTCCCTGCTTTACAATGTATTACCAGTCATAATCCACAAACAGAGAGCTCAGATCTGAGGACAGGTCTCTTCTTGCTTTTTCTAAATCCTGTAACTCAGTAAATAACTCACTTTTCTCAAATTGTGTTTCAAAAGCATGATTCTCCTTTCTTCTCTCTCATAAAAAAATGAAAACCTAAACAAATTTAAAACTCACCTAAAGCAGCATATGCTGAGTACATGGCCATGTCTCAAGCTCATCTCCTTGTTAAACCAACTAGGCATAACCCATCATAATGTTAAAACAAACAAAAAAATACTACATCTGATAAATTCAAAGGTCAAAAATCATGTGTATTCAAATTGCCATTTCCTGTTTACACTTTTGTTTTTTCATCTATACTTTTCTTTACAATACATCTATAAATACTCTGCCATCCTTCACTCTTATCCTATTCTGACCTGTAACACTCATTGTCTCTAACCTATATTTTTCCTTTCCTCCTCTCAGTATTTCTTCACTTATCTTCCCTGTTTCATTTTCTTTTTTCTTATCTTATCTTACTTCACCTCCTCTTTTCTCCACCATCAGCCTGAAATCCTGCATTGCAGCTGTTTTTTTCCCAACAATTTTTTATTTGTTTTACAGCCAGAATTAACAATCAAGACAATTAAAACATGAAGAAAAACACAAATGCAGCTGTTTCTTAATATTTTAAACAATTCAAAGATTATTCCTTTACTTTTTGCACCTTATGTGTTATATTACTCATTACTTTTTTGAGAGTAACTTAAGATAACTGTAGTTCTGTCATTTCAGTGCTAGAAGATATTATTACAAAATTACTTCATATTGCATTGATATTTTAAAACTCTATTATGCAGCATTATATAATGTCTTTCTTTCTTTTACACTTCCTTCTATTATATTTCATGACTTTATTTTATTTTATAACTCTTGAAAAGTATAATCATTAATTGTAAATTGTATTTTTATACTGGAACTTTTCTCCCTGGTTCTTCTCAGGAAAAAGGATGTTTTTAAGCCTAGTCAGACTAATGTTGTAAATAAATGCAAATAAATAAATGATTATAAAGAAATGGGAGAGATGAAAACAATATTATGCAAGAAGATCACAGAGACTTTAGACAATGGTTATTCTCTCTTCACAGTTTATTTGTATCTGGCCAAATGTCTGACAATATACCATGATGTACTCCATGCAGATATTCCAAATAAGTGAAGTGCCTACAAAGTCTATCCATACATCAGGAGGTGAATAGCAAACTGACTGAAAGAGAGAACCCAAGTAATTAAAGTGACAAATAGCTTATCAGAAAATATGAAGGTAACAGATGATGTGCTCCAGGACTCAATATTTGGATCCCTGCTCCTTAGTATTAAGTTCTCCAGTCAGCAGACTGAGAATCATCGCCGAAAGTAAGCTACATTTGCAGTTGACTGCAAACTAGCTGTTACTATGAAATCTCCCTCAGATACTTGTTTAACAGATATACAGGCATCTTCTTCTTTCGGCTTTTCCCAGTTAAGGGTTGCCACAGTGGATCACCTGTCCGCTCATGATTGGCAGTGGTGTTTTTACAGTGTCGAGTTTCCGGCCCGGTGCCCAACCTTCCACATACACGCACTCATGGCTATGGCCAATTTAGAGTGTCCAAGCCACCTACAGCATGTCTTTGGGATGTGGGAGGAAACCTGAGCACTCGGAGGAAACCCACGTGACCACAGGGAGGACATGCAGACTCTGCACAGAAGGCACCCCAGCCAAGAATCGAACCGGAGAACCTCTTTCTGTGAGGCGGCAATGCTAACCGCTGCACCACCGTGGCCGCCCAACAGATATACAGGCTAAATGCTGAAATTAAA
This sequence comes from Protopterus annectens, assembly GCF_019279795.1. NCBI lineage: Eukaryota > Metazoa > Chordata > Ceratodontiformes > Protopteridae > Protopterus > Protopterus annectens. Next base: position 360,615,145 of record NC_056725.1, read on the forward strand.
TGAGAAAAAGTACAGTATAGTTACACACTGTAAATAACTCTCTCTCTCTCTCTCTCCACCAACATACAGTATAGCCAATATCCCAATTCAAAATGAAAATGTAGCCAGGGATCATGGAACCCAAGTTAATATTTCCATCTCCTTCTACCACCTTGTCACAGCAGTAGTCAGAAAATCCTGTTCTTTAGTGCAATATCTAAAGACATATCATCCAAGTCAAAAGAAGTTATTATCCCTCTTTATAAAACCCTAATAAGACTGATTGTTCCGTATACTGCCACTTCAGGATGGACCTTTCTAGGCATATTAAACAAGTGGAAATGTCACAGAGGGCTTAAACAAGAAGATTGATGGCCCAAAGTCCCAGAGCTACCTGCAATAACTTGATGTGCTATCCCTTTATTCAGTTTCATATATGATCTAGCATTGTGACCTATGCCTTGCATACTGCACCTTTAGGGACCTCATCCTCATAGATGTGCTGTATTTTCTCAAGTCAAATATCTCCACTAATTCCAGAAATAATGACTTAAATCTCCACCAGTGCACAAGTAAACTGCTGGAGAGCAGTGGTGGTTGGTGGCTTCAAATTAAAAGGGGGCTGCAGAAGACAGATGAATGGGTGGGGCCAATGGGAATGGGGTGTGGCCAACTAGAAAGGGGTGGAGCTATGCTCAAAACCACAACAACTGGAACTTTAATTAAATATGCTGCCCTGGGTGCCAAACCATCATTACGAGAGTCCAATCAAGACAAAATGAAGTGTAGAAGAAAAAAATATTTCAATGCATTGGCTACATGACAGCTTAATAATATCTAGATGGAAACACAAAGGTTGTGAGGCATGAAAAAATAAATTACTTTTTAAATACATTATTGGAATGCCAGTCAAAATCAGTTATTAAAAAAACAAGCAGCACTCAACTCAAACCACTTCTCCTTGCAGTGCAATTCCAATTATAATTTATATTCAGCTTTATAAAATTACCAAGTAACATGCTGAAATTAGCAATCTCTGTGATACCCCCAATTGTAAAAATGTTTCTTATCCAAAAAGACCTGCTGCCTGACAACAACTATCTACTTGTTTCATGGAGAAGACATGATCAAAGTAAAACATGAACAGCAAACAAGAAACAAGTTCAAGATAAATTGCTTAAAGGATTACTGCACAGGTTATGGAGCACACATGATAGATTGGCATTCTGTTTAGTTTACATGTAAAGCCTGCAAAGATGACTGCAAGTCTCCAACAAATGTAATGAGCTTCTTAAAATACTGTAATCCTGTCCTTTATTACAAATACTGTCATATGCATTTTAATACCTAAGGCTTATACATTATCTAGTTATGTAAATATTCTCTGCATGGCAACAACAAAAAAGGCTTTCAATGTTGGTAAATCTTTAATGGTATACTTATTAAAGCTTGCTTGCATCTTACAATCTCCGACAAGCTTACCTGATGGTCATTAAAGCATTGCTACTTAAACACAGGGCACTGCGACAGCATGCATTTTTCTGAAGAAGCATAAATCAACAGTATAAAAATATGACAGAAAACTAGAACATTCTGCAAAATCAAGGACAGATGAAAATCCACTGTTGTACTTGTGTCTACCTTGGATGGGGGAATACTCTGCACACTTACACTGCATAACTGCTCCTTGCCTTGCTTGGACACATCCATAGTCACTACATGGGGGAGTGGGTGCAACAGGTATGTCACAATTTCAAATTTCTCTGGCTGACGGTGATGGCTCCGACACTCATACCGCTCAACCTCAGAGCAAGAAATCTGGACAAAGCCATACACAGAAGTGAGACACAGGCCCAAAAATATGGACAATTTTTAAATATTGCTCTTATAAACTTAGAAAGATAATAGAATAGTAGTAGGTCTTGCATTAGTATGAATTTTCTGAAGGGTACGAAATCTGAAACTCAAATGTCTGCCATTATTTTTCTAATTTCAGTCAATGATTTGCCACTAATTTGCCAGAAAACCACAATTTGTATGAAAAACGAACCAAAAATGTGATGGAAAAATATAAAATTGCCACACAATACAGCTGGGAACCTGTCAAAGAAGGGAGACCTTTTTAATATTAGTATTGTTAACTTGAGCAACTGACAAAATTAGACAATCTACATGCATTTCTGAAATAAAAGTAATCTATAAGTCTGATCATTACAGTTATTTATAATTGTAAACCCTCCACGTTTTCTTCCAAAATTGCTATTTTGCGGAGGGATTATTAGGGGAAAGCAACATTTTGAGCCAAAATTGGGGACAGTTGAGAGGTTTGGATATTCCTAATTCTATAAAGCAATTTGCATGCACTTCTCAACCTCTTAATGCAGGAAATCTGGACAAGGCCAAATATATTGGGGGGAACAATACATACAAACAGTACTAAAAATTGCTCTTGTATAAACTTAAGACAGTTGATAGAATAACAACTCTTGCTTTAGCATGCATTTTTGTGAAGGTCATGACATCTGAAACTTAATGTCTGTCATTATTTAATGACTTAATTCCTAAATGATTTGCAAGAAAACCACACATTTCATGAGGAACAAACCAAAAATAAGAAGCAAAAATCTAGTCATTCTGCAAAAATCTGGACACTTGAGAGGTATAGTTCAGCCAGGCCTGTCTGAGTTTGCTGCCCTTCCCCCCTCACAAAATCATGGTTGAATGGAGCCCCCCCCCCCTGCAGCCATTCCAATGTCCCATTCCTTGGTTATTTCACCCCATTTACCATACACACTGTAATGTGCATACTGCTTTCCTTCTGCAATGATTTGGATTTCATATGAAATTTTTATTTTACATTTTACAACACAAACACTTAATAGATATCTGCTAAACAAATCAATGCACTCTCATAAAGAAAATAGACTTAGTATTAAAACTTCTCTGCCCTTGAAACTCTCATGCATTGAAACAGCATTGAAACCCACATTCAAAGAAAATACATTTTGTCAGTGGCAGATAAAGATGAACTTTGGGCTGTTTTCATATCATAGGCCCCTTGCACATGAAACATACATGTGCTCTTTGATACACCTTCCTGGTTATATTAAATTATATTCTTTGTACAATACAGTACAGTTGTTAGCATTTTAAATTTATTGTTTTGAACATTTTTCCAATAAACAATTAAACAAAATGCATGCACCAACTGCCTAATTCAGAACATTTCCAACATAAAGGTCTACTCAAAATTCTACAGTCCACCAGTAACAATTCACCAGTATCAGTAAATATGCACAATATCTGAAGTAGTAAAAGTCATCTAAATAATTCTCACATTAAAGAAATCTGTAACTAATGAAGAGGTTGCTGCTAGCAAACAACTTGATATTTCATTGTTTCATCTACAAGTAAAGTGCCTGCTGCCCTTGAGGAATAAATTGTCTATGTTGCATTAAAAAAATAAGCTAGTAATATTGCAATAGGGAATGGATGACAACAGGTTCGTTGTTACTAGGTATCTTTGCCAAAAAGGACTGCAGCATCCACCCCCCTTTACAAACCAGTACAGTATCAGCAATACATCTACCTAATGTGGGAGTAGAACCCACAGCCTTCTGCATCAAAAGTACACTACCTGTTGTGCTATTAACAATACAAGCAGACTCAGCATAAGCAGCACTAAACTTTAATTCCCCTGCAACTCTCAGCTCCTTGAAAAGTCTACTCAACACTCATTTGTATCCCAGAACTTTGCAGCACAAGAAATCTGGAAAAAGCCAACATTTATCGAGGGGGAGGGGAGACAAAAGCCCAAAAACCAGGAACTCATTTTAAACATTGCTTGTATAATGTTGGAAAGTTGCTAGAATAGGATGCTGTGTTACCACCATACATTTTACTGCCAAGTCTCAAACCCAGGACCCTGTGCAAAACAGTCAGAGAAAGATAGCACTATGCCAAAGCAGCTGTTTTGAGAACATTGTTTTCAACCTCTTAGCAAAAGACACCTGGACAAAGCCAGTAATGGGGGAATACAGCCCCCAAACATATTCAGTGAATTCAGTTCTCGCCATAGCTCTCGACCTTAGCACAAAAAACCTGGACAAAGCCAATAATGGGGGAGTACAGTCAAAAAATTAGGGACAAATTTCAACTATCCAATCTTATAAACTTAAAAAATTGCTAGAATAAAGAGTTTTGTGTTACCATGTAGTTTCTGAAGAATATGAAGTCTGAAATTCAAATGCCTGTTATTTTTATTTAACATGTTAACCAGGAAATTCTGAATTGGAACAAAAGCCAACTTTTAGCAGAGCAAGGAAAAACACTCCAGACATATAGACTCCACAGAGAAGGCACCCTGGCCAAGAATCAAACCAGAGAACCTGTAGCTGTCAAAAAACAAAAAAGAGTGATTACAGAAGTACAGACACTTACATGAGCCACTTATAAAACCAAACTTTAATTGTAAGCAATTTCGAAGGGGCAAATACCCCAACCTCTTCAGACAGAAGAAGTTGGGGTATTTACCCCTTCGAAAGCATTTACAACTAAAGTTTGGTTTTATAAGTGGCTCGTGTAAGTGTCGGTACTTCCGTAATTGCTCTTTTTTTTTTAATTTCTAAGTTGTTAATCTGTAGCTGTCAGGCAACAATGCTACCAGTGCACCACTGCACTACTGACTTTGCAAGGGAAAACAAACATTCAGAAATCACAGATTTTTATGAGAAACAGAACAAATATGAGGCAAAAATCTGTTTTTATTTGCAAATGGTGGTGGGTAGGGAAGTCAGGCCCTTGCCACCTGCACTTAAGGTACAGGGTTCAAGCCTGACATTTCTAGCCACCAGCAGATAGTGACTGGGGCATTTCACACACACAGACACACACACACACACACACACACACACACACACACACACACACACACACACACACACACACACACCATAAATATAAACATAACAGCAGGATTGCAAAACTATGAAAATCGGCAGCATAACGGATGGCAAAGCAAACTATAAAATTACACTTACTGCTCTGCAAACTACGAAACTTGTAAAATTACATTGGCAGCATAATGGATGGCAAGATCGAAAATAAAAGCAAACTATAAAATTACACTTACCGCTCTGCAAACTACAAAACAGCAGCAAACTATAAAATTACATCAGCAGCATAACGGATGGCTGCATCAAAAATAAAAGCAAAGTATACACTTACCGCTCTGTCCAACATACAGCCTCCCTCATGACTGCTTTCCACACACAACTTACTTTTGGTTACCTGTTTGGCTGGTGGCTGGTTTCTGGTTCCGGTGATAGGCTGAAGGCTCCAGCCTGTGGGTGATGCAGTCCAGTCTTCTCTGTGCACAGGTGATGGCAACTGCACAGACTTCTAGGTTGCAGGGCAGTGATGCCTTTTTCCCTTATCCAGACTGCCTAACAGGCTGTCTGGATAAGGGAGAAAGGCATCTCTGCCCTTCAACCCAGAAATCTGTGCTGTGAGCATGTGTGGAGGGTTTTTTTTCGTTTTTTTTTTTTTTTTTTTTCTGTTTTGATTTTATGTTTGCCGTTTTTTTTTTTTTCTTTTCTTTTTACAGGTGGGAGGGCTGCAGTCCTGAAGTCCTATAGCATGAGCTGCCCCTGCTGGAGAGACTATTTTATTACCCAGCATCTACTTCACATCTGCAACAAACTTTCTTTTCAAGTTAAACAAAGTCACACTCTAACATCCTTCAAAGTAAACCTAAATGATTGGATGGGTACCCATACATTTACTCTGGAACTGTTCTGTTTCAGTTTTCTTGAGAAGCAGAGTACATCTAGCAGGTGGGTATTCTCAAGATGTAAATGGTCTTGTGATTCAAATGCCTTGTATTTCTTGGGATCCTATTGTTCTGTACCAGAAGCTTTGTTACTCATGATCCTAATTGGATAAGCAAATTTAGTAGCAATAAAAATGCTACCAACGCTCTTATAAGAATATCTATATATGGTAATACGATGGCATAGTGCGTACCATTAGTGACTCTGAGCAAAATACTCTCTAGTACAATTCACAGATGGAATGCCTACTGTGTCCAAGTGGGTTTTCTTTGTATTCTATTGTTTTACTACCAAAGACATATAGTAGGCTCACTGGTGATCATCCAAGATATCCAGAGTTGTGTGTAGAAGAATTTGCACATGTATTCTGTGATGCACTAGCACCCTGTATACAATGAGCTTCAGTGCCTTCTTTCCATTAGTGGCTCTGTGCTGGGAGGATTTGTGACAAAGTACTAAGCATTCAGGGGAAACTCACTGCTGACTGCAGCAGAGGGTGTGTCAGAGATTCTTAAACAGGCAAGCAAATTACCCCCATGGAAATTCATAAGCAGATGCCATCCATTAAGCTATATTATGGCCAAAACCCCTTGATAAGGATATTTCTTAACCTTTAGAAGATATAACATTACCTGGAGTCTTTCATATAAAGAAAGAAAGCCAAATTGAAAAGAAGCAGAGAAAGTGCTCGAAGTTGTGAATTTTGAAGTGAAAGACACGTAAAAAGGAAGTTTGCACTGTGAATGAAAACCTGCTGGTATTACTTGTAGTCCAAAAGCATAAAGAGGTGGAGAAGGTTAGCAGTTCAAGTCCCTCTGTATAATGCTTACTAAGTAAGGTACAGTTTAATTTAACTGGTGGATTATTCCTCGTCTATGGACATAAGCCACATCCTGTTTCATTTCCGTGTTTTGATTTTCAGCTAGCATTTTGTACATTGGCTGACTGAAGTACATTTTCAGTTCACTTTGTTCAAGAGAAAATAAAGTTATGTTTACTGATGCAAACTATAGTCTAGGCCTCATGTTTAAAGACTATACTGTTGTGCTAATTCCATGTAAATCACTGCAGATCCAGGACCATTAACTTCCCATGAATTACTCCTGAAGTCAAACAATTGAATGGCTTACAGGAACAATCTGTGGAAAATTTGAAATTCATCTAAATCTCCTAATTCTGTAACATTGCCCAACAAGTCTAGAAATAATATGAGGGAATTACTTTATTAAATAAAAAGACAGTAGCTACAAAGCAATTCTATTACATTCCTGTCCATGTATATACTGTCTAAGCAGCCTTGGAAAATAACAGTTCCCTAGACCCATACCTCCCCTACAATCTACTGAAAGAGCAATGGAATTCTTCCAACACATTTAAATAAGAATGCCATCCTTGAAACTGCTTTACCTGTGCAAAACCCTTCTGAAGTTAGTCTGCAATATGTAAGCTATTCCTGGCTTTGCCATCATGAAACAATTTTTATTAAAAAAAAAATCAAAACAAAGGTCAGAGTTGCAGACAACTAATGCCAAAATTCTTCAGGATTGTACCGTGTGCCATTGCTTAGTTGCTGCTGGTCCACAAACTCTCGAATGTGGCTACCCTTGGAGTTCTGCATAAAACAGGTGATCCAAATACAGTTCATGACTTATCTGTCTTCATTGCCCGCTATCCAAGGCACTGAAAAATGTATTCATAAACATCTTCTTGAATACAAAGAAAATAGCTGACATCTAACAAATTCCTAGCATATATTTCTACCAAGTTATATTACAGAAAATATACTTCTAAAAGTCAGTCTGTATGTTAGAAGAAATATTCATCATGAAAAAGATGGTGAATTCATTTTCTTACATCTATCTAAAGTGACATTGCTAGCAGGCATCACCTGCTTTTGAGTAAGATAACATTTTACATGATATAGTAAAATTAACTGGAGTGGATCTCTAGCAACTTTGATAGTGAAATCCAAACTGTTCTTTAAGAAAAAGATGGCTCCTTCTCTCCAAACAGAGCTCACAGGTACTCACAAGTCTTGCACTGGCTACTTGCTAGGTAGCATAATTGTCAGTGAAATGGCAGATCACTGTAGCAATACTGAGATGTTACAGTTTGACATACCTGTGCTCCATGCCATGATTAGAGGAAGATAAATTTTGGGTAGGAAATAAGATATCAGAATAGAGAAAGAGGAATTGAGTTTGACAGGCTTGAAAGCCAAAGTAAAAATGTCAAATATTATATAGGGAAAGAATGTAGCCAAAGTAAGTCATTATATTTAGGAATAGTAAAAACAGAAACTTCAATCACCACCACGGTCTTCCAATAAAAACTGTTAAAACCTCTTTAATGAATACAGTCTAAAACCATAGACATGAGATGAACACACAGAAAATCCGATAAGTTCTTTCGGCTAGACAAGCCTTCTTCAGATTGTTAATGGATACCATTACTGTTCTCGATAATAAATGGTAAACAACCAATCACAACATACATTAAAATGAGATGAAAGTTCTTAGCCAATTATGGCATTTTTCCTGCTTCAGTCTGAACCAATAATAACTCATTGAGTTGCTTTGCTCTATTGGAGCATGCAAGTCACGCTCGCCTATCCTCATTTACCATCTCCTGAATTGGCTCCAATCATATTACTTATCTGCCACATTAATTGAATTAATGGAGATAATTAAAAAAAAATTGTTTCAGAGAGTATTTAAATATGCTTTTATAAAAACAAGTAAGATAAGCAAATAAGTTAAAGAGAAGTAATTTAAGGCTTTTAAATCAGGAAAGAGGTTAAGTATAAAAATGGTAGAATTAAGTGAGAAAACAAGGAATAAATTGATAATTTGATGGATAAAACAAAATATATACTGTTCAATGTAATGCTGGGGAGATTACAACCTTTTTCCCTGAAAATAAAGAAAAAATGTAACAAAGATAAGTAATGAAAAAGTAGTGGTTATAAACAAGGTAAAGAAATCAAAGCATATGCAGAGGAGTTTATTAAGGAGAAATGTGGGATACAATTCATAGAGATACACTGAGTGCTGGATCAAAGGTTGTGCTGCATAACAGCAATAAGCTCCAGTGCAAAGTAGATGGCAATATCCAAGTGGTGCCATGATGCACATATAAGCAGGTAGCTGTGCTCTGATGTGAAATGAAGAGCTTTGTGAAAAAGCTGTAAGCCAATCTCAGGAGAGCAAGGGAGTCACCACTTACTGGCTAATACAAACCTCAACAAAATTGAAAGACAGCTGCTAGTATGAGTTGATACATGGAGGAACTGTCATTTAGGAAGCACTGCAAATAAATTGCATATGATGTCTGCCTTGTGTCCATTGTTTTCATGTGCAAAAGAGCAGAATCCTGGCGATTTATTCTCAGTTTCACAACTAAGCTACAGTCTTACATATATGTGTAATAAGCCTGACACGGTTACCACATCATCATAATGAAATCATGCTACCTTGTGTAACTACAGGATAGCAGAAGCTTGACATGGAGCTCTCAGTCTCAAAAGTGAACATTTATGTGATACCCTACAATTTGCAACAGTGCTGTAAGATATAGATATGCAACAAGCACAGCACAGATACAGCTCCCTGCAACGCACTTCATGACATCTCCTCTCACCTTTCAAAGGAACAGTCTTTATTAGGAATACTACTCTGAAGGACAAAAAGAAAGTTAAAAAAATTCAGGTATAAAAAAACAATATTAATACCAGGCACTCATTGCACCATTTGTGATGTTCCTGCCTAACTTCTGCTCTGCTTCCCACTACTGGAAACTGTCAAGGCGGTGACACTGCCACTCATCATACTGGTTCCAGCACTACTCAGTGGCCCAGGGAATGCAATTAAACTCAGTCTATAGCACAGCCAGGCCAGCCAAGACATCCATATTCCTAAATGGCCCCACACAAGGTTCCAGCAGCTGCACTCTGAAATGACTGTGTAGAAGACAAAGCTCAATTCTGGTAGACTAGGCAGGCACTCACCTTGAGAAAATATCATTAAGAGCTATTGTCTTGAATATCCTATAAAACAGAAAGGTGGTCTTTTGCGTACACTGTAACCGTAATTTCTAAATCACAAGAAACGCTGACTAGAGCCACCTTGAATCATGATGCAAATATACAGGCAGGTATTCTGCACAAGATATCCTGCATAGCCTGTTATTGCTATGTATGGAATTTAGCTGAATATCATAATGTCTTTGTGCTTCACAGACATACTTGGAACCTACCCTCATCTGAATAGACTATTATTCTGCAGACCTCTAAACGCCTAGTTAATAACCAGAGGTCAGAATCAAGCATTGTACCTTAACATGGCCCCCTTTCGTTGCTTTTCTTTTTTACAGAATAATCCTGATCACAGAAGAGTCTTACCTCTTGTATGCTTACCTTGCTATGCTGCAAAACATTGACAAGACTTTTTATTTAAGGCTGTATATGGTGGAACATAACAGGACTGGTTTTGGACTTCTGACCTGCTCAGCTGCGCAAAGTTCTGGTGTCTACTGTTTAGGATAACTTAGTCTTGTGTGATATCAAACCATTGCAGTAAAATACTTCTCATGCATCATAAGCAGCCCAGACTTTTCCAGTATTCTTCTATGTACAAGTTTTTGTGGTTGACTCACACCTCATACTCAACTAGACCTAATTTCAACTTTTCCATCTTTGTCTCTACCACTGCTAGTCTATGATTTGCATCTTCCATGTCCCCAGTAAGGACTCCCCCTGTTCACATTACTCATGCTAACCTTAACACTACCCCTCCCATGACCTTAACTCTGCACATTATAGTACACTACTAAAAATACTTTCCCTAACAGTAATTCTGCCAAGGTAACATGCAATCTCAGTTTTGTAGCCAGGCTTTATGATATAGGGCATATTTTCTTTAATAGAATTATTCAGTATCTGTGTTCAGTGGTTTATGCATCCAGTCTTTTTTCAGTCATTCTATAAACACAGATATATATAAGTATAGATCTATTTTTTAAGTATGTCAGAAATGTTTGGTCTTTGCTTAAGATGGCTCTTACCTTTAGAGGGTAGTTCCTCTGGACTTTTAACCCAGGGAAGGGACGAAGCTGATTAAGGTCTTACATGACTCTTCCTCTCATTTATACAGTTTTGAAAATTTTGGCAATTGCAGGACTAAAAAAAATAGTTTTTTTTTCCAAGGGGCATCAAGCCTTGATATCATCAAGTAAGGATTACAGACATAATGAATAATATCTTCTTAACACAGACCTAGTAGTGACAAACCTAGATGGTGCATTAGTACTATCATAACCATATTGAAAAACTTGCAACCCGAGCAGCATAGATGAGCAAAGACAAAAGGGAGGATTTATTGTCAGAGCCAGAAAAAATCTGAAATGAGTCTTTTCATATTATCACAAATGGACAAAAGGTCCAAGGTCATATGAGTACAGTAGTTAATGCCACTTAAAAAAGGGTAGCTGAATTGTCTCCTTTCTTTACCTATCCATGGCTCTACTAACCTTGTCATTGGGCATAACATTAATAAAGGGTAAGAGTTTAATAACTTTATGTGGCTCAATAGAAACCACCAAAGGGTCTGAAGGAGTTTTATACAGACATCTGTGTGAGTCCAGCACCTTATATAACCTATTTGATTTCTCTGAGCAGGTGGCAGTGACTCAGGTGTCAAAGGAGTAAAACAGGCAAACAGGACAGTATATTGTTAAGCACCCAGAACAGGCGAAATGCCTGAAAACTTAGGAATATCAATTTTTAACAAATCATTATATCTCATTGGTACATCAGACACTTTCTTACTTTCCCTGTAGAAATGCATGATCTTTAAAATAATGTCACCAAAAGACAATTCCTCTAAAGAGGAGGCAAGAAAAATAGTGCCTTTTTCCTTTGGCTTATACCATGTAGGTGACTGGATCTGTGAAAAATAAGCCAAAGATTCCAAACCAAAATCAGAAGAATCTTCATCTGAAGAATAAGTATTCATCTTTCTCTCTTGAGGGGTTGAGACAGGTTAAACAACATTACAGCTTTGAATTGTCCTTTCAAAAAGGCATGTCACTACTGTTGTGGATCAGGTGGAGAAACCGAAGAAAAGGTGCACATTGCTTTCTGCTTCTGCTTCTTCTTCTTCTTAGGAGTGTTCACTGAAATAATGTGAGGAGGAACAAACTCCAGACATACTTCAGTAAGTATACCAGGGAAGTCCTCAGAAATGACAATCTGTGGAATGCCCTCTGAACCATCAGAGATTACGAGTATTCCCCCCTTACAGCCCTGCTGGCCATCTGATCAGTCAAGTGGGACATGCCTACAAGATGTACCTTTTTTGCCTTTGCAGGAGTCATGACAGTGGGAACAGCAATAGAGTCCAGGCTGTGTAAAGGCTCATCATGAACCTCAACAGAGATGTCCAGGTCCATCTGAAGACTAAAACCTCTAAAGGTTAAGGCTCATTGATTTTGTTTCATGAGAGATATCCAAAAGAGATGACTCAGAGGCTGTTCTACACTGAGTGAGGTCCTTAAGTATCTGGTACTCTAAATGCATTTTTAGAGATGCTAAGTGACTCCTAATTGTCTTAGGGATAAAACAAAATTACAAATGGAGCACTCCTTCTAGTTATGGTCAGGACCTAGGCTGTGTATATCAGGTTTTGTTCTGTACTGCAGCTGATCAGTACTTGATCTGTGATGACTACCACTCTATACTTACAAATGTAATTAAACTAAAAAACATGAACAATACTTCTGCTCTTGTGCTGTACATCAGACTCATGACCTATGCATGAGAATATATGTTAGTACCTAAGGGATGTACAGGCAGGAAGTTCTTCAGAATTTTTTTTGCCACCAGTACGAGAAGAAAGACTGCATCTCTCAATTCCATCTGTCAGCCTTATGGCCTGTACCAGTTTCCTAGCATTGCAACCAGATAGGTATCCCTATTGGAGACCCTTCCTATTTCACTGATTTTCTGACTAATTTGGTAATATTTTATGTCAGCAAAAAGATGCAGTTGGCAGATTCCCAAAAGCACAATCATTCTATTTATTTTTCCTTGAAATACTCCTTTCTTTGGAGACTGAATGCAAGAGGACACTCGGCATTAAGAAAAGTTAATATAATAATAATTAATATAATATCAACGGTGCCGTGAAACCTGACACCATGTCTGAAAGACTTCACTCCCATCCATCACTCTCAAATAAAAGCACCCTATCAACTCATACCTTCAAAAAGTAACTGGATGAGTACATGGGCACCTGTAAATTTTAATATGTTATCCAGAGACTCAGGCTTTTTGGTGGTCAATAAACCCTGAGCTTGTTCACCAGGCCTGTCCTGGAAAAAATGTCATGTATTCCTGCCAGCCTATCTCATGTTTATTATCCTCCTTGCAAATTTATCAAACTTAATTATTCAAAACTCAACCACTTTCATTCCTTACTGTGTAGCATTCTAATACCATTGTAATTATACATTAGCTCTCTCTGCAGCTTTCCATCATACTGGCTGAAATAAGGAAAGGCCAAACTGAAAGATCATCTCTAGCCATAACCTTGTTCCCTCTCTACCACTAATATCTCATGTTGATCTACATTTATTTCTATGATCTATACATTACCCATAGGTAGGACTTTACCAAAACTCTTGAAAAGTTGCATAGTTTATTTTAGAAAAAAGTCATATTCTTCCTACAAGCCTGTTACATGTTTGTCCTCCTTCTACCAACTTTATCTAATTTAATTATTCAAAACTTAACCAATTTTAAATCCTACACTAAAGAAGAATATCATATTTTAATTAAACAATACATCTCAAGTAACAGAACACTGGCAAAGTTACATAATAGGTTGAAAGTTATTACTTTACCTAAAGTCAGCCTGAGAATATGTTGTCACTTTAGTTACTTTCAATGCTATTTCTCTTTTTGTGCTATAAGAAAAACCATAGAGATGATAAACTTTCTCAGATTTATCACATATTTAATCTGAAACATTCATTCAGACCATCTTTCCATACCAGATTTATAACTGCTCATAACAACCATTTTGTTCTGTATTGCGGCATCTTTAAATATGATTTAATTATTTAGTCTATATTATGTTCCATGTTTACTCTAATTTTTTTCCTTGTCCAGGGTATTAGCATTCCAGAAAAATGCGCCTTTAATTCCATCTAATATTTCATCATCCGTACCATGAAATAAGGCATTCACCCCCCACCATCAGGTACTCCAGAATAATTATTCATATCAGTATACCATCAATCCTCCTACAGACATTTGTATGACTTCAACCTTTCTGCACCATCATTTCTCTAGATTAATGACAGAACCATGATCTCTCAATCTACCTCACACTGCATTGGTAATTTCAATTGCCTTTCTTTCTCCTCATCTTCTCTCTCTCCATCATTATGATTGGATCATTTTTACACATCAGGAGTCTTAAAGTTGCATTGAATGAGAAACTCTAAACATAGAAAATGCATTTTTTTGTTTTGGTAACATGGAGCAGCCAGAGATATCTAACAACATGACACATAGCTAAATATTCACATTTCCTTTTTAGTTTCACAGATAAGGAGATCCATGCAAGGACTTCTACAGTAATAATTAAGTGTCAAGAATGATTATAGAAAAAAAAAGGTAATGTACTCCACCCCATAAGCTTTCATATGTGCTTATTGGAATATTAAAAGTATTAGCTCCCCTTGAATGCAGCAGTAAATGTAGCTTAGCTAGGTGTTTTTATTGGACACCATAGAAGCAGGCTATCCTCAAAATCTTGTACTAGAAAACTTCAGACTTCACCAAGCAGTGTAAGTGCAAAAAAGTGATGCCTTTTCATTTTTGTGTATGTGTGTGTGTGTGTGTGTGTGTGTGTGTGTGTGTGTGTGTGTGTGTGTGTATATATATATATATATATATATATATATATATATATATATATATATATATATATATATATATATATATATATATATATATATATATATATATATATATATCAACTCCATGGTCAGATCAACTTGAGCAAAGAGAAATTTCACAAAAAAAGTAAAGTGAATCATTATTAGCGTGCACGTAGAAATTCCACCGGAAATGACTTCCTATAGAAAACAGTAATCAATGTTGTGTTCTTCAGCTTTTTTACTTCGATTTACTGACACTCAAGGAATTTTACCCTCTACAGTAAGATCAACCTCCTGCAAAGGAAATAAGGAAATGCTATCCACTGGTGGTTCTTGTGAAGATATGTGAAGGCTGCCAGCCTAGCCAGATAGAATTATGTAGATAATTCTGTCATTTGTAAATATTAATATAAGCCACAGGCTGTTCTCTTAAATGGAAGAAAATGGTGCTAAATGTGGAACTACAAAAATGTAACAATAGTGCACTCTGCTGTAGGAAAGGTGATATGTCAAGCATTGTGTAATTGTTTGATCACAAAACCCAGAGCCGAGATGTCTGGATGAAGGCACTCTGCTTTTGTTTTGAGAATACAGTTAATTGCTAGAATTTGCATATATAATGTCTTTTATTGCTCTGGCTGCCTAACCAGCTGCAAGATCAAAAGGGCTGTTACACTCTGAGCTTCTGTTAGCCTGGGAAACAGAAAATAATGATGTAATCTGAACTGAGTCAGTGCTACTGTGCTATCAACTTAAGGACAGAGAGACTTGTATATAACTCATATCTCAAAGTGTGTGTGTGTCAACTACTTGAGCAGGTGCACAAAGCACTGTTGGACAGAGAGGGTGCTGGAGGTTTTATCTTGCCCATTAGGCTGAGATCTGGACCCTATAGCTGTGCCAGTGGGGAGTCTTATTGGGGATCTGGCAGCGAAAGAGAGAAACCAGTCCCAGACTGACTGTGATCTCTGTGTGCTCTTAAGGGAAATTGTACTTTACTGTGTGTGTATTTGTTATCCTCCTCTATGTGTACGCCCCTCACTGGTGTTACTGGTGAGGATTGAGGCTCCTTGATTACTGGGCCACTGCACAGGCATAACAGTTCTAATCACAATGTGGGGATGGTAGTAAGGTAAAATCTGCATGCAGATGTCTCTGCCTGTTTGCCATGCATAATACTGGTATGTGTTGTCCACTAGTCAAATGGGCCACATTATACAACTCTGCAGGGCCTTCACTCAGAGACTTTGAGTAGGAAAGGGATGTGCCATCAGGCCTTATATCACAGGCCTTGTATCCCAAAGTCGCATATGTCATTCATGTAAGCATGTTGTGGTAATGCTATGATTTCTTGCAATATGGTATCTATACGGTCACATAAAATGACTGAATTGCCCCACATATGTTACCACCTCCGTTTCCTGTCTAAATAGTGCGCTAAAGTTAGCTGCCTTCATTATGCATACTTTGCTTATACAAACCCCATGAGTAATTCAGGATTGTTACACATCTTTTTCTGCCACATCATTTCATGACTTAACTATTATATTCTGGGTTTCTGTACAAGTCAGTCTGCTAGACCACAAGACTTTTCAGCATATGCATGCATGTTGTCTGTTCATGTCCCTTGGTATATGCCTTTCTATACTTTTTGATAAGCAGCATGGTTATCATGTATGTCTTTAATATGTTGCATTCATTTCATTCCTATTTCTTTGCATGTTTATATATGTGTATGCTTCCTGGTTGCCAACAATCACTTGGTTTGCCATTTTTGAAAGTTATGAACGCCATAGTGCTCTCTATGGAATACAAGGTTTCTGTCATAATCTGCTCTACTTGATAACATCTATCTATTATACAGTTTTGCTTTTGAGTTTACTAAATTGGTATGAATGTAGGTTACTTTTTTAAAATACATTCTAAGGTTGGTTGCTACTATATATTGTATGGATATTGATTGACTGCCTTACAGCTTCATGGGCTCATAGGTCAGTCCTAGGCTAGCTGCCCTTGTGGGCTATTTTAAGCCTAGCCAATTTCCTTTTTACTCAAAATAACCTATCCCATTTGTTTATAAATTGTCCTTACCCATCCCATGGTCAGCAATTATATATTACCCCTATTGAAATTAAGTGGGATCATACCGTACATAATTGAAGGAGACCCATGCATGGGATAAAATATTTAGGAGCTGTCTCTGTCCATTAGTAGTACGAAGGCAGTCCTGGCATGAATTTTCTGTTTCCTATCTGTAGATCTAAGTTCTGCTTGAATATGGACAGGGTTCAACTTTATTTTATGTGGATGGGGATTTTGTTCCAAAGCAGCAGTATCCTTTTCCCTTCCTTCCAAACCATTCTGTTGATGTTGCAGTAAATACATCAGTATGTGGTTGGAATATGTCTTGTATGCCAGGGACAGGTCATGTCTTAGTAGTCTGTAGGATACAGAGTATACTGACAAGGTTTTGAGTCGGTCCATGTAGGACATGTTGTTTAGGCCTTGTTTACTTTTAGTAAGGTATCTCTGTGGGTGTTTCAGTTGTTGCATGTGTCTGGTCAGATATATGCCAAAGGAGGCATTATATTCAATGAATGGCCAAATAAGGGCTAAGTAAAGGGGGGAAATGACACCCCTAGATCTAGACAGAATCCCTTTGTTAAAAGCTGTGCAATATAGAAGGACTTTCTTACAATAATAGACATGTTTGTCAACATTTAGGTCACTGGCCATAAAAGGTGCCAAATTCCAAACAACTGGGTCAATTATTAGAGGCATGTTACCAATGTGGTAATTCCCTGGGGTAGATGACTTCCAAAAGAATACAGTAATGCACTTTTTGGCATTTTTTTCAATTCAAGATTTTGGTAATTTTTTTTTTTTTTATTTGGGACAAACCTTCCTGCAGGATGGATAAGTCATATGGGGACTGACTGATTGCTTATAGCTTGTAGTCATCTGCCAATTTCATAAGCCAGAGCACTTTGGTATTAGCTTTTACTTCAAAAAAGTAGATGACAAACAGGAGATGTCTCAGTGCAGAACCCTTGAGGACTCCACTGGTGACTGATCTGTTTGTGGAGGTAACTTCCCCTATTTTCATTATCAGCATCCTAGTGCACCAGTTGGCAATCTAGCAGGTGGCCTAGGGGGTTATTTCCAGTTTACTTAGCTTATCTACTGTGTCTGATTGGGTAATTATGTCAAATGTTTTGCCAGGTCGAGGTATAAAGTGTACCAATTTGCCTTCATCCATTGCTTTGGTGACCTTTTCAAAAAAATCCTGCTCTTGATGAATCCAAACAGAGATGGGTCTAATGTTTGGAGGTTCCATATGTCGTGAGTAATTAATTCCACTGATAAGTCTTTCCATGGCTTTGCATATAAGGCTGGTCAGACTTATGTGCCTGCAATTGCCTGGGTCTGTAGAAGGTCCTCCCTTATGCAGGAGAATGACTGTAGCCGTTCTTCTTTCACTTTGTGCAAAGCCTGTATGGAGGCTAAGAATGAATAGTACCATTAGGGATGTAGTTAAAACATGTTTCATACTATTTAAGATGCATCCAGGGATATTGTCAGGACCCATCAATGCAGTACTTTTAACTTTAATAGGTACAGATTTTAAATATTGCTCTTTTAAACATATAAAGTTGCTTGAGTGACAGGGTTTGTGCTAATATACATTTTCTGAAGGATGAAACTCAAATGTATGTCATTATTTAGCGACTTCATTCCTCAGATGATCCCAGTTATTTGCCAGAAAACAACAAATTTTGTGAGGAATAGACCAGAAATATGAGGCAAAAACCTGGGCAGTCTGCCAAAATCTGGACAGTTTAGAGGTATGAGATACAGACTGTTGGGATGAATTTAAAATCAGATCAAGAAATGTAAACACTTCTCTGTCTTTCTGTGTGTAATATAATTATTACAGTGCCATTATTGTCTCATTGTGGTACTCAGACCTAACATTAACTGGGAGTAATAGTTGATTTTTTTATCATATCGTACCTCATGTGCAAAGCGTATTTGACATCTGTCACATTGTTTCCTACTGTCATTTTTATTTTTTTATCCTGTATGTAAAGACGTGCTGTACTATAGTTTACTTCCATCCTGGATTTTGCATTACCACATAATGTAGTACACTATACTCTACTCTGTATTATACTATACTACACTATTTTATCATGCACTGTATTGGGTTATGCTTCAGCTGTACTTTTTCACGTTGTTCCATTCTGGTGAACTATGTTTCTGATTTAATTATGTTATTACATATTATATATTATATTTTTTATATTTCGTATTTCCATATTTCTTAACCCAGGCTGTGCCTGAAAATGGTCTGTTGTGATCAGTGTACTACCCCCTGTAAACAAACAAAATATATAAATATATTTTTATTATATCTCTGTCCTGCTCCTTTACTGTCATTGTTACAATGGGGTATCTGCATATTAGACTGCATTGAGTAAGTCTTTTGCTATGCTAGTTCTTGTCTTTATGAACCCTATGTACTGCTGGTATAGGACAAATATCTATGATTACGAATAACTAGATGAAGGGTGTCACACTTAATGAACTGAAAAAAGTCATGTTAGAAGTGACCTACAGCATTCCTAGGTATTATTTTGTGTGAGAATAGATTACTGTTGACCACATATCGGTATTGTTTTCTGTTTCTGATTAAATTTAAATTCAGTGTACAGGAAAAATAAATATCTGCCATATAAACTGTCCTTGATATTTTGCTCAGATCGTTTGCCAAAGCAGAAGGATGAAAAAAACAGAATACATGTAGTATTTAAGTCCTTGACTTCATCCTAAACAATCACATTTTCTTAAAGAAATATGCTTTATAGGCAATCAATATTTAGGCTTAAAAGTCACTTTTTAAACATTGTGTAGAAATGGCTGAATAAAGGAGAACAAAATGGTAAAATAAATCTCTCTCTTCATGCAGAACCTTGGCAATTACTCAAGGTTATCATGAATCATTTTTCCTGTGGTAAAATAGTAAAACAGCATTTATGAAAGAATAAAAGCTGAAGACAAACATAGCTTGCACATCGAGCCTTTCGGTCTTTTAGTCTTCGGTATTTGTGCAGAAACATTTTTTATTTCAATATTATGCCATACAAAACATTCTTAGAAGTTGAATGTTTCTAGTTCTTAATATTTCTTTTTTTGCACTTTTAGGCAAGAAGTTATTCCTTGACCTATGTCTCTGTGCTTGAATTCATCAGAGTAATGTTTCCACAATAGTTTTTACTGATTCTACACTACTGCACACTGCAAAATAACACAGCTCACAAAAGGCAGCAAAGCACAGATGAGCATGTCATTGTGTTACATTCATGACAAAGCTAAATGTTTAGGCTGATTACCTTGTTGCTTTATACACAAATGCTATGAAGTGGGGAGACTTGTGATTACTGTAACAAACTGTGATAATTTGTACAGCATTGTACCTAGTGGTCTACCTGCACATATTCCATTTACACTTGCAACCTGTCTATCCTAATTGCCTCCATAAGAGTGAGGTTCAGAAATAAATTTCCTCCTACAGGGGCATATCCTGTATCCTACATGGCAAAGAAATGGGAGTCTAAGTAATAGCTACACCCCATTTTCATAATTAAAACATCACTCCATTGATACACTTCAAACCTTCATATGAATGTATATTTCAAACATCATAGCTCACCCCATGTCCTCTTGCAATTCAGCTTCAGCCTCTGAATCCCTGGAGTCTGTCACTTAAAGATATAATGTCACTTCATGTTTAACTGTATTCTAGCCAACAGTCTAAAATCTTTTTACTTTTGGACCTCTATAACCAGATAGATTAGACCATATAGACCCTGAAGAATGAATTATAGAAACACATGACTGCCTCTTCTCTTTCTCTGGGTGATTTCCTTAAGGATGTAGCTAAAAACCAAGTTTGCAGAGCACCAGCTTGCAATACTGGCTGGATTTCCTAACCCACCCATTCATTAGGACACCAATGACATTGTCTAAATCAGTACTGAGCAATAAATATCTGTTAGAACTTTAAATACTGTAGTGGTAATGGACATGGATCTCAAGATTTATTTCTCAAGCTTTGCTTCATTTCATTCTTGAGGTGAATTTCTTGATGTCCACATTTCAAACATGCAGAAAATTAGCTATTATCAAAGGCTGAACCATATGCCTCTAGTTTAAATACTCCCTCTCTTTATACCATGTATCATTGTATATTGTACTTATGTATCACTGTGTTACATTTGGCTTCCCATTTTCTGCATGCAAAAATGTGTTTTGCATGCATATAGAATCACATTCCTTGTATAATATGCAGTTGCACAGACCTCTATAATGAACTCAGAATAGGGCTGGTGCATGCAAGTATACCCTCATTATATAATATATGGATTTATTAGTCAAAGTTATATATTTCATGTCTGATCTTATTAATCATTTATCAAAATTTATTTCATCAGCATGTTCTTATAGGAAAAAAGTACATAATGTATTAGTTTAATTTTCTGTTTGCAGTTGTCTTATGCTTTGTTTGAGGATTCTAATTTATTACATTATTTTCTGTTTACAGTGCTTCCACTATGCATAATCAAAGCTGAAACCCCTGAAAACCAGAATTGCTTAACTGGAATCTCCCCAAAATACATACCTAAGAAACATGTTTTAATTATAATATTATTTATTTATTTTTTTTTTGTAGGGAGGCTATCCCCCTTACATTCTCCTGATATGGGAAGGGACATCTTCCTCCAAACTTATATACACCAACTACACCATCACACCAACTTAAAGAAGGGGAAAATTATCCCAAGCAGGGCATCACTGCCAGCACATCTCACCAACAGTAGCTTTCTCTGGAAGTACTCCAGTTCTCAATGCCTTGGACATCAGACAATTGATGTTCTCAAAGTCGGACTGCATTTAACAGCATGGTAGCTATTTGCAGTAGAGGGTTGACAGCACGGTATGAATAGCATTAATTAATTAAACAAACAAATAAACAACTTAATGAATAAATAAATACACATATCAACCTTCAGTCAGACATGTAGTCTCATTCTTCAGCACTGGTTAAAAGTGTTTTTGGTACTTTTTCGTTATCGGGGCAACACTTTCAATGCGATTGTTCAGCTGTAATCCAGTTCCTTCACATGTCTGTTAACCATATATCTGTAAAAATTATTTGTTTTAATAATCAATTTTAAAAAATAGAAGTTATTTTTAATTTTTACACACCTTGTTAATAGACGTGTTAAGGTTGTAGATTACGGCTGAACAATCATGTTGAAAGTGCTGCCCTGATAAGTTACAAAGACAGAAAGTAAAAAAATAAAAATACATAAAATTTGGAAAAACTGTCATTTTTTTTCAATAGTCATAATATGCTTGCCCTTGTAAGATAACAATATATTTGTACATCCTAGCAATGGTTATTTCCATTGTCAGTGAAACCTTTCTAAATCAGTACCTGAGGTTTTAAAAAAAAATGCTTAGTGCCGAACAGCTGTTCCATGATTCTGATTGCATCTTTGTAGCTGCAAGATGCCAGCTAAGTTTAATTACAGATTTGGATTAGGACTTTATGAAGAATATGTTTAATAGTATGCATATTATGCATATTATGGATAAATACATGTTATAGTATGCATATTATGGAGAAATTGATTTGTTTTTATTTTGTACTACTCTGTTATCAGCCAAACACTTTAAATGCGGTTGCTGACCTCCAAATCCATTGTCAAACCATCATGTCTTTTTGAGGTTAATCTTAACAGGTGTGTGTAAAATAATTTAATGGATAATATTTAAAAAAAGAAGCTGTAATACACCTGTTAAGATTAACATCAAAAAGACATGGTTTGACACTGAATTCGGGGCTCCGCAACCGCTTTTTCAGGTGAGATATTGGGAACAAAATACAAACAGTTTTATATATATATATATATATATATATATATATATATATATATATAATAAAACTGTAAGAAAAAGTAAAAGCAAATTGCTTCTTCCCATAGCAACCATAATTTAAATGGCATTAGGTACTCTGACATAATTAGTTCAAAATTACAAGAGTTTAAAGGGAAAAAATAAATAAAACTCTGAAAGGCAGTTATATGCCTACCTTGTTATACTGTTAAATGCACTCCAAAATATTCCGGAATTGTAAATTTAGCTTCCACGCATTCTTGGAACTTAACAGTTCATAAAAAAACACATTCCTAGAAGAACAGAGAAAAGAACACTTAATTTTGCAAACAAGTGCATGCCGGATTCCATAACTTTTGCAGAAGCTATTTGCAGACAGCGTAGCACAATGAAGGAAGACTTCAGTGCAACTGCTGCTGATGTAATTGCAGTAGACATGCTTTAAGCAGTCTGAGTACTTAGCTAAGAGGACATAGGAAAAGAAGACACAGCGGAGGCAATATAGAGTGTGACCATAAGTGGAGGCCCTGGCAATATGGCACAGTCTAACCCACATCTTTGAGTCAGAGTCATGACAAGCCACATGTACATGAGTAAGGGGAGTAGGACAAACCCAGAATCATATAGACCCTTACGTTTACTTTCATTTTGTGAAAAAATAATGGAGAAGGTAATACTGGATAAGTTATTGTCAGAACTGGATAGGTTGGGACTTGAAACCATATATCAGTATGCATATGTTGAAAATAGATCTATTACCACCTGTAACATAATGTTCTATAACAATATAATAACAGCTATGAATGAAAAATTGTGCTGTGATGTGATCTATATAGATTTAACTTCAGCATTTGACAGGGTCATACACAAAACACTGATCAATTAATTAGTACAACTAGGTACTGATGTACTGTTGATAAGATGGATAGCTACATGGCTTACAAATAGGACATGGCAAGTATCACACACCAACTGGACAGGTGAAATCCTTGGTTATAGTCAAGGTGTCCCACAGGGCTCTGTCCTAGGCCCTTACTTGTTTAGATTGTATCTTTCAGACCTTACTTTTATGCTGATAACCTGAAATTGGGTAAATTGATTACAAGTGTTACAGATAAGGCATGTCTGCAAAATAATTTGATTAAATTGACCATTTGGGCACAGGAGAATAATATGTTGATGGATACATCAAAAACTTAACATATGAGACTTGGGAGACATAAACTGAAAGGTGAATATTTAATACAGCATGCTGATTGAAACTGTAGACTCATTTAAGGACCTGGGTATATGAGTATATTCAGCTATGAGTTTTTCTAATCATATCAACCAATTGGCTAATGATAGTTATAGAACTATAGGTTGTATAAAAAGATTTATAAAGTCTAGGAAATCAAACATAATTAAGTCATTGTTTGTTAGTTACATTAGACCCAAACTTGAGTATGGAATAACAATATGGAAACCCTATAGGAAAACAAGCATGAATAAACTGGAAAGAGTACAGCGGAAATATACTAAGGGCATCCATGGATGTGAAAATCTAAGTTATTGTGAAAGAC
The DNA here is from genome assembly GCF_019279795.1 of Protopterus annectens. Classification (NCBI taxonomy): domain Eukaryota; kingdom Metazoa; phylum Chordata; order Ceratodontiformes; family Protopteridae; genus Protopterus; species Protopterus annectens. The sequence continues at coordinate 360,639,422 of NC_056725.1, forward strand.
TAAAATAAGTGAACTTGTACAGTGTTTCTTACAGATATTTAACAGGAGATCTTATTCAGGTATATAGGACATGTTGGGACAAATACTTCTGGGAATGTTTGGGGTTATCAAAATGTACTAGAGAATCATCAGATAACCTATGTAGAAGATTCTATAGGAATGAGACGTGTACTAATTGGTTCTCTGACAGAGTAGCTGACGCTTGGAACAGCCTGGACATTTATTATGGGAACAAGTGTTTTGGTAAATTAACAAGTTAGAAGAGCATTAATTCCCATGCTTGAAACATTTGTATGTATGTATGTATGTATGTATGTATGTATGTATGTATGCATGCATGTACACAGATTAAACATTAATATTCAGGTGTTGCCCCACCACAGCAGCACAGATTGCATCTAATGGTAATTACCCCTAGATGTACACACTGAACATTAGACATAACATAATCATAGCATATTCTAACATGAACATATGCAAAAGTGTCAAAACAGGGATCATTAACTCAGTGCACAATTGACACAGGTATACATACACACTCAGACTGATGTATAACTGTATGAAAACCAATAATGGACATACATCAATGCTACACATTCCTATCTCTGCAGTGATTGTCTCTATACCCAGCCATGTTATGGAAATAAAGACATACATGTTTGGCCTGCAACTCCAGCTTCAATCCCATCACCAGATATTCACCCATCCCCTCTTGCTGTAAGCAGTGAGGGAAGAAATATTGTGATTTCATGGGGGGGGTCAATGATGGTCCATCACCGGTGGCATCCCTCAGTCTTTTGCAATGTCTTAATCTGTTGGCTGCACAAAGGATCATGTCTGAGCAGTGTCATCTACAGGCATGAAAGGATAAGTTGCAACCTCCATCTGCACTTATCATGTTGGTGAGGTCAGTACCAGATTTCATGTCTCCAAACTGTATCACCAGAATGGTCAAGAAGTCTCTGTCCATGTTGCCAGAAAGCATCAATTATGATTTCATTTTCCTGTGGGGAGAAGTTGTCTCACTTAGGATGGCTGACCATCTGAAGGACAGTGATAAGCACATGATAATATTCCTGTGTGAGCCTACTTATGCAGTCGATTCTGTGGACAGTGTATTTCAACACAAACAGTACACATTCCTATGCAATGCAAATATCTCTATAACACTGTCCGTGACCAATACTAATGTGACATAGAAAAAGTAACAACAATGCCTTCATACATAACATTTGTAAAATCACCATAACTTCCAAAGAGAGTCAAAGGCTGGCCTTAGTCTTAAAACTGGCAAATTGTGGCAAGTACAAACCTTAGTTACTACCTGAGTTGCTAAGGGCAAACAAAGTAAATAAGAATAGCCCTGGTTTGTGGTCAGAGAGTCCTGTGGTGTGGAGACTCTCCAGTAGTAGATGGTTCCTCCTTTCCCTATGACCCTGGGTCTTCCCCGTCCTGCCGGGTCCAGGGTGTTGTGGTTTGAAATCCCGTTTCAGCCCTTTATTTTGTTGAAAGAAGCACAAGTACTCAGTTCTCTTAATAAATGGAAGATCCTTTATTGGCAGATGAGTGCTGCTTAGTTGACTGAGTACAGCTGGATTAAGACACAGGTTTTATTGGAAATTTTGTGGGTGGACCAAGGCTAGTCACCTCCTATTCCATCACATGGGAAATGAGCAGAGAGGGTTTAATTTAGCACTACCATTATGTTGTCATGGTAGCATTACCCAGTGTGCAAGAATTCCTTTCATTTTAATCCTGATTGTTCTTCTGGTTTTAAATTTGTAAAATGATTTCCATCCTACTAAATACAAATTAAATAACATGTTTCCCTTTAACAGTCAATGTTTTAGTAAGTTCCAAATATGCTAAGCCAGTCTTATTATCAAAATACAAATTCCTCAGATTCTTATTTAACTTTTTATCAGGAAGAGATGCATTTCATTGTTACATTTTCCATAACTGATAAACTTTTTATGTCACTGGACTAGTTTGGATTAATCCACCCTTATATTTATATAAATGTATATATTTATATATTATTTGACTTCTGTCTTTTCTTTTTCTTTTTTACTAAATTGTCTTTTATTAAATGCTTTTTTGTGTGTGTACAAATTTGATTGGACAGGATTAAAAGTAAACCTGACTACAAATTAAAAAATTAATTGACCCATGCTATCCAAGTCAAAATTGTGTCACAATATTGAATTGGGAGGGTGTTGTAATGGTTACGGTGTTTGCCTTACAAACAGAGAGTGCATGGTTTGAGTCTCACAAGAGATAATTAACTAGACTTAAAATAGTTCACAAGGGCAGTCAACTTCAAGCTAATCTATGAACAATCAGGTTACAGAAACGAATGGTCAACTACAATTTCCAGTGCTTTCATATTTTCTTCAACAGATCTGGCTTTGTACTTTATTACTATTATTTATTTGTAATAATGCCTAGCTCTATCCTCTGTTAAAATGGTTATGCCTTGAGGTGGTTCTTTTTGTTAGAAAAATACTCAACCTCAAGCACGCCTTAACCCAAAATAGATTTGAAGCTTACAGGTAGATTGTGGGTTTAACTTCTGATAGCTTAATGGGATGAATTAAGGTGGGTTGGGAGTTGTACATTTAAACTCAGTCACTAAAAGGGTGGCTATTGGATGAAATTCTATTAATTTGAATGAAGCTTCCATTCTTCATTTGGCTGCCTGCTCCATCTGTTGTTTTTCTTTGCAAATGATCTTTGCAAAAACTTCTCTGAGGAAGCTGTTTGTGTAGCCGCCTAGTGTGTGTGCATGGTGATTGGAGGAATGCTGATTTAGCCAGAGGCTGACATGGTCTGCAGTGTGTGTGTACATGAAGGGAAAAAACATTAAAATAAGATAACCTTATATTACCGAGAACTTAACTATGACCTTCCGCATCCTGGTAGTGATCTTTGTCAGATTCAATTTCAAATGTGGGCTGCTGTAAAAAAAGTACATGACCTTATTGTGTCCAATGAATCAGATGTGGTGGAAGAGTCCCCTGTCTAGGTTAAACTTTTAAAACTTGTTTCATTAGGATGGGTAGTGAAAACAAAAAAAAAAAAAATGGAGGATTGCCTGTGTATTACACATCCAAAACTACTAAGCTAAGGATTGACAAATGTCCCATAATTGCACAAGCTAAAAACTGAACAGCATGCAGAAAGCATCAGCAAACCTCAGGATCTGTAGGCAGACCACAGACAGTACAGTCCTTTGTATATTGAGGTAATAGTGAGAACACCTTTGTTAAGAACATCACTGAAGAAATATCCTTAGCAGCAACAACACATTTTAACAGTTTTGTTAGGAAATATAAATTAAGAAATATCCATAATATCAACATAACATAGTACATACAGATAGTGTTGGAATCTGTAGGTTTCCATTGTTACACCATAGAGTGCAAGGAATTACTAGTAAGAATTGTGGATGATCCATAAATCTGCCTTTATATTCTGTTCACATTTACACTGTAAATCTGTATGTATGGCTGCATATGGGATTTGAATGAATTAAATAAAATAGCAATACCTGTATGTATAAATTTCAATCAAACATCGGTCCAGTAACTTATAACAACTTCTATTAAAGATCATATTTTGAGAAAAATTACTTTAAACAAGTACCTTTGGAAATGACTGACTTGTGTAGATGTAATAATCAGCAAAACAGGAATGCTACTAAATGCCAATGTCCATCTCACTTTGAATCACAGAAACAAAGTGCACCTAATGTGCACCCACCTTTAAGTACCATTTGCACCATAATTAATGAGATCCATTAAAATTCAAGGTTTTGGAATCCCATTTTTTTACCTCCACTTAAATTGGGTTCATGTGATATAACACTCAGGTGTACTGCATAAACACCCAGTAGTTATTCATAAATGGTATCATGTGTGGAATGTGCATGTTATCTGCCAATGATGTGATAACATGACATCAGCACCACTTTCAAATACTGATTTTTTTTAAACTAACAGATTTGGACCTCAGTAGCCATTTTTCTAATTTTGCATTTTTCAGGCTTTTCCATTGAAGAATCATGGTGGCTACCTCTAGGAGGCTGAGACGTGTCCATGCACCCCACTAGACTGAGAAGGAGACCACCCAGATGCTGACCTTGTACACTGGAGTGGAGCATCGAATGAAAGCCAGGCCAAGGAGCTACACCCTGATAAATGCATGGAACCAGATACAGAGGGAGTACTAAAGATGGACAGGAACCTACTGCACTGGAGTGCAGGTTCACAACCATTATGGTGACCTGCATTGGAGGAATGATGAGGGACTTTGCCATAGGGTAGCCAGGCGTGGAGGCAGCCCATCAATCCCTTCAGTAAGTGTCACTCTCCTAAGTGTACCTGAGAATTCCAATGGAAATTATTTATATACAGTGGATATAAAAAGTGTACACACCCCTGTTAAAATGCCAGTTTATTTGTGATACAAAAAAAAAGACCACAATAAATCATTTCAAAACCTTTCCCACCTTTAATGTGACCTATAACCTGTATAATTCAATTGAAAAAAAACTAATCTGTTAGGGGGAAAATATAAAAATTCAAAAACATCCAATAAGCTGGTTGCATAAGAGTGCAAACCCTTAAACTAATACTTTGTTGAAGCACCTTTTGATTTAATTATAGAATTATGTCTTCTTGGGCAGGAATCTGTCAGCATGGCACATCTTGATTTAGCAATATTTGCCCACTTTTCCTTGCAAAAGCACTCCAAATCTGTCAGATTGCAAAGGCATCTCTTGAGCACAACCCTTTTCAGGTCACCCCAGAGATTTTCTATTGGATTTAGGTCTGGGCTCTAGCTGGGCCATTACAAAAATTTAATTTCCTCTGGTGAAGCCATTCTTTTGTTGATTTGGATGTACACTTGGGGTCATTGTCATGTTGAAAGGTGAAATTCCTCTTCATCTTTAGCTTTCTAGCAGGTGCCTGAAGGGCCAAAAATGACTGGTATTTGGAACTGTTCATAATTACCTCCACCTTGAGTAAAGCCCCAGTTCCAGCTGTAGAAAAGCAACTCCAAAGCATGATACTGCCACCACCATGCTTCGCCATGAGGATGGTGTTCTTTTGGTGATGCAAAGTGTTGTTTTTGCACCAAATGTACCTTTTGGAATTGTGGCCAAAAAGTTCAACTTTGGTCTCATCAGATCATAACACATTTTCCCATATGCTTTTGGGAGACTTGAGATATTGTTTTGTAAATGTTAGCCAGGCCTGGATGTTTTCTGTGTAAGAAAAGGCTTCTGTCTTGCAACACTACCCCATAGCACAGACATATGAAGAATATGGGAGATTGTTGTCACATGTAGTACACAACCAGTACTTGCCAGAAATTACTGTAGCTTCTTCAGTGTTGCAATAGGTTTCTTGGCAGCCTCCCTGACCAGTTTTCATGTTGTCTTTTCATCAATTTTGGAGGGACATCCAGTTATTTGCAATGTCACTATTGTCCCATATTTCATCCACTTTGTGATAACTGTCTTCACTGTGTTCCATAGTATATCCAATGCCGTGGAAATTTTTTTGTACCCTTCTCCTGACTGATACCTTTCAACAAAGAGATTCCTTTCTTGCTTTGTAAGCTCTTTGCAAATCATGGCTTTTGCTGTAGCAGGCAATTGAGTAAATGTCAGGAAAATCCTACTAGGACAGATGAACTTTATTTGGGGTTAATCAGAGTCTCTTTAATTGATGGCAGGTGTGCACCAAAGAAGACCGAATGCTGTAATTAAATCAAAAGGTGCTTCATTAAAGTATTAGTATAAGGGTGTGCACACATATGCATGCAAGCAGCTTATTGTACGTTTTTTATTTTTTATATTTATTCCCCTAACAGATTTGTTTGTTTTTCAATTGAATTGTACAGGTTATAGGTCACATAGGTCACATTAAATTTGGGAAAAGTTCTATAATTATTTATTGTGGCCTAATTTTTTTATATCACAAAAACCTGGCAATTTAACAGGGGTGTGCATACTTTTACTAGCCCCTGTATATTAATATATATATATATATATATATATATATATATATATATATATATATATTTATAGAGAGAGATATATAGATATATATATATATATATATATATATATATATATATATATATATAGATATATATATATATATATATAGATATATATAGATATATATATATATATATATATATATATATATATATATATATATATATATATATATATATATATATATATATATATAGCTATAGAGAGAGAGAGAGATACATACACACACACACACACACACACACACACACACACACACACACACACACACACACACACACACACACACACACACACATATATATATATATATATATATATATATATATATATATATATATATATACATATATATCTGATAAAGGTTTTTTATACCCCTTACGTAGGTGTTGTGAAAATTAGCTCATGTGGACTGTTAAGTAGATGAGGTAACTGTTATCCTTACAAGTGTGGGTTCAATTCCCAAGCTGTTTATTTAGTAATGTTTATGATATATATAATTATGAACTTTGTAGATGTACATATGTTTTATAACATATAACCACATCATTTCACACAGCCACTGTCTTCAATGATTTGCCAGAAAACCACAAATTTTATGAGGAACTGACCAAAAATCTGAGGCAAAAATCTGGACATTCTGTGAAAATCCGTACAGTTGAGAGGTATGCTTGCTGTACACATGCATTTGCAATGTGCAAAAGCATGTGTACACGCATTTCCCTCCGATGTGAGCTCAGGTTGTCCACCTCCTTCCACCTTCATATTTCCCAATTATATTTTGCAGATATGTTTGCCTTTGTTGCAATTTTTGGCCATCACCATGCATTCGTTTGACACAGTGAACATGTGACAGATGTATGGTGATTTTTTACTGCAGGACATCTGCACTCAAGTTCCTGGGTACCACTTGTAACACATTCTTGTTCTCATTATTCTTGTGCATTAACAAGTGTACTTTGTTGACATATGTGCTAACCAGTGTACTTTGTTGACATCCATGTGGATAACCTCCTCCATTTATTAAACTGTAGTGTTATATTTTTGTAAATGTTCTTATATGTCATTGGTGTGTGCATGTTTATTGACCTTGATTTCATGTACTTTCCATTTAGACCAATGATAGTCATTCATACACATTTACACCTGTGTGTGGCCTTTGACATGGCATATGTGTGCAACAAATATGCATTCCATTACATGTTTGTTTGGGTTGAGAACACCTACTTGTGTATGTAGCTGCCATTTAGTTGCTTTTTTTCTACAGTACTTATGTTTGACCCTGTCCTTAGCTGGCATTATCTAGCATTGCTAGACTTGCATTTGTTCACCGTAATGTTTTTTGGCTTACACCTGCACTGTGGATGGACTACTTGGATATTTGTTTATTTATCCAATTTGTACTGTGATGCTAATTTATTACTCTCCAACACACACACACATCTACCATTGGTCATACACATCCAGGTATGACTGCCACAAGGTTTGCAATGTGCTGCAATGTGATAATATATATATAGATATGTTTCTTGCATTTCACCATGGCTGGTATGCATCCTCACCCTGTCTTTTGGTAACATAATGGAGTCAATTATATTCCGTGTTTTTCCTTAACCTTACTGTACAGATTATGTTTTATATATATATATATATATATATATATATATATATATATATATATATATATATATTTATATATATATATATATATATATATATATATATATATATATATATATATATATATATATATTTATATATATATATATATATGTCTCTTTAACTATTAGGATGCTTGAATTTTGCTAATCTTTCCATAACTTTGTTAACGTACAACATGCTTTGACACCCATTTCTCTTTACTTATGAATTACTTCCAAATTTGTTTAGTGCACTCTTACTACTGTAATACTGCATTGTTCATTGAGCCATTCTGAGTTTCTTGTGGTGCATTTACTGATTGCAACATTAACCACAAGTTTAGCACTGATATCAGTGTAATGCACATAAATCCATGAACTTTATGGAGGTCGTCCCATAGTTGACAGACTTTGACACAGTAAAACGAGTAAAAATATACTAAGCTGAACAGGTGTATGAAAATATAAAGCCTTTTCTGCAGCATTAGTAGCTCAACTCTGAATTTATCAATCCAATTTGTTGAAACGCTGTCGTATATCCTATTGTCTTATTAATGCAGGTCTTACTTCTTTTTCTTAATACGTTATGCTTTCTTGCTTTATACATTTTTTTGCTGGCCATGCAAGAGCACAATGTATGTTTTCAACTGCAAGAGGTACATCAGAGATATAAATGGGCATCCAACAAACGAGGAAGTGACCACTTTAATTTTTAAGACTTGTGCTTTTTTAAAACGATATTGAGATAATTAGGTATACAGCATATTAGATGAGGCAATACAACAAGAAAGGCTGAATACTGATAGGATGCTGATATACAGTGAGTAGCAGTACGACAAATAATCAGACACCTTATTTGTTTGAAATAGAGTGGCATAAAACACCCCAGTCTGCTTTACATATAGTAAATACATATGGAAATATGTACTTAATCCTTGTACTTAATAAGCTCCACACCGGCTTTCCCTCTGCTTTATTTCATTGTCACTAGCAAGGACAAATATTAGCAGAGGTTCAGACAGTTGTGGAAGATGGGATTCTTTCTTATAGGTTCATAATTACCACATTCCTTCTTAGGTATGCCTAACATAGACTAATGTTTCCACTAAAGGATCCCCTTTTTTCCTGTAAAAGTAAACACTAGCTTTGCTTTTCTGTGCTGAGTATCAAGGACATTAACCAGCTTTAGGCATCCAAAGCAATATCTTCTGCATTACAAAATCCCAGCTGGACTAAACAGGTGCAGTCTAGCCTTGCCTTGCTGTCTGCTGTGCTTCATTGATCTTCTATAACTAGGTGAATGATGACCAAGCAGATGGATCGCAAGTTGGGATAGGCTCAGAATTACAGATATCTTGGCAATTCTGCCTGCCTGGCTTAGTTTTGATATGCAGGTTTGGTCTTCTGTCACTAAGGCAACAGCTTTTCTTTTGAATGGTTTTCTCTAAGCTGTTGGCACAATACACAGGGATGGAATTAAAGTGAATCATTCTTAGGGAAACAAAGTAAAGTTTCTTTATCGTAGTCATCAGCCCTCCATCCCACCTCATCTACATGATACCATTTATAGAACAGATTGCAACATCTCTAACTAAATGGTCAGTTCAAAAAAAAAATATTCTGCTGTTTATTTCATTTTACTGTATTTAAAGACTAAAGAAACAGAAATATGGAGATGGTCAGGACATCCCAGGAGGAAGTCTGGAAATTGCTTATTGAGGTATTGCACAGGTTTTAAGGCTATGTGACAAACAGCCTCCTTTGAGCCACAAGAAAGACTTCATATCATTTTCCATTAGGCCATATGTATGTGTGTGTGTGTGTGTGTGTGTGTGTGTGTGTGTGTGTGTGTGTGTGTGTGTGTGTATATATATATATATATATATATATATATATATATTTATATGTATGTATAAAATTAACATTTAAAGTACGTGCAATTGTCCAACTTGCTTGGTCCTTGCCAAAATATGCTGCGTCTCCCCATGGAGGGTAAGCGAACGCTACTGCATTTTTAGGTCTGCTATGAGTGGTGCTTTTCATTTTAATCTCTTTGCCATACAGGTTACTGGTGAAAAGGCCATTTAGCGTCAGTACAATTTCATTTGTATTACCCTCTAGCTGAAGTAAGGTTTTAAAGTATAAAGGAAGTGGAAATCAAACAACATTTAGGTGCGGGGGGCATCAGTTTTGTAGTTACTAAGCTAGATATCAGGACTGAGATGTTGGGCTCGACAGAATAGAAAAGGTAAGGGAGAAACTAGTAATATTTCTGAGTTCTGAAGCCATTGTGTGAGTTAAGGATTGTACTGGGATGTGAGGTTTGTAAGAAGCTGTGCATAGTATAGAATCTAATCAGGCAGCTAAGAAACAGATTCATAGGTAATAAGGTGTGGATCAGCGAAAAGAAATATGGTATAATATTACAACATTATAGGAGAAACTGGCATAAGGCAGTGAATCAAGAAGCCATCTATCCAAAACTATTGAGTCATATCTCACTCCTAAGGAGACCTTGCAAACAGTCATTTCCATAAACAGAGTTTACAAGTCAAGCCGGAAAAAGAAGTAGATTGTCAGGCCCGTAACACACACACACACACACACACACACACACACACACACACACACACACACACACACACACACACACACACACACATGCGCACACACACACACACAAAAGCATGCATGCTCACAAACTAATTCAGACTCAACAAAACATCTGTCTTTGGGATGTCAGAGGAAACCAGGGTAGACAGAGACAACTCAAGTGTGCAGGCTCCACACAGAAGGTAACCAAGCCAAGAATCGAACCCAAGAATCTCTTGCTGTTTTGTGATGGTGTTAATTGATGCACTACTATGCTACTCAGTTAAGATTCAAGTTGGGAAAAAAAATGGAAGGAACATGGTGATTGAAAACAGAGTGGGACAGGGAAAAAGAAGATGTGAAGGAGATAAAAATGTCTCTGAGTTGGTCTGCAATGAACATTCTTGGAGATGTTAAAAATGTACCGAAATTGATCATTTCACCTACGCTTGTTGTCTGGTTAACATCTCAGAAATACTTCTCAGCAGTCCATGATTTTATATAACTTCCCTGATCTGGGATCTGATTTTTGCATGTCCCTCATAATGTTTGATTGTCTGGTACATCACTAAGGATTACATTCAGTCAATAATGACAGACATTAGTTTATACTTCTGATTGTTCAGAAAGTCATGTTGATGTGACACACATTTTACTATTAATTTTTTAAGTGAATTTCAGTGGCATTTAAAATTGTCCCCAATATTAGGCCTTTGTTACATTATTTTTGATTTTGTTTCTGATATTTAAGCAAATAATTTGAGATCTGTTATCTCATAAACATGGTTAAACTTGCTGATTTAGAAATTTACTTGCATTTCACAAGCATGCTACACTTTTAATAGATATTAGAAATATTTTATTGGGAGTTAGTTCAGACTGGGAAAGAATGGGATGACAGGGTGGGCTTCTTCATTTCCAGCATATTTTTTCAACTGTCCCTAATTTTGCAGAACATAATTTGATTTTTACTTGTTCTACATAATTTGATTTTCTGGTAAATCTATGAAGATTACAGCCAGTCAACAATGCAATTTTTAAGAGTTTTATAGACTGAATTATTCCAAAAATGCAGGCTGAAACAAAATCTGCTGTTCAATTAACATTTTAAGTAAAATTGAGTAATACTTAAAATTGACCTAGATTCCAGACATTTATCATCCCTTATTTTTGGCTTTCTCCAGGGATGATAAATGTCTGGAATCTAGGTCAATTTTAAGTATTACTCAAATTTACTTAAAATGTTTATTTGCAGTGGTGGTGCTGCGGTAGCGTTGCCACCTCACAGTTAGACATTGCCCGTTCGATTCTCAGTTAGACTGTCTTCTGTGTGGCAACATGTGTGAATGGGCGTTCCTTCGTTGAAGGCTGTGCGTTAGGCCCAGCAAGCCAGCACATAAAAATCTACTGCAAATCATTAGCGGACCGGAGATCTGCTGTGGCGACCCCTAACCGGGAAAAACCGAAAGATATAAACAAACACATTTTTGGCTTTCTCCAGAGCTCTTGAGCAAGGAATTTGAGTGGTATGATTCACAGACACCACTTGCTATCAGGAAATGCGACTGTACTGTGTCTTCATTTTACATAGTGTAGGAGCTGCCAGTCATGCAGCACCCCTCAAACTACTAAAGCTCCAGTTAAAGTAAGGAAAGCAATAACAGACACGTAAAGGACTGTGTACAAGCTATATTTTATATTTATGAAAAAGTCATGGTGGAGAAATAAAAGTCTAGGAATATTTACAAACAATTCTGGTTCTGAATAGATCTCCAAATTTTTTTTCAGGGGATGTATTCCTGAATTTGAAGCTGGCAGGGGGTAATGTTTTGGTACTGCACTGTCATTCTTCTTTTTTAGGTTCATAGGTTCATAGTTGTTTACTAGGCAAATAACCACAAGGACCTTTTTAAGCCTGACCATGCATCCCAAGTCTCTGGCAAGTTGTGATACCCTTGATAAGTGTAAGGAGGGGCCGGAAGATGAACCATTTACAGGTTGTCTGTGTCCATTAGAGACATAGGTGCCAGACCAGGGATGAATTTCTTGTTCCCCAGCCAACTGGCTAAGTTGCACTTGAATTGGGTTAGGGAAGAACTCTGTTTCACATGGATAGGGAGCCTGTTCCAGAGACTGGGTAATCTCTAAGATACATCTCCAGCAGGTCCTATAATCACAGGCAAGGTTTAAGTCTTTAGAATGGGTAACTATGGTGCTGTTTGTTTTGTGGATATGCAGGAGGTTCATCAGAGTGGGGTCTAACAATTCCCTGTATGTCAGGCATAGCTCTCCCCTCAAAATCATGTAGGAAACAGAATACAGGGATAGAGCCTTGAGGCAGTCTGCATAGGACATTTTACTTAAGCCCTGTATTCTTTTAGTGAGGAACCTCTGTGGACATACCAATTGTTGGATATGCCTTTTTTTAGTCTAAGCCAGATAGGGTCATTCTGTACTGACCTACCTGGATTGAACATGAAGGAAATGGGAAAACTAGCACAATCTTAGATTTTCCAGTGAGTTACTTATGAGTTTAGATGCCAAGGTGCTAATATGGCCCTTTTTGTGAGAAGTGAGGCACACATGAATGAGATGGAGCTGTGTAGTGACAAAGAGAGGAAGTAGATATCATAGATGCTAGACATGACAGATGTCTGCAGTAATTTGTCTACACATCATGGTGGCCTCATGTAATGAAATACCTGCGAAATAAAGTGGTAAAAATAGGCAATTTAAATGAAAGGATTAATACATTTTCAGGGATAAAGTGCAAAAATACAGGTGAGTATCAGTGAAATGTTAGAAGCTATGTGTTAATATTCTGAGACTGCATTATCAGAAGGTTTTAGTGGGGCATAATAGAAAGAAGAAGACCTGAATGTGTGGTCAGGCACTGCCATGGCTACCAGCTAACAATTGAGATCTGAGCCTGTCAGTAGAAACTACAAACAGGACCAGCAATGGATGTGCTGTCAGCATATGTAAAGATGGCAAGGAAAGAATACAGGCACTCAGTGCACTACTGATGATGTGCTGGAACAAAAGGCAAGCAGATGAGCTGGTTGCATGTGTTGGTGCAGAATATTAGGGCAACATTATAAGAGACTTGGCCTCAGCGTAAGTCTCCCATGATTCCAAAAGACTTGCTCTCAGAGTTAGTGGTTTACTTCAGTGTAAGGCCTATCTATACACAGGTTTGCACCATAGGTCAGATTTCAAAACACCTGCTTTCAGTATAAGTGGTCATTTACACTGAGAACAAGTCTTTTGGGATTGAACCCTTGGTATTCAGCAGGGGGCCGATGTGCAAAAAGTAAAGAGGAGGAGTTGGAGTGGCTGTGTGTTGGTGCATGCAGTGCATGTAAGAATCATAGGAAGAGTGAAAAAAACAGCCCGCAGCTCAGAAAAACAAAAACACACATAAAAGGTACACAAAAAGGCATGATACATGAAGGGTTCTTTAAGCTATACCAGGAAAAAAATAGTATAAAGCAGGGAGAAAGAGATGAAACAGTACTGAAACATGAGGAAATGTACTGAAGAGATTATGATGCTGTTCAGTGCCAGGAGCATGGGTATCGTAACTAGTCAGCAGCGTATTAGACTTTATGGAAACTAATTTCCTTTTCAGATAAGCCAGCAATAGAGATAGTAGTCAATGACAGCAGCGATATGCAGTTGCCATGGTTCCGCTCTATAGTGGTGGTGCTGAGAAAAGTATATTCCACAGCGGATAAAATTATTTGTAGATGACAGTGTGAGTAACAGAAATGATGGCTGGCAGAGCTGTTGTAGCAAAGAGTGGAAATGGTTGTGGCAGATTTTACTTTGATGGGTGCAGTATAAACTTTTACTGCCCCTCTTTATATCTTCAGCTAGAGAGCAGAGGATAGAAAAATGGGCAATAAGAGATTCAGTTAAAGGATAAGGTGATGGATACAAGAAGAGAAAATCATTGTAAGGGGCAGGCCGACCAAATCATGTCATTTCTTTGAAACTGCTCAGAATGAAACACTTCCTTTGAGGAAAAATTAAAATGAAAGCCAGTTTCAAATCAGAACCGACAAAAACAAACAATTTTGATTGAAAAGCAAACAATCCTGACCCCAAAGTCTTCATTATTTAAGTATGCTACCTACATGGTCATGCAACCATAGGGAAAAAACAAGCACCTAAAAAGTAGACTATCTTCCCAGACTGAGTTACAGCACTTTGCTGCATCAAAACAAAATACACTTTAATTCTACTTTGAACATTTATGTGAGAAAAAATAAAGATGAAATTCAACAGAAATTCTATAATATCACAATAAATTCAAAACTAAATTGCAAAACATACCTCAAATGTATCAACATTTTCAGTATGTACTGGTTTTGAGGGCAAAATAATGTGGTGCCATGAATTCCAGTGTGGCCCCTTTTTTTGATGAGTGTGGCTTGGGTCTTGTGAAAAGACTTATGAAGTATAATAATGTAACTATGGTGTCTTTGTGTGGTGAGATAAATAGATTGAACGAGGATATCTTGAAGGATTTAATATTTCCTGAATATGAGCAAATGTATAGGAAAGTCCTGGATAGAATTGATAGGAGAGTTAACAACATTTTTCTTAGGAAACAAAAGAAATTTATGAGAGATAAACAGCAATACAGTGTTGGGAAAGTTTATCCAGGTCCTGTTTACAACAACAAATACATCAATAAAAACAATGTTAATGAAGATGTAACCAGTGGCTTGGGTGATTTAGTAAACCCTACAGTGATTAGAATGGTTGATATCCATGACAGAGGGGTGCCCATGGATAGACATATGAGCCATAATAGACCTATGGATGAGTTAGATTCTTTTTCGGAGCCACAAGATCATTTTTTATTTCCAAGGAGATCAGAATGACTGGCCAGCAAGACCAGGCACCCATCGGACCCAGGTCATTCAGACAATGGCTACGAGATGAATTATGGATGGAAAAAGATGGGGAAGAAGGGGAAATAGTGATTAAGAAAGGCACTGAGGGCATTTTGTCTGAATACAATGAGTTTAAAATTTTTAATTATACCACCCAAGTCTTAGGGAAACAACACTTTGATTTATTTTCAGACGGGTTTAAATATGTTAAAAGTTACCCTGGTGATTTAGCAAATCTTTTGGTTGATCTCAAATTGTATTTAAGAAAGTTAAATTTAAATATGACTTTCAATAAAACTGATAAAGATAGAAATAATGTTTCCCAGGGTTTAAGTAGAAGCAGTACATACAACCCACCTCTTCATTCTGTTTTATTGTTATATGAAAAAATTGTTACAGATGAAATATATGAAGCTTTTTTCAGGCATAAGATGAATCTGGGCCCAAGTAAATTAAGTGAAGATGAAATTCAGCTTTTCCAGTACTTACAGTGGCAAAATGAATTTCGTATTATGAAGCCCGATAAGGGAGGGGGTGTGGTGTTGTTTGGTACTGAGGAACACAATAATTTCATTACTAGTATTTTGTTGGATTCTACTACTTATTCTCCTATTTTGATTAATGAAATTAATATAGCATATGGGAGAATTGATTCAATTTTGGAGGAATATCTATTAGAAAACAGGATTGATTGTAAGACACATCGGTTCCTGAGACAGAATAATTCCATCATCCCCACTTTTTTCGGACTACCTAAGGTACACAAATCTATTTTAGCTCCCACCTTTAGATCTATTGTATCTGCTAGAAACTCTAAAACCCATCCACTAGCAGTTTATGTTGATCATTATACTAAGGAAATTCTGATTAAAACAGAACACCTCATCAAGGACTCCTGGGAATTTCTTAGTAAATTGACTCAAGATTTATGGAGTGAGGACTTTAGTTTCCTCACAACTGATGGGAAGGATCTTTTCACATGTATTCCACATGACCAGGGCTATGAATATTTTAGCAACAGTATTCATAAATATTCTTCTGTACACAAGGATCAAATTCCACTCATTTTAGAACTTTTGGAAATGGTCCTTGATTACAATTACATCGGTTTTCAAGGTGAATATTTCCAACAAATCAGTGGGGTAGCAATGGGGGCAGCTTGTGCCCCCATTTATGCCAATCTTGTCATGTTGGAATGGGAGAACAGGCATGTTTTTGTCAGTCCATTTCAAGGGAACATCAAGCTTTACCTTAGGTTCCTTGACGATATTTTTATTTTATGGAAAGGGTCAAAAGAAACTCTTACATCATTTATGCAATATTTGAATAACACCACTAGTTTTCTCTCTTTCACACATACATGGCATTATGACACTATTAATTATTTGGACATTACTATTGTCATAACAAATAAGGGGTTTAAATCCAAAATTTATCACAAGGATACTTAGTGCAATAGTTACTTGCACTATGAAAGCTATCATCCCACATTTCAAAAGAAAAGCCTCGTGAAGGGACAGGCAGTGTGGATAGTGAGGATGACCTCAGATTTGGAAGACTTGAAGAATGAATTCATTTTTTGGGGTAATAAGTTAATTGAAAGGAAATACCCTTTAGAATTGGTTTGTGATATATTAGGTGAAGTTTATGAGGAATGGGGCAAAAAATACAAGCCTTTGTTAGGTCAACCATTTGTTGCCTCAGGGTCTCAGAATAAAGATGTAAAAGACTTCCAGGGGTCTTGTGTTACAGAGTTTACAACATTCTCTGACACCTTCACTAATATTATTAGTTCCAATTGGAGTGTGCTGAAAACTAATAAAGACCTTTTTGAAGCAGTAGGACCTAAACCCATATTCACCTTTAGGACAGGAAAGAATTTTAAGAAAATTTTTGAACAGATTAATAGTAATGTCCAACTTATAAATAAAGCTACCTTTCCATGTGGAAGTTGTAGTCAATGTCCCCACATTTTTAGGGATGCACATATTAGATTAAAGAATGGGCTTAATAGTATTGTGAGATTCTGTAAGGGTAATTGCAGAACTAAGATGTTGGTTTACCTGGCTGTGTGTGGTGGTTGTCCTGAATTTTATGTAGGAAAAACCAAGAGAGCACTTAGAGATAGAATATTTGAACATATCTATGATATAAGGACAGGTAAAGACAGTAGTGCATTATTTAAACATTCAGAGGTATGTGTTTCTTTTTGTGGTTTTAAATTTGACATTATTGAAGTTGTTAGGAATAATGCCAGAGGGGGTGATTGTAAAAATATTTTATTAAATAAAGAATTAAAATGGTAGCTTAGGCTGAGGGCAAACTTTATACCTGGTCTTAATGAATATGTGAGTATTAAGCCAGTGTTGCTAGCCAAAGCAGTTAGGGTTTAATATCATTTTGTTTAGGGAGGATTAAGGATTTTTTTAAAAAATTTAAAACCAATGCCTATGTTTGTCATTTGGTCATGGTTAAATAATAATTTTTTTTAATTTTTCAGATTTTCATTAATTGTTATATATATATATATATATATATATATATATATTTTTTTTTTGTTCTTAGTGTATTGTGCATGTTCCTTTAAAATTGTAATTGGATGTTGTATGAGGCATTATATAAGTTATGTGTAGCACCTGTGTTTTCTATATCTGAAGAATTCTTTTCTAGATGAAAGCGCTTGTACATAAAGCTATTTTCGCCTTCATTCGTGGTCTGGATCTTTTTTATTATTTTTTCACTGTTTTGGAGGAAATAGGGAATAAAACAGCTATGGCATTGAGTGGAGCAGAGCTGTGCACAATTTAAGTTCTGCAAAGTCGGTCCAGCACACACCCACTCATGTCAGCAGGATGGGAAAATTGGCTCAGACTACAGGTAAGAAAAAAAAAATGCATTGTAACTGTGTTTTATCTGATGCATTAACAGGCCCAGCTAATGCTTATGAAATCTATTTAAGCAGATGCAGACATACATGGCATCACAATATATTAGTAGAAGTCATGTTATTTTCTGTTCTTCTAACTTATTCAGCTCTTCTCTACCCTGACGGACATTGTAACTACCAACTAACACTTTCATTATACAGTTGTACCATGAATGGGAAGTTGGGAATGGGGTTAGTTGGATCAGTCCCCCTCCTCCTGTCTATACCCACAATGCTGGCGCGAGCAGTGCAGACTACTGTATTAGGCTGGATGAATACAGTTTGAAAATATGGCATTAAACATAACAGCAACTATAAGAATAGATCTGCTAGAATTATTGACACAGTGCCCTGATACTGGTAACAAAGTAACAGTGGTTCTTGGAGCCTAAGGCCAGCTGGTAATGACAGAGGAACAGCAGGGTATCCTCCATCTGTATTAGTCTGGCAATCTCCTTCTGTCACTTATTTAAGACCACACCTAGCTGCATCATAGATGTAAGCTAAAATCAGATTTTAAGACAGATGCAAGCTTTTGACTAAAAACTTAGTAAATTTCACCTTAAAACATTCTGGGATGTAAACTCCAGTCACTTAGTAACTCTAGTTTATTTATTGTCTTCCTGAAGTACGTCCTAAACTGCAGTATTCTGTGACCTTGATAGCAACTCTTTTTTTATTTGTAGGCAGTGGCCTAAATAGGGGAGGATGAGAGGGGTGGTCCACCCTGAGCAGTACCTTTTCACATTAACTTATTAGTTTCATAAGAATGGTCCCATCATCCAGTTGGTCACATCATGTTCTTCCTCTCCACCCACCCTTACAATTTTAGACCATTCTTCCTGCCAACGAGTGTTCAGTTCAGAACAGTAAGGGGAGTTAATTTCTGCTCATGGAATTGTTGTGTGTATGTGTACCTGGTGGTTAGTGTTACTCTGGCTTAAAACCTGTACCTTAGGTAAAAAGAAAGAATAGCCTGAATTCTCTACCAATACCACCACTTGTGCTTCAAGGAGTTCAGCCCATAGCTCTCAACTGTTCACATAAGGAGTTCAGCCCATAGCTCTCAACTGTCCACATTTTCACAGAATGTCTGGAATGTTTGGCTCATACTTTTCGTCTGTTCCTCTTAACATTTGTGGTTTTCTGGAAAATCAGTGAGAACTGAATTCACTAAATAATGATAGCTGTTTAGGTTTTAGACTTTTGATCTTTCAGGAAACCCATGGTAACACAAAACATTTTATTGTAGCAACTTTCCAAGATTATACAAGCAATGTTTAAAATGTGTCCCTGGTTTGTGGGCTTTTGCCCCCCCCCCCCACAATAAATTTTGGATTTTTGCCAGATTTTTTGTGCTGCAAAGTTGACAGATATACTTGAGTGTCAAGTGTATATTACAAGGAGCCGAGAGCTTCTGGGGAAGAGAAGTTTAGTGTTGCTTATGCCAAGTCTGTTTACATTGTTAGTATTACAACAGGTAGTATACTCACTTTTGATGCAGAAGGCTGTGGGTTCTACTCTCACAGTATGTAGATGGATTGCTGATACTGTACTGTGTTGTACTTTAAAGGGGGTAGATGCTGCAGTCCTGAGAATGTCCTCGTTTGGAGGAGATGCCTAGTAACTATGAACCTGTTATCAGTTTGCCATCCATTCCCTATAGCAATATTACTAGCTTATTATTTTTTAATGTAACATAGGCAATTTATTCCTCAAGGGCAACAGGCACTTTATTTGTAGATGAAACGATGAAATATAAAGTTGTCTGCTAGCACTAACCTCTCCATTAGTTACAGATCTGTTTAATGTGGAATTATTTAGATGACTTTTACTTATGCAGAGATTGCACATTTACTGATATTGGTGGATTGTAATGACAGAAGTTTGAGTAGACTTTTATAATGGAAATGTTCTGAAATGGGAAGTTTTGTTATGATTAGTTCATACATTTTGTTTCATTGCTTACTAGAAAATGTTCAAAACAATACATTTATAACACACTCTTAACAAGTGTTGCCATATTATGCAAGGAATATAATTTAATACAGTCAGAAACGTGGATCAAAGAACACATGTAAGTTTGCATGGTCCTAAATATGTGAGCAAGGGGCCTATGATTTGAAAACAGACAAAAGGTACTGGCCAGATGCATTTTCTTTGAATGTGGGTTTCAGTGCTCTTTCAATGAATGTGAGTTTCAAGGGCAGAGAAGTTTTAATGTGAAGTCTGTTTCCATTGTGAGACTGTATGGATTTGTTTAGCAGATGTATATCAGTATTTCTGCTATAAAATTTAAAATAACAGTTTTAAATTAAATACAAATAATCATTGTAGAAGTAAAGCATAAAGCAGTATGCACATTACAGTGTGTATGGTAAATGGGGAGAAATAGCCAAGTAATGGGACACTGGAATGGTTGCAGGGGGAAGGGCTGTGTCTGGGGGGCCCAATTTGACCATGATTTTGTGATGGGGATGGGACGGCAAACTCAAAGACAGCTCCGGGCAGCACAAACTCTAGCTTCGCCACTGTTTTAAGTGTAGCAGATTGAGGAAGCATATATATGGAAATGTTTTGAAGATGCGTATGAAGTTGCCTTCCGACGTCATTACTAGACCCTGTTTTGTCTTTCTCTTTATTGCATTCAATTAACAGTTTAGTTTTACTTGTTTATTTTATTTATTAAATATTCACTGCTTGTGGAATGGCTGGGCATACAGTAGTGTCAGGGATACATTAAAAATCAACTTTTTTATCTGATTACTATGTGCTCTGATCTTTGCATGTCGTGGAACTAGACAGTGATTTATGCAAGGCAGCTTGCCAAGTGATTGTCAAGCCTGCTGGACTGCGCATATTTGATTTTATAAATATCATACATACCTTGCTCTTTCCCAGTATAAACAAAGTATGTTTGCTTAATACCATTTGTAAGATGCTGGTTTGTATACCTCTCAACTTTCCAGATTTTTTCAGAATATTCAGATTTTTGCCTCATATTTCTGGTCTGTTATTTATAAAATTTATGGTGTTCTGGTAAACCACTGAGGGTTGAAGTCACTAAATAATGACATAAATTTGAGTTTCAGACTTCATAACCTTCAGAAAATGTACGCTAACATAAATTCTGTTTTTCTAGCAACTTTCTGAGTTTATAAGAGTGATATTTGATATCTGTCCCTATTTTTGGAACTTTGACCCCCACTATTTTGCTTTGTCTAGATTTCTTGTGATGAGAGGTTGAGAGGTATGGAGGTGTCTACATTTTCTCTAAGAAGATACAAATAAAATAAAGTATTGTTAAAGACTTAAAGAATTCCCTAACATAAATGCCAAAAAATAAATCCGTTTAGAAGGAAACACTTCAGAATGTTTGCCTGTATATATGGAAATGTTTTACCAGTATTAAAGCTTTTCTCATATTAATAATTTGGAATCCAGACCAGTCCTGGTTCACTGCTTTATCAGTATAAGAGGTCCGTTGCTTGCTTTCATGGTTACATGTGTACAAGGTTAGAGTTGAACACTTCTAGAGGATGAAACTGTGTTGAAGCCAGTCGGATCATTTTTCATTGCAATTTTGCAGACCCTGTGAATGACTTGTCAATTATGTTAGTTTTTTAATGAGATACTGC